>NC_060274.1:17731270-18081893 GCF_021613505.1 Equus quagga | reverse complement strand
TGATGAAACAATTTGGTTGGTGGGTGATATTTCTCAGCTGTGCTGCTAAGCCTTCTCTTGCATAATTGAGAAATATTTAACATAATCTCTGGTCTCTTATTAACACATTTCTTTATTGTTTTGTGACACCCTCCTAAGCTAAAAAGATAAATAGCAGGGAGCATGATTCCAAAGCTCGTCCCCTCTCCACGCTGCCTTTTTTTCTCCCCTTAAGTGTCAGATTGCTCTCGCATAACCTCACAGCTCTCTACAGGAGACATTGCTCTCATCTGAATTCAGAAGTAATTTTACATGAGTTGAAGTCTTTTAGTTCTTTGCCTTAAACACTGTGAATTCAATGTTGGCAACCCACGCAGAATTTTTGGCTCCTTGTCTATAAGATGTCTTACCAAATAGTTCAGAATCCTTGTCTTTCAGAATTACAAATGGCTTTAGAAATTATCTAGTCTCACCCTACTATGTAAAATGAAATCTCCGTCATGGTGCTGTTATGCCTGACAGGATAATTCCCAGGCAGAATCTTGGTGTTTACATAGTCTCAACACAGAGGAAAACTGAACTGGCTAGGCTGGCAGCTTTGCTTATCAGAGTGGAAGAAGAGATTTCAGAGAAAAGTATTTATGGCCCGCATCCCCACTTCGCTTATTTACTTTTTCTCCCTAGCCAGTCTTCACTTTGTTCTAATTTCTCTTTAGTTTGCTCTTAGCTCTTTTCTCTTTTGTCTGACTCAGTACTCTGTGATGAAGGGGCTTTTAAAGAAGTAACGCTTTTGCCTGGCTTGGTTCACCTTTAAGGCATTTGTGGAAAAAAATTTGTTTGGGATTGTCAAGGGGAAAAACATTTTAGCATTTCAGTCTTTCCTTGCAGTTGGTTCCCTGAGGCACTGGGAATGCCCTGTGAGTGCCAGGGAGGGTTACTGACTGTAGCCAAAAATTAATTGAGTTTATCTATTTTCATTGCTCAATTTCAGAAGGCAGTATGGTAAGAGAGAAGTTGAACTCTCTATAATCTTTCAGATTTAGTCACTGCTTAATCTCATAAATTCTCTGCAGAAAATGTGTTGTCTTTTTAAAATAGGAATTCAAATGAAGCTGCTTTCCCAAAACATGTACTATTCTTATGGATAATACATTTTAATTCCAGTGTTGAGTGTCTGCCCTTTAAAACCAAATATCAGATTTTGGCATCTTCATTCACTTATCTCATGACAGTTTCTTTTACCAATTAATTTTTAAAAACAATCCATTGGTACAGTTTTTCAATATATTCTATTTTCAAACTTCACATTTCCTCAGCAATGTATTTCCTTGTCCTTATTCAGACATGCCTATAGTTCCAAGTGGCTCAGATCTGAGCAGATATCACAACTGCCTGGGGGGAGGGGCTTGTTAAAATAGAGATCTCTGATCTCTGGTCCCACCTCTAGAGTGTCTACCTCCATAGGTTTGGTGGGGGTGGGGCGGGTGGCACAAATTTGCATTTCTAACAACTTCCTGGGTAATTCCAATGCTTCTGTTTTGGGGTCCACATTTTGAAAAGCGCTGATCTAGATAAAATATTGTAAGAGACAGTGGTAGTATGGACTAAGGCAGTGGCAGCAGAGATGGAGAGAAGTGGATGAATTTGACTTATATTTAGGAAGTACAGGCAACAGGGTTTATGCATGGTTTAGATAGGAGTGATGGCGAGGGATGGGAAGGAAGGAAGCAGGTCCCCGAGGTGGGTAGCTTGAACAAATGATTGGACGTAGCAGAGTCCTGAAATGGGAAATGAGCAGGGTGAGAGAATTGGATGGTGGTAAGAAGTCATAAATTCTACTTAAAGTTTAAATAAAATACTTTTTAAGTGTCAAGAACAATGCCTGCCCTAGAGCAGATTTTTACTAAATGGTATTGTTATTTCTGTTATTACTACCTTTATTATCAAAACTGAGTCGTCCCCATCACCCCACCTGCCAGAAGTGACCTCCCCAATTCATTACTCAGCAGCCATATTCCAAGGCATTACTCCTTTGTGTAATCCAAGAGATTTAGGTACGAACAAGGACATTTCCTGTTTATACCTGTCACCTCATGGTATGAGCAGATTGAAGAAGGAAGAGCAGAGGGTGGGAAAGGTTCTAATTCATAGAGAATTATTGCACATTATCACAACTACCATGTTAAATAGGTTGAATTAGCCCACTTTACAGATGACATACGTAACTTGGCCAATGTTTTATAGAAACTTGAGCGAAAATTCAAACCCAGCTCTGTTCCGACCCCATTATATTTGTACTTTCTACTCCAAACTCTACCTTCACTGCCAAGCAATAGACTGGTTATCTTTCTTTTTTTTTTTTAAATCTTAAGATTTTATTTTTCCTTTTTCTCCCCAAAGCCCAAAGCCCCCTGGTACATAGTTGTGTATTTTTAGTTGTGGGTCCTTCTAGTTGTGGCATGTGGGATGCCACCTCAGCGTGGCTTGATAAGCAGTGCTGTGTCTGCACCCAGGATCCGAACCCGTGAACCCCAGGCCACTGAAGTGGAACGTGCACACTTAACTGCTGTGCCACCGGGCTGGCCCCTGATTACCTTTCTTAAGACCTAAATAGGTTGCAGGTAACACCCTGAAACTTCTAGACTAGTGGCTAATTTTAAGCTTCTGTAATCCTGATTCCTAGTAAGAACAATTTTTTTTACAAAGCAAGACAGTATTTACATTTATATGTATATGTGTGTATATGTGTACATTTGTGTTGAACACATACATGCAACAATATGGCTGAGGCTAATTTTCAAGAAATAACGCTTATTGAGATAGGTACATTATCAGTATTTACTCTCAGTGAATGCATTGTCATAGTTTTCAGTCATTGCAGTAAATGTTTATTGGGACCCAGGGAATTGATTGAACAATCAACTTTTGGGTCTCTACTAGATGTTTGGAAAATCCTCTTCTAGATCCCTTACCTTCCTTGGAATTCACTCTCCATTGTAACAATTCCAATGAGCTGGACGAGAGAGAGCCCTTGATGGAAAGGAAGAAGGGGAGAGGATTCCTGTTTGCTTTCTGTATACACATTTTTTTTTTTTGAGGAAGATTAGCCCTGACCTAACTACTGCCAATTCTCCTCTTTTTTGCTGAGGAAGACTGGCCCTGAGCTAACATCCATGCCCATCTTCCTCAACTTTATATATGGGACACTGTGGGGGCCTGGAATTGGCCACCCCAAGATATGTCTCTTTGGCATGAGGATTATTTGGGGCTAATTGCTTTTAATAAACTGCAGACAGAAAAGGAGGCTCTGAGGGGTGGAACTTGCTTGCCTTTTGTTAGGAGACATTTACATTGTAAAGGAAATCTCCATCTGTAAAGGTGCCTCCCTCTCTGTACTAGGAAGAAGATGAAGAAGATGGGGATGACCTTATCTCTAGAAACTCTTAATCAATGCCAAAGGCAAGGACTTAAATCTGCATAATAGTCTTATTCCTGTTTCTGGTAACCTCCTGTAACTGACTCTCCCCACCCCCAACATCCTCCTTTGTCTTTAGCTGGATATGATATTTAAGGTGGGGGCTTCAGCCATTTTGGCGAGTTGCTCAGCTTGCCTGAGCTTCTCCCATGTACGCATGTTATAAAGCTTTGTTTAATTTTCTCCTGCTATTCTGTCTCATGTGAATTTAATTCGTTCTCTGGCCAGAAGAACCCACAGAGGGTAGAGGGAATGTCTTCCTCCTCTATAACACCTACTACAGCATGGCTTTTGCCAAGCGGTGCCATGTCTGCACCGGGATCCGAACCGGTGAACCCCGGGCTGCCGAGAAGCAAAATGTGTGAACTTAACCGCTGTGCCACTGGGCCGGCTCCTGTATACACATATTTAATGGTCATCTACACCTGCCTACCTTGCAGAGTCTTGTGAGAATCAAATAAATTACGGTACAGATGAAAGAACTTTTAAAAGTAATCAAGTTGTCTGACTTTGATTCTGCTCCATGTACCTGTGTTCACTTGGACCGATCATTCATGTTCTCTGGAGCCCATTTCTTCATCACTTCTGAGGCCCTGTCTCATCCTCATGGGATATAATTCTATTAGAAAAAGCTCTTAGTAATGGTACCCTATGGGACTCTGAAATAGTATGATGATGTTCGTGATGCTGATGATTATTCTTCTGTACTTTGTTAAAAAGCTCCGGAAGGAATTTTTGGAAGTAAAGATTGACATGAACGAAAAAGACTCAAACGTGGGAGAAGTAATCAGACTCATTTTGAGGAGACGCATCATGAAATGGATGAGTAAAAAGGTTCAGCTTCGTTTCTGAAGTGGTCAACAAAGTTACTCATGTTCTACTAGTAGAAAAGTGACTACTCAAAATTGTATATTTATGCACAGACAGCAAAATTATAGGTACCAGCATCCCCCTCCGCCCAAAATATCTCCTTATCCGTTTATTAGGGAGCATCAGGAAAAGGAGCTTAAATATCTAGAGTAAATGGATTTTTACACGCGCCAAAATGCTGGCTCAGGTTTAAGCATACTGATATGTGTGTACGTGTTGTGGCTAAAAAGTACCTATCTTTACATGATCTTGAAATACAAGGTCATCTCTGAGGAGGTAGGTGGCAATTAAGTGTGGCCTTGCTTCATCTAGGATGGGGAAACTTCAGGCCGAAAGGTTAAATGCTTCCCCCCAGGTCATCTGATGAGGCAAGAAGACCCACTCATCATAGGTGCTGGAGACTCGGCCCTCCCTCCACCCACCCCTGCCTCACCCCCCAGTTTGCCTGACTCCTTGCTTGGTCACCTGCCAGAAAGTATTTATGCCGAGAACAAGCTGATCCCTGGTAGAGACAGCTCAGTTCTTCATATTTCCTTGACTTTAATAAACTACCATGTGGCTAATAAATTGAAATTCTTAAATATACCAGTTAAATGAACTCTAAAAGGTTATTTTCTCTTTTCCTATCATTGACTTATATTCATATCTTTAAAATGTAATAATAATAATTTTTAGAAAGCCCCCCCACTACTTTAACTCAATTTATTTGGATTCCCAGCATCTTAGAGCACGCATGTGGCCTAACTCTGGCATCAACCCAGGAAAGCACCAGGCCTGGTCATATTGACTCAGCACCCAGCACTCTTTCCTCTTCCACACCATGTGCCTCCTTCCTATCAAGCGAAAACTTTCTCATTCTTTTTCTTTCCTTTCAAAAATATTGTCATCGAGGATTATGCTTATACATTTAATTACTTTTGCGAAAGTTTTTAAACTTTGAACTTTTTTGTAAGGACGATTCATCCATTGGCACTGAATGATGCTGCCAGTATTAATGCTTTAGGTAAGGGCATTTCAAGGATGTGCTCCTATCTCTGCCTTTTATGTGGGCTTAGAAGAAAAAAGCAACGACAGGAGAAGCCTCCCAAACAAGCAAGCACTCTCTCCCTGGGGCACCTCACCTGCTTTTTGTAGGACTCAGCCCTTTAACATAGGGGCCAGTTCCTTGTGGTTTCTGAACTGTTTCACAACGTGATCAATCACCAAATCAAATGGGACATGTATTGCCATCTCCCAGGGGAAATCCTCTAAGTGGTTTGTAAAGAAAGAATCACAAAAGGAGGACTACCTCTGGAGAACTATTTCCCTCCTAAAATAAATCCGTCATGGACCTTGTCCTTGGAAAAACACACAGGGCCCCAAGTGTGTGTTGGCTAAACGGCTACAAGCATAACATTTGGTTTTGAAAATGGCCCTTCCCTCCGTCCTTACTGTAAAGGAACCATTAAAACCCAAAGCTCATTTGCTCTCATAAGCTGACACCCTTAGCGATGCCTGGCATCGTGGGCGCCCAAGAACCAAAATGTCCCCACTCCTAATACCAACGAGACAAACGACGGCTCGTGCCCCGGCCTTCACAGTGGCTTCTCCAAGTCTTGGCTGACAGAGGCAGAGCTGTTGTCATTCCTTAGATCCCTTGACTTCAGGGCGAGGTGTGGATGGGAATGACATCCCTTGCGAACTCTTTCGGCAAGAGGAGCTTCAACATTAACTTTCTCGCGTTTCTGTGGCCCAAACTGCTTCGGGGAAGAGCGCGATGGGAAAGCTGCGCAGGCGGAAGACGGCCGCGCGGCTGCTCTTTCAACAGGCGATTTGTTCTCCCGTCTGAAAGAGCCTGACATCAGAGCACCTTTTGTTGCTAAACGCTTTCTTTCGCATCGAGGGGAGAGAGTCATGTGGAGCTGGGAGAGCTCATTTTCAAGAGAGGGGTCCCGGGAGCTCCTCGCCAGTTCCGGAGGCACCGCGCTCACCCCCGCGGGGCCCTGCCCAGACTTGCTAGAAGAAGTGAGTCGCGTGCCTTAGTTAGTTGGTCCCCGTCACAGGAAGAAACGCCTTTGCAGCCGCTTTGACTGCTGCCGGGCTGCCCGAATTCCCCGCCGTAAAACTCGGTGGTGCGAACTTCGCCTCCCGCTCCCCCGCGGCCGTGCGCCCGGGGTGGGAAAGTTGCTGGAGTTGTCAGTTGCGCGGCCGGCCGCCACCTAGAGCCGAGGGGCGGGCGCCTGCGAGGGCCCCCGCGGGGTCGCCGGGGCCGCCGGGGGATGCGGCGCGGGGGTGCGGCTCGGTGACGCGGAGGGCGGGGACCCGGCGCCCGGGGTCGGGCGCGCGCGCTGCTGCGGGGCGAGGGCGCCCCGGGGACCCGGACGCACGGCGGGCGCGCGGGACGCGGCCATGGAGGACGCGGGAGCAGCCTCCTCGGGGCCGGAGCCCGAGCCCGAGCCCGAACCCGCGCCGGAGGAGCCCGAGGCGGGCGCGGGCATGTCCGAGGCGTTCTCCCGGCTCTGGACCGAAGTGATGGGCATCCTGGTGAGTTACCTGGGGCGGGGGGCGGGGGGGCGCGGGAGGGCGGGTCGCGGGCCCCCGGAGTAGGGCAGCCCATCTGCGACCCGGTGCTCCCTTTGCGCTCGCCGACTTGGCAAGCCCACTCCTTGGAGTCGTCCATCTCTTAGAGGGTTAAATACACACGGTATAGGATTTCAAACCCTAATGAAAAAATAACCAGCCACAGATCACATCAAAGATATTTTTTCAACAATCGAGTGTGACATTCAACAGTTTAATCTGGGACACCTGCTGAGAAGTTGGTGTGGAAAAGACTAGAAGAGTCCTGCAGAGAGGAGATGTAAATAAATAGTATCTGGCTGGTGTGCTTTCACAGTTGGATCTGGGACAAGGCTGATGTTACTGGTGTTTATCTCTTCACTATTTGTTGCCTGACCACGAGAGGAAGACCACCATCTCCTTACTCAGAATCACCGAGAAGATGACTGTTTCTTTGCAGTTTTTCAACTTGTAGGATTACAGGATGTTTGTTGTTATCTGTTTGGGACTAAAAACAATAGGACTTATTTTGCTAAATCTGTATTGTCATGTATTTTGAAATGGCCAGTAGCTAAAACCGCCCATGGGTTTGGCATAATTTCTGAAAAATAGTTCTGGGAGGAGGATGAAGCTTTGACTTGCTCCGGGCTCAGTGCCCTGAGGAATTGGTAGATTTGCTTTGGTGGAGCTTTAAGAAGGCAGGTAGACTGGAATCGGATGGATGGGGGTTATTCCAGTCAGACATCTGAATCCACACATAAAAAGCCAATTTTAGTTTAAAGATTTGGAATTGACAGTGTGTCGATCATCGGAAAAGATTTACTTTGAGATCTTTTATTTTTCTGATGGAAGGAGGTGTAGTTTTTAGAAAGAAGCTCTTCTCTGGGAATGATGAATGGTGTACCATTTTTAACACAGTACTTAACTCTTGGACTTTGGAGTGAGTTAGCCTGGGTCAAATCCGAGCTCGCCCATTGACTGACTATGTGACCTTGGCCGAGGTCTTCAACCCTGCTGATCTCCAGTTTCATCACCTGAAAAGTGAGGCAAGAAGACTGGCTTCTTCGGTTTTGTGAGATTTAGCTAAGTTGATGTATATGATGGGCTCAGCATTCTGACATATAATAGGTGCTCAATAAATAGCTCTATTTTTTCCCTGCAAATAGTTTTGTGTCTCACCTTTCCAGGCACCCTTCAGCCCCAGTTACTCTGTTTGCAGGCCTCCCTTGGTGTTTATGATTGTTCCTGTGCAGAGAACCAGGGAAGGTTGGTCAGAGATTTCTCTCTGCTCTTCTCACCCTTGGATATTTCAAAAATGTGTAGTTTTAAAAAATTTAAAGCCTTCAGATTTTGCATTTCTGAACATTACTGATGAATATAGGCCTTCAGTGAAATACCAGAAAACCCAATGAACTTCTTAAAAGTTGTTCTTGTAGGTTGTTTTCACCCCAAGTTCCTCCAGCAGGATGCTTATCTTGTTATTGCTTGCTTTGATCCTTCTGTAAATTTTCAGCCACTGAGAAAGTTGGTTGGATAACATCACCTTGCCTCCCTGACTAGGGCGTGGGCTGGGGAGGGGAGAGTTGGAGGCTTCACTTAAATGGAAGTATAGGCTCGGGTTGGTGTTTTTGGGGGGCAGTTGGCAGGTCGCACTTCCCGAAGATTTGCTTGCCTTCCCTGACGGATTCCGTGCTGTTGGCTCAGTTGTAGCAGGGCCGCGTGTTCTCTGGCTGGGTTAAAAGATGGGGTGGGGCTTGAAAGGCTCAAACCTGTTATTCAAAGCGCAGATGCAGGAGAAAAGAAAATAGGTCCTTCTTACAGAGCTAATAGTTCATTGTGAGGCTGGAAAGAATGTAAAGATGGTCCCAAACTGGTTAGGTTCTCCCATATTTTCCTGTCTTCCATACAGCCTTCTTTTCTTTGGGGTGAACGTGGGCAACAGGACTGTTCCTTAGTAAAATTCAGCTGAAGAAGACATGGGTTACCCCTCTCCTTTTACATGCCTGTAGGACGTCACCGGGTTAAAAGGAAAGATCTTTATTCTGCTTTTGGAACGCTGTCATCCAGGTGTTTATAAGAAACTGTATCTTTGGGGGACTCTATCAAGACGCAAAATACAGTTGACTTTCTCTGTTCTTACTGAGATAAAAGACATCATTTCCTTCATTTTATATTTAAAATAGGGGATTTTGCCATCATCTATCAGCCTAGACAGGTGAAGTGACTTACCAGTGGCTCCTAGACATTGCTGGTGCCAAGGTCAGAAGGCCCCCCAGCTCTCTGAGCCCCACCAGCAGGGAGCCTGATGCCAGGATACTCCATAGTTCACTCTCCAAGATCAACTTAGGAGAAAGGTAATTACGTCCAGGATTTTAGGAAAATGCTCTCTGGAAGATTCTTTTTCAACACTGAATTTGAAGAAAAGAGTAGAGGAGAGGGGAATTATACATCTAAAAATCATACGGAACAGATTTCAGGCCCTGTTGCTACTTGATTTTTTAGATTCTTGTAAGCGTGAAAATTAAACCTCAAAGCCTATTGGGGTCAAGCTTTTGTAGATGAATGAGCACAGTCCCCCTTTTCTGACAGTGAGGAACAGTGAGTGGCACTGGGCAGCCGGCCCTCAGGTTTTTGCCGGTTCTAATCCAGGCAAGGATGTCGCCTCAGAGGCATAGATCTCAGTAAATACAGGAGGGCTGTTTGAGTTCATCAGGACACATTTTGCATTTAAATTAATTCAGTCCTGTGCCATTCAGCACCAACTAGTTGCATTTAGATAATTGTTAACAAAATGCTTATTTGGAGAAGAAATAATAGTATACTTTATGGCATGAAAATGTTTGAGCCGTGCCATGATGGATAAATGCTAATAAGGGAATGTGTAAACAGATATAGAATTAAGAGAAAATGAGCTTATAAAAACACTGGATTGTGACTGCCTGGAGGAAGGGTCAGCCCTTCCACTCGTTTTTTTAATCTCCAATTCCTGGACTCACTGGGTGCTGAGAACAAGGTTTTATTGAATGAAAAAGGAAAAAAGTATGTATTGCTTAAATGTAGCAGCCACATTAAAATGCAGTTCTGTAGACTCAGGTACTGGCTATAATGGGGTGCATTTATGAAGACATTAATAAATTCCGCTCATGCTGAAGCTGCCGCTTGGGCAGTTTCGTATGCAAACGAAAATCCTGGCACTTCCACTGGAAGCAGTAATGGCAAATTGCGAAATGTTTGTAAACCCTGAGCCATTAAACCGCAGGCTTCTTGGGAAATGTGCTGTGCTGGTCTCTCCCTCTGCAACATGTGGTCTGCCTGGGGGTTCAAAGCATGTCACCTTTCACGATGACATGCTTAGACTTCTGAGAAGTGAAAACCGTGTTACAATCCTCTGGAGTTGACTCTTTTATCTTCACTCCATGACTGCAGACAAAATGGTTCTTTTTTATTGTTGTTGGGGGAGGGTAGTTGTTTTTAAGAGTAGGAATTGCTAACGTGGTTAGATAGGGTTAGATAGGGTAGATCGTCATTTTTTCAGCACTGATTATCCATTTGGTAAGTTGTGATGGTTCTTAGAGTTTTTCCTGTAGAACTTGAGGCCGCCTTAAAGCACAGCCAGACTTTTAAAGCTGTTTGTTCACTGGGAAGCGAGGGGGAGGGAGTAAGTGCCTATTGTTCGCAGGATCCTGCAAGGCGCACCTCCCCCAAACCTTAAATTTCCTCTGGTCCCAGCTCTGTTCCTACAGTTTACACCCATTTCCTAGCAATGCTTAGAAAATACCCATTGTATAGAGAGACTCATACCCATTGTATAGAGAGACTCGCAACCTTCCTCCACTCTGATTCCTTTGCAAGCTGCTGAAAAGTTTGTGGTAGGTTTCAATCCACAAAACTGTTGTCTATCCTGTCTTGCTATTTACTGAAGTCTTTTTTTTTTTTTTTTAAAACAAAAGATCCTCCTTTGCTTTGCAGTTTTAGGCAAAGTGTAGAGGAGGGGAAACCTAGTGAGATCCCCAGGGGCCTTTAAAATGCAAACACTCCTTTGAAAGCGGTAATTGACACATTCCTTGGGTGGGGACTGACTTCAGCCCATCAGCTAATAACTGAATTAATTTTAGCTCTTGGAATTTGAGACAGCCCCAGTTTTCAAATATTCTGACTTCATCTTAATTTTCAAGTTCCTGTTAGCCGACTGAGGACCTTATGGCTTTTCTGCGAGGAGAAGCTGCAGGATGATGTAGCTGGGAGGGACTGAAGAGCCTGGAAGCCATCAACTCCTTTAGCGAGGAGGAACGGAGGGGCTCAAGGTAGCAGAGTAGGGACCAGCGTTCTGGCCTCCGGATTTTTAATTCTTTGCCAGAGATGAAGTTAAGTCTTTCCTAATTCTGCCTGGGGTCGCTAAATCTTTTGCTATCAGAAGAGACCCCCCCACCCCCCAGGGCCGGCCTGGTGGCCCAGAGGTTAAGTTCGCACGTTCTGATTCTCGGCGGCCCAGGGTTCCCTAGTTCGGATCCGGGGTGTGGACGTGGCTCTGCTTGGCATGCCATGCTGTGGTAGGCGTCCCACATGTAAAGTAGAGGAAGATGGGCACAGATGTTAGCTCAGGGCCAGGCTTCCTCAGCAAAAAGAGGAGGACTGGCAGTAGTTAGCTCAGGGCTCATCTTCCTCAAAAAAAAAAAAAAAAAAGGAAGAGACCCCTGTGCTAAGGTGAAGGACTTTAATGCTCCTCCTCGTCCTCCTTTCGGCCTTCATTTGCCATTCTCCACCTGTATGCCTTCCCTCTTCCACCTGGCGTTTTACTGACATCCTTGTTTTTCAGCGTTTACTCCAAATTCTGAGGCCAGAGCACAGCTCCATGGGGAGGGGCAGGAGGCTGCGTCCACAAGGACTGAGTTCTCGTGCTGTGCTGGGCACTTCCCATCCTTACTTACCTTACTTGGTCCTCTCGTTGTGACCAGTCAGTATTTTTGTTACCATTTTACAGTGGAGAGGTAAACAAGCGTATCCTAAATCACACAGAGACGAAACGGAGGCGCTGGGATCTGGACCATGTGTCATTCCCCTGAAATTACCTCCGGGTTGCAGTTTTATAGTTCATTCTTTCATGTATCTATTGAGACATTTATTGGTTGTGAATCTTCTGATTTAAGCTATTGAGCCTGAGTGTTAGTGACACATGCCCCTGGCTTCCAGAAAGGCCTGGTTTTTCAGGAGGAACAGTAGCAGCCCCACCATCCGTCTTCGAAATGCCCAGTTCCACAGTGCGGTGGGCAGAGTCCCGGAAGGCGGCTGGAGCAGGGTGCTCAGGGAGCCTGGGAGGCAGTTCCCAGGAATGCTGTTCGATGAGGACCCTGGCAGTCAGAAGGTTTTTCCCAGAGAGGCATTCTTTAGCGAGGGTTAAGGAGAAAGATGGAGGAAGGGCCTTCTGGGCAGAGTCAAGCGGAGCAAAGATGGGAGAGGACAGAATGGTGAGCTGGGCAGCAGCCTGGGACTGCTGAGGTAGCTGGGGTCATTCTGGAGGCCCCAGTGAGAAGCCACTGCAGAATTTTAAACTGGCATGTGACATCATCACTCCTGGGTTTTAGAAAAATAACTTTTGTGGGTGAGGAGTTGGTGATAAATTTGGAAGATGACTTTAGTGATCCAGGTAAGAGAAGATGAGAGCTCAGACTAAATGTTTCTGAAACGGATCAGTTATCTATCTGGCTTCCGTTAGTCGCAATATTTTACTGAATTTCTGTAAGTAATCAAGGATTGCTCCATGGTGACTTTCTTTTGGGTAACTCTTTTAAGCTCAAGGGTACACTGGGCTAATGCAAGAGATTTTTAGAAGTGTTGTAGTCTTTGTGACTTTTTTTTCATGCTAAAGAAAAAATACCTATCTAGACACAGATGTATGTACACATAGCTACTTACCGATCTCTGTACTGGAGTGAATGGTGTGGTTCCTTAAAGAGGGAAATTATTGTTTTAATGATATGCACACAATGTGGAAGCTAAATGATCTTTAATTCCATCTTTTAAAAGCTAATTCTAGGGGGCAGCGAGGCAGAGGGAAATATTCAGTCCAGCAGATTGATTCATAAGCACATCTTTTGCTCAAGTTTACAAATGACATGAGGAAAATCTGTAACTAGTTTTTGATGAAAATAATCCATAACCAATCTATGAATGAAAATTTGGGTGAGTTTATTCTGAGCTAAAATGTGAGGACCATGGCCCGGGGCCTTTCTTCCGGAACGAAGAAAGGGCACCAAAGAAATGGGGTGCACAGAGTGGTTATACACCCCCAAAGAGGATGTTTCACGTATGATTGAAATGTCCATTTTACGATAGTCACAAGACTGCTGTGTTGGCACAGCGATTGATGGACACAGCAGGTGGGTCTGGTCTCTTGATGGACACAGCAGGGTGGCAGGTCTCTTGTCTCTAGCTGGATGGTCACAGGTGAGCTGGGTGGTCACAGGTGAGCACAGCAATCAGTTCCTAGTCTAAGGAAACGTGCTTGTCCTTAAGGAAATGCCCATGTCAGGGGAGGTTGCACCTTTATCTTAAGGGCATTTGTTCTTGCCGTAGTGAATGTTTAAAGCAGATATACAATGCGTGCTCAATGGCCATGTCAGGCCCTTTTGGAAAAAATTAAGTTAGGCCGAATTAGGTTTATACCAAATGGCTTCCTTATGTACTCCAATGTATCCTATTGGTTGCCATTTCTGTTTGTCATAGTAGTTTATCGAATATTTTATTTTTAGAGTGCTTTCTGCTTTCTCCTTAACCATCATAATCCCACTATGATGTATGATGTGCTTACCTATGGTTTGCACACATTCTTACTATTTTCAGTAGAAATGATATTGATCTCAAAATAGTGAATTTAAATGGATGAGGAGGCCAAGGGTGTAAGAATTAACTATGCCGTTTAATACCAGTGAGTATAGCCTAAGACTAAGACTAGAAGAATTAACCAAACCTTCAGATTAATTTTGAGGAAAAAATGTGTATTGTGACCACTTGGGTTTGTCATTTTTCAGATGGTAGGCCCATTTATTTATTAATTTACTTTTGGTAATGAGACCTGAAAATGGTGGGTCTGTTCCTCATTAGCTTTGCTCCCAGCCAGCTGTCTAGTGTCCCACCTTTGTTCCATGATGTTTCACCAGATAGCGTTAATTCTTTATGAGACGGGACGCTTCGTAGAGATAACCTCTCCTATTTTTTCTTGCGTGTCAAGTCCCGTAATAGAGACAGCTCCAGCATGGAGACTGGGTACCCAGGCATTGTGGTATCTCTGAGACTCAGAAGACCAAAGCTTGATAATGGGATGGTTTCTCCTCTCTGTAATCAGCATTCCTTCCTTTCTGAAGGGATCTGCTATTGTCTTTCACCTTTTTAAGATGATTGGTGAAAACATGGATACGTTTGTGTTGTTAATGAACGCTCTTCAGACTATTGTTTCTTGTGTCCATGGAGATCCGTTGCAGCTCTCCGTGGCGTCTGTGGTGCGGATTTGATTCATGGTTGGTTTGGGGCTTCATCCACTGATAGCTGCTTTTACAGCTGGCAGCGAGTGAGGAAGGTCCAGCGTGTCTGCCCACCCCTCTGTACCTCACTGTGGCTTCATTCTCTTTCCTGGCGTGCAGATAATAGTGGAATTAAAAGTGAAGGACAAAGGAATGCTTACAATTGTAATTTTAACTAAAAACGCCATTGAGCAGAATAAAAAAATCCTAGTTGATTTTTAATACTTTTGGCTAACACTTGCTATCAACCAAGAATTTTTTTTTTTGATAAAAACAACTATAAGCTACCCCTACACACCTGTAACAATGTTCAGAATCTGGAACACTGGTAACACCAAATGCTGAAGAAAATGTGCAGCGCCAAGGAACTCTTTCATTGCTGGTGGGAGTGCAAAATGGCACAGCCACCTGGGAAGACATCTTGGCTATGTCTTAGAAAACCAAACGATCAGCAATCACGCTCCTTGGTATTTACTCAAAGGAGTTGAAAATTTATGTCCGCACAAAAACCTGCACGTGGATGTTTATAGCAGCTTTAGTCATAATTGCCAAAACTTGGAAGCCACAAGATGTCTTTCAGTAGGTGGACAGATAAATAAACTGTGGTACATCCAGACAGTGGAGTACATTACTCAGTGATAAAAAGAATTGAGCTATCAAGTGAAAAGACATGGAGGAAGCTTAAATGCACATTACTAAGTGACAGAAGCCAATCTGAAAAGGCTTCTGATTCTGACTATGTGACATTCTGAAGAAGGCAAAACTATGGAGACACTGAAAAGATCAGTGGTTGCCAGGGGTCGGGGGAGATGACTAAGGGCAACATGGAGGACTTTTATAATGGTGGATGCATGTCGCCATAAATTTGCCCAAATCCGTAGAGAGTGAACCGTAATGCAAACTGTGGACTTTGGGTTCTTAGGATGTGCCAATGTAGGTTCATCAGTTGCAGCAAATGTACCACTCTGGGGATATTTGTGTTTTTTCTAACACCGCCGAGCAATCCTTCAGTTCTCAGCGGCCCACAAGTTTAACTCAATTCTGACGCTGTTTACCTGGAGATACTGTCAGATCCCACAGGTTAAGGGCTTAGTCCCAAGACTGCCCCTGTTTCAGATGCCAATCGCAAGTCCCGTGCTTCTGCCCGACTGGCTATAAATCAGAGGTTTCCCATGACCCCCTCTTTGGGTTCGATTAATTTGCTAGAGGGGCTCAGAGAACTCAGAAGAACCAGTTTGCTTACTAGATTAACCAGTTGACGTACTAGATTACCTGTTTATTATAAATGGATATAACTCAGGAACAGTCAGATGGAAGAAATGCAGAGGGCAAGGTATGTGGGAAGGGGCGAGGAGCTTCCATGCTCTTTGGGGCACCAGCTTCCTGAATCTCCACGTGTTCACCAACCCGGAAGCCCTCCAGATCTGTCCTCTTGGGTTTTTACGGAGGCTTCATTACATAGGTATGACTGATTAAATCACTGGCCATTGGCGCTCCAGCTCAATCTCCAGCCCCTCTCCCCTCCCCGGAGCTGGGGGTGGGGGTTTGTTGTGACAGAAAGTCCCCACCCTCTAATCCCTGGGTCTTTCTGGTGACCAGCCCCATCCCGAGGCTATCTAGGCCCCTCCCCCAGGTCAATTATTAGCATAAACTCTGGTGTGCTCAAAAGGGACTCCTAATGAATGACAAAAGACAGTCCTATCACTCAAGATGTTCAGATTTTTAGGAGCCCAGTGCCAGGAATGGGAGGAAGACCCAGTGTATATTTCTTATTAAAAATCACAAGGTCACAGTGGGCGATATTGAGAATGGGGGAGGCTATGCATGCGTGGGGGCAGGGATATATGGGAATCTCTAGGTACTTTCCTCTCAATTTTGATGTGAATCTTAAAATGCTCTAAAAAAATGGTCTTAATAAAAAAGTAATATCGATAAAAATTTTCTCGAGTTTTAAACAGGAAAAGAGTAACAAAATTAGAACATTTAGAAACAAAAAAAATTTAAACATCTCTTAGAAAAGTGAAAGGTCGTCTTGTAGAGCAGATAAGTGCAAAGAAAGTAGACTGGATTCAAATCCTCGCTTCAACATTTAGTGGACATGTGACTTGGGTGATTTCCTGTGCCTTGGTTTCCTCATCTGTAAAATGAGCCACGCACATCGTTGGGTCTTGTGAGATTAATTGAATGGCATATGGTCAACAGATCGTAAATTTGTTACTATCAACTATTAATAGTTGAGTGTCCTTTAGTCAGAATGTGAATTAACTTCCCTTCACTTTTGTCTTTAAATGAGGGGATGGTCTGATTTCACGTTTGATTTAGGATTGATATTAACTATTGACTTAATTTATGTCAAATGCCCTTTTTAAAATACACAGTTTAAGAATTAAGAATAAATGCATAAATTGCTTCAAAGCATTAAACTTGAGGTTGCATGTTAGGAAATGGTGTTAAAAATATTTTCTATACTCGAGAAAAGGTATAAAACTTGTGAATAGGTGGAGTTTTCTGGAAGCAAGAAGATATTGGTAATGAAAACAGATTTTCTGTTTCAATGGTGTCCAGATTACTATTTTCAGTTCTCTTGTGACTAAGTAGCACAATAATGAGATCTGTTTAATAGTTGACTTATTAGAAACATGTAAAATATTGAAGGCATCCACTTAACTAATGATTTTATTTTTTGAGTGCTGACTCATGTGAGTGTACTAAATCTATCTTCTTTGTCTTGAACTTTTTTGTAAAATATTTTCCCAGGCTTTTATTGAATTAACTGCTGTTGCTGTCTGGGTTGTCAATCACTCATTCTGGATCTTTGCATCTTAATTAGGAGTCTCCAGTCTCCAATCAGGTATTTATAAGAGGATTACATGTTAGTGTCCACAGATCCCAAAGCCACCTGCAAACACATTTCAGTGTGAATATGGTAGAAAGTGGGATCCATTGTGGACTGAGGAAGAATTGTAAGCTGGTAATCAATAAATTTGCCGCTTATGTACATTTTTATTTTTGGGTAACTTTCTTATGCATCCAAAGAAAACCTGAAGAAATCTTTGGGAAAGTCCATAAAGACCACAAACATTTTATGCTGGAAAGATAAAACATTTCTTTTTTAAAGCATTTTGTCATTAATTACAGTTTTATTGAAGATTTTCCGCGAAAGTATAGCATTAGCACATAGTCTGCTGGGGCAAGGTTGTGACTGCCTTCTGCGGCGTGTTGCTCCTGCTTACGTAACATGTGGTGTCCAGGTGGGAACTGAATGAAAGCCCCTCATAACACTCGTTCCTGGTAGTGATTTGCCTTGATTAAGACATTACGAAATTGAGGCTGCGTGATGAGCATTAAAGTAAATAGGTGTGAAATGATTCATAAATGATACATGAAAGATACAGCAAAATCAGTGTGATGTAACTTTAGCATTAGCAAAGAACTATGTGCTGTTTCAACAGAACAGAATGTCGGATAGAAGCCCCCACGTTCTGTGTCAAAGACCTCTAGCCTGTCACATTACTGAAGGGCTGCGCATTCCAGAGCCTGTGTCTTTAGGAGGCAGGATACCTGCCATGGTGAAAGAGCTTCCAAAGAAACTGGGAGGGGAGACAAATAGAACTAATACACGCCTTAAGCATCAAGAGATTTTTAGCATGTCACATCCTGTACTCCTAAGATGTACTGCCGTAGAGATTAGATGATGATATTTAAATTGGTGTAATTCCTTGTACTTCAGTGTGTGTCTTTACATAGATTGACTGGTTTAATGCTTTTGTAGCTACCAGAAACCCAGTCTTATTGTCAGCCGGTATTCTTTAGCCAGATGAGTGAGCTAGGGTTCCTGTTTTTCTTTTCAAACACACTGAGATTTCATTGCCCACATTTTAATAGTCATAATTCAACAATTGCTGGTTGGTTTTGGCTCCTGCAAATTTTAGGCTTCCATGTTCATCTGTGAAACAGAGGTGAAACGCTGAAGTTGTAGCCTTGCAAATGTTTGGTCCGAAGTAGACCAGACCCAGATGGATGTGGGCTCTGCTACTGTTTGAGCAGAATTTGGGAGTAAAGCCAGAAAGTGACTTGCAGTCTGGGATTTCCCATTTTCCACCCGGGCTGCCTGGTCCCTGGGGTCTTGGATGTCATAGTGTGGGGACAATGTGGTGTCCATTCAAGACTTGGCAGGCTCACCTCTTCCAAAGAGGCAGAGAGAAGCAGAAATGTCTGGTGTCTCATTGCCTTTGCTTGCCGCGAATTCTAGAACAGCATGACTTTAGTTCTCATGATTTACGGTTTGTTCTTCTAATTGTGGAAAAGGTCCCCTTCCACAACACTGGGAAAGGCAAATTCTGTTGTCAGCCAAAAAGTTTTTCAAGCTGCAAAGCAGTTTGGTTTTATAATATTGGGTTCAACTTTTTTTTAAAAAAGCAAGATTTTTTGATAAACCTATTGTTTGTATACCTGTGGACTTACTTGCAGACAAGTTTGAGGGTGTTCTGCTTCAAGTTCTTACATATAGAAGAAAATTCAGGGCAAGAGTTGCTCACGGGCACTAGGTTAACAGATAGTTCCAGAAGATCAGCCAAAAACCAAGTGAACATGCCAAAGCAAGATTGGTTTGGATCTTGACTTTGCTAGTTAGGTCAAGAGAAGTAAGTGCTGAATTACGCAACAAAGTTGGCAGTGAGGATTGATGAGGTTGTTGATTTGGTAGAAAAGTGACTTTGCAAAATGAATGGGGGGTGGGGATGGTGACGCGCCACCTTCTGTTCCATGAAGGTCCGAATTTTGAAAACAAGCCTTATTAGTGCAGAGAAGAGCATGCTGGTGTTGTGATTTACAGTGACTGTTGTACAAGGAGGGATCCAGCCAGACTCTGAAATATCTTTTAAAACTAAGAGTGATCGGGCCGGCCCCGTGGCCGAGTGGTTCAGTTCGCGTGCTCTGCTTTGGTGGCCCAGAGTTTCGCCGGTTCTGATCCTGGGCGTGGACATGGCACCGCTCATTAGGCCATGTTGAGGCGGTGTCCCACATGCCACAACTGAAGGACCCACAACTAAAATATGCAACTATGTACTGGGGGGGGGATTTGGGGAGAAAAAGCAATTTTTAAAAAAATTTACACTGAGTGATCACTTTTTTTTCTTTAATTTAAGTCACTACTCCTTAGACAATTAGCAGTCACTTAATTGCTTCTGTGGCTTCTGGTTTTCTAATGCTATGTCTATCTATTGTCCTTTATGGACTTTTATTTTGAGAAATATAAGCATGTATTCTTTGTGGCAATGTAGGGAGAGAGTACAGGGTAGAATCAACTTTTTTTCTGCAAACCAAAGGAACTTAGAAATTCAGTTGTCAGCAAATTCTTTGGAAGACTTCCTTTACTGATACCTACAGCTGTACATTCCGTGTTTCCTTGATGCTTCAGAGCTCAGTGGAGAGAACAAAGAACATTCTACAATTTACTACCCTGTCAACCTTTGGAATTATTTCTTTTCCCAAGGAGTTTGGAGGTTATATTTTTATCTGATAGTTGGAATATTCTTCTTTGAAATGTGACTGCCATAAAGACTTGTTTATAAAGTCTTTTTAGCAAAGATGCTGTGGGGCAGAAAGGCTGGATGACCTAGTGATAATCATAAGAGTAACGTGAATGTTAGCCGCTGATAGTTATTGATCGTGTACTATGTGTCAGGCATTGTTCTAAACTCTTTCCATGCATTATCTCATTTTATCGTCCCATTAACCCTGTGAGGTGGTTTTATGGGTTGAAATAGGTCCCCCCAAAGGAGAAATGTAAAAATCTTAACCTCTGGTATCAGAATGTGACCTTGTTTGGAAATACGATCTTTGTGGATTTAATCAAGTTAAGATGAGGTCGTTAGAGTGGGCCCTAATCCCATGGGGAAATCTGGACACACACACACACACACACACACACACACACACAGTAGAGGGAAGACAGTGTGAAGACACTCGGGGAGAACTCTTTGAAGACGGAGGGTTAGAGTGATGCATCCATAGGCCAAAGGATGCCAAAGATTGCTGGCAAACCACCACAAGCCAGGAGGAGGCAAGGAAGGATTCCCTGCGGGTTTCAGAGGGAGCGTGCCCCTGCTGACGCCTTGATTTTTGAATTCTGGGCTCCAGGACTGTGAGACAATAAATTTCTGTTTAAGCCACCCAGTTTTTGGTACTTTGGTCCAGCAGCCCCGGGAAACTGATACAGGTGGGTACTTTACCTCCTTTCCACAGGGGAGCAGCTGTTGAGAAAAGGAGGAAAGTGTAGAGAGCAGAACTTTTTCCAGTTTTAGCACTTTGCATGGCCAACATCTTGACCAGCAGGAAAAGGAAAATTGAGAAGATAGATAAACAGTGAGTGGCAGTAAGAACCTGGCCATTGCAGCACAGACACCTGTGTTTGTTGGGTGTGGGTGGGTTCCCCTAGGGATGAGGAAGACAGAGTCCTCTAGTCCTCTCTCAAGGGCTTAGGGAGTCACAAGAGAGGCCAAGATAGAGGGAAGAGCAGTCAGTTTCCTTGGTGAAGGTCCAGCATTTCTTACTCGTTCACGGGAGATGAGGAATAGTGTGGACTTGGGAAAGAGAAGAAACTGCATTGGGTCCCATCTTTCTACCCAAATAGAGCCCCAGCCCAGTGCCTATGGCTTTTCCCTCTTCTGCTCACCATTATTATTACTGTCATATATTTTTTTGATGAAAGTGAGGAGAGGGTGGGGGTGGGCGATGAGGAAATGGAGACGTCAAGATGCTGTACATCTTTGTTCTGAAGTGCTGGAATTGCGTTAGTCCTCCAAGGAGGACAGCATTTCTGTGCCTCGCCCACCCCCAATCTGAGCCACTAACCAGGACAGAGTTGGCAGAGGATGTGGAGAAAAAAGTCTTCGCTCAACACAGACCAAAGTCCCCTTGGTGCTGGATTTCTTGAACTGACTTCTAGGGTGGGGCAGATAAGCTGAGTGAGGGGGTTCAGGGACTTTTCCAAAGGGTTTAGGGGATGGTGCCACATGGCCCCAAAGGAATGTTGGTGGTGATATGCGTAAGCCTTGGGGTCACCTTTTGCATTGTCTGCCCTCAATCCTTCAAATCCAGTAAGAGGGAGATGAATCATGGTATTCCATAAGGACTGTGTTAGGGAAGGAGGGCAATAGAGGTTTCTGGATGAAAGTGTTAACCTCTTCTTACGACGCCTCCTGGTACCACTTTACTCCTCTGGTCTCTGAGGCGTCTTGGCTATGATGCAAGATTTGGGGAGTCAGAAATCACTCCTTACTGGATTGCTGAGAGTCTGGAATGAAAGTAAAAGAGGATATGGAGAAAATGGAAATAATTTATAGTGTGTTCTATTTTATTCTCTGTGGATTCTTTCCTGGACATTTTAATTAAAATCTTATGGAATATTCATTCTAAATGGTTCAGACCCCTGAATAAATTCGTTTTAATCGCCACCATTTATTCAGAATAAATGCTTTCAGAGAAATGTCTTAAGATAAAAATGGGTGGTTAGAAAAATAGAGTTTCCCAGGTCATCTGTAGCCCATCCTGTTAGTAAAGGACTTCTCCCTGTGGTACATTATTGTAGAGTACTTTCCACTCCAGGTCAATGATTCAAACGAAACCTTCATCACTTCCCTCTGAGGGCTATTACACAGCCCAGCAGACATCCTATTCAGAAACTTCTGATTTGCAGAGGAAAAGGAAAGTTTCAAAGTTGAGATTGAGAAGGAAGATGATTCATTGTCCCAAAGGAGGAGGGCCCCAGTTTCTAGAGATGGCCCCGGCTGCCACCCCATCCTTGGAGACATATTCATCAAGTGGCCACAGAAAGTTAATGGAGCCGGTGTGTGGACCAGAGTACAGTCCCTTAAAAGAATGACAGAGAATCAGTAATTTGAATTCAGGCTCAGCAATGGGTAAAAAAGGCGTAGATACCTCATTAGTGTAGTGTGGGAGTTAAAAATGCAAAAGTTGACTGTCCTGAGTGCATTTAGAGTCTATTATTCAATATTCAAGAAGAATATAAAACCAGACATTGCTACAGTTGGGGCAAGAAATGACTCAAAACCAAAAGGAAGATTGGTGTCCATACAAGGTCAAGGTAAGAGTGAATTCTGGCTTGTGGCTCTGCCTAAGGTCAATAGGCTTGCTGACCCCTGGAGCTGGGGGAACATAAGGATAGAGTGAGCACGGTTCCCAGGAGTTCTAAGAGCAGGAACCATTGCAAAATAGTAAAAATGAAACACAAAGCCAAGGTTATCAATATTACGATATTCCATGATGGGCAAAATCCTTTTCTCCAGGTCTTTACTATGTCCCATGTTGACCAGGCAAGTTCCTCGCTCTCAGACTTCACTGGTGTATGAATTACAATTCTAGGCTGTTCTTGATAGTACGTCTCTTGACATGGCATATCCGTTTTTTTGATCTCTGTGTGCTCTTCCGCACCCACCGTTTGTATCATTCAGTTGACATTTATAGTCTTTGGGAGGCCTGTTTGCCATTTTGTTCTTCGTTGGATCAAACTCTTACTCTCTTTGTATTTTTTACTGAGACCTTTGAGGGCCATGGTGCTCCCTACAAGGTGCTCCCTGCAAGATGCTCTCGGTTCTCCTGCTCTGGGATGAGAGGAGGGAGGGAACACTGGAGCTCTTCTCAGCCTCACCGTCCACCCCATGACTGCCTTTCGCCTTAGGAATTCGAATGCCGAGTCCTCACTTTCCTTAAGCACTTTTTGTATCTTGCTGTTCCTTCCTGATGTGACTCGGTTAACGGGAGGGAGCTTCAGTGGAAGGAGAGATGGGGCTAGGAAGACAGATAATTGTTGAGGAGGGGACCTTTAGGAAAGGAGAGGCTGTGCCCAGAAAGTTAGTTGTAGGGTGGAAGCACAGAAAGTGTTGGATACCTGGAAGGAATGAAGCTTCAGATGGAGCAAGAAGAGCTGCATTTACTCGGAAGTTTTGTCTGGACTTGGTGAGGCGATGGCGGGTTTCTAAGCACTAATTGAAATGTCTGGATCCTGTGTATAAGCTTGATCAGTGTTTAGATTTGGCCTGATCTTTGTCATTTCTCAAAGTGAAAGAAAATAGGCCTCCCACTTCATATACTCTTCTCCAAGTAAGTTCTCATCCTCCCTTCTCATCATCTTTATAAAGAGTTTGCATGGGTTTTGGAATTAGTGGGCAGCTCCTAATCCTAATTTGGGTGCTAGGATTTCTTATACTGCCTTATCATTGTCTGTGGTTCCCCCCTTTTTTTTTAAGATTTGATTTTTTTCCTTTTTCTCCCGAAAGCTCCCCGGTACATAGTTGTATATTCTTCGTTGTGGGTCCTTCTAGTTGTGGCATGTGGGATGCTGCCTCAGCGTGGTTTGATGAGCAGTGCCATGTCCACGCCCAGGATTCGAACCAACGAAACACTGGGCCGCCTGCAGCGGAGCGCGCGAACTTAACCACTCGGCCACGGGGCCCGCCCCCTGTGATTCCCGTTTTTGATTGTGAATTCTCTGAGAGAAAATATATCCCGCAGCATACAGAGCTGTGTATCCTTTGGGAGATGACCATGTTGGAATTGAGTTCTTTTAGAACTAGATCATGGAAGATGGGTAAAGGATGACGTTTTCTTTACTTGTGCCTCTTCAAAAAATACTCATTGCTTATCACTTTGAATTACCACCTCAAATTCATTCTGAATCAAGGCAGGATATAAACACATGTTATATAATTTGCATTTCTGCAGTCTCTTCTATTCAAGACTGTCAACTCCTGGAAGATTGAATAAGTAGTCCAGTTTCCTGAGGGGCTAGATTTAAACAGCTTGTTCAAAGAAGGAACTGAAAGTGAGCCAGACGAATGAATATCGTGGGGAAGAGCACTTTTTGAAGCAGAGAGAACATCCGCCTCAAAGGCCCCAAGATGGGGATGAACTTGGTGAATTCTAGGAACAGAAACAAGGCCAAAAGGGTTATCGCTTAGTGCGTGTGAGAAATTGGATAGTGGGTCAAAGAGACAGTCAGGCCACGTGATACCAGCCATGGTTCGTTCGGGTTTTGTTTTAGGCACGATTGGAAGCCATTGGAGCATTTAAATTAACTTGTATCCTTAAAAGATCACTGACAGTGTAATGGAAACTGGGTTATAATGAGGCAGCAGCGGCTTGGACCAGGTTGTAGTCCTGGAGTTGGAGAGAAGTAGACAGGTGTGGAACAGGGTTTGGAGGTAGACCCTCTGAGTTTGAGCTGGTCGTCAGCAGGGCGGAGAAGAATTGAGGATGACACTCAGGTGTTTGCCTGATCATCTAGGTAGACTATTTTGGGTTGTGAGGGTGGGGGTGAGGAAGCAAGGTAAACCCAATGCCGCTGAACTAATTTACAGCGAGAGCTTAAAACTGCCAAGCAGACTGGACTACCATACCATTCTCCTTCCTGTAAGAAAGTCCGCTTAAGAGGACCAGAGGGCAGAGTTGGGCAGTCTTGATCATTCTGCCCATGGCCGTCTCCCCAGCTGCCCGCACTGAGGCGTCTCTGGAAGGCACTAGAAGCACATTCATCACTGTTAGCTCTTCTGCAGGAGGCAGTGTGGCTTGTAGCACAGAGAGAGGTGCTGGACTCAGAGCCATCTCCGGTACAGCCAACAGGTTTCTGTGCTAGGTTGGTAGGAAGGGAGCTAAGGGGATGGAGCGAATGGATTCAAGGGATGTGTGTGAGAGAAAGGATGAGATTTGCAGCCAATCCACAGTGGGATGGGAGGAGAGAGGGAAGAGGATGGCATCCTGCTTGCATCTCTGCTGGTGAAAATAGATGATGGGCGTGTGGTCGGGGACGTAAAAAAGACGAGCGGCCTTCAGTGGGTATGCTCTTCAGCTGACTTTTTTAACTTAGGGCCCAAATCAAGTCTGCTCAGTTCTCTTGAAGTTTCTGAGGGCATTTGATCAATTAGAAAAGACTCTGTGTTCCCTCTGCTGCTTTCTGTGTTGCACGACCACACGTTGTCTTCTAAAATAAGATGCATGTTCACGTTGACCTCATTGCTTGTCACAGGAAGCGCAGTGACTAAAAGCTGTCCAGTCACCATTGTAAGCTGCAGCCATTCGGCTGGAGTCCCCGGTGCTCGCGGAGCCACGTGGCAGACAGGACTCTTCTCAGCTGCTTGAGAAAACCAGGCCCTAACATCAAACCCTGTGCTGAGGGTAGAATCCACTGCGTGGATGAGGGCAGCAAATCCCAGAGGCCAGAGGAATGCTGATGACAAAGGGAAGAGCTTTTTTCCTGTGCCAGTATCTCTAGTTGATATAAACAATAACACACGTGGTTTCTGGTACTTAAAAATATGATTCCAAGTAATATTTAAACGAAGCTTTGTAAAAAGCTCAATGATGGGGTAATTGTGTCAGACTTAATTAAATCCCTCAAAAATCTCAAATACTTCTGTTACTGTTCCTAAAAATAAAATACTTTACAGATGGAGGCGTCCTACGGCTTCGTTTAGACAATTAAGTCTCGAATTTTGGTACTTAGCAATATTAGCTAAGGTTTATTGAGAGCTCACTGTGAGACACGCCCCGTGCTAAACGCTCTCTGTGGGTTATTTCTTTTAATCTTCACACAGTCCTGTGAGATGAGATGTAGGTACTGTCCTTATCCCATTTTACAGATTAGGCTGAGTGAGGTTAAGTATGTGTCCAGGGTCACACAGTGCTGCAACCAGGACATAAACCCGGGAATTCTGGCTTCACGGCCCGTGTCGGTTTCCACTGCACTCTAGTACGTACGTGAATCTTAATTATGGTACTAATATTCCTCTTTCCTAAGAAAAGTTATGAGCCTGGAGATGTGGCAGTGTCTGTGATGGTCAGGTGCCGGCTTGCCATCCAGCCTGCCAGCATCAGGATCCGGCAGCATCCTTTTTCTCTCCGTGCTTGGTGCATTCTCTGTGAGCGGGTAGACAGGAAGAGGGGCAGGGTGGAGAAAGGAGAGAATTTCTGCACTGGAGTGTAGAAGAGAAATTCCGTCAGGCTCCTGGGAGCCTGCATTTGTTGACACCATAGGAGAAAATGTATTTCAAAGCTCTGTTCTTGACATTTTTAGTTACAGGAAAGGCAGGTACCATTCCTTCTTGAGAAGGGGCTGGGCCTCCCGTGGCCGTGGGATTCCCCTGGCCCTAAGGAGAAATTCTAAGGACAAGCACAAACACGCGATGTTTCCGTGAGCAAACATGGGGTTTTTGTGAGCAAAGGGGGTGGGTGTGGGGAAGGACAGCAACCTTTCTACTCATTCTCTTTGTTGTCTTTTGTTGTTCTTTTCCAATTTTTAGTGCAGTGATCTTCATGGGCATGTATACTTACGTGCAGATGTGTAGCCAACTGGGAGGGGCTTTCTCACCTCAAAGAGAAAAACTCTCTGTTCAGTAAACATTTATTGAGTGTCTGCATGTGCCAGGCACCCTGGGAAATCCAGAGGAGACACCAGGGAACATGGTCCCGACTGTGGGGTTTAATCTCTAGCCAAGTGGGTACATACCAGAGTAGACTACTTCTGGGCTGTGGCCTTTGGCAGTTGACCTTTGGCTAGGGAACACGCCTTAAGAGTGTTGTATGTTTTTTGGTTTTTGTTGTAATTAATTATTCTGTCTTAAGCTAAAAGCTTAGGGGAGAACACCTCAGTCCTTACAGCTGTCCTCGGTTGAGTCAAACCATGCACGTTCTTGACTCGTAAATCCTGGTCGTCAGAGCCATTGCCCAGCCTGGCTCTTTAGTTGTGCTGCTGGCAAAAAATTGTTGAGCGGAGGGCCCGCTCTCATGTACAGGGACACAGAACAAAACATATTGCTCCTGTTTACATCCTCGGGCCAAGCCACTCATTTCTCTGCAGCCCTCAGGATTTCCTCAGGAAGCTGTCCTGGTGGAGGGTGGGCCAGGGTTAACCAGGATGTGATGACACACAGCCAGCCCCCTCTGCCCTCTGGGAGCCAAGCTGAGGTCAGGCCTAGATCTGTATCTGGGCCCACCCTTTCCAGTCTGTAAGTTTCAAGGCCAGTTTTCCTGCCCCAGAGTGGGATGGGGGAGATGGTGGGGGTAGACTGGTTGAACCTGGCTCCTTTTTCCCTTTTCATGCTCGGGCTCGCAGTATTGGGGTATAGGGCTCAGGAACGGAGGGCCACCCTTCAGAGGCCCCCAGAGCAGCTATGTCAGCCTTTCTGAGCCCCAGCTTTTCCCACAGGGCCGCAGGCCAGTCACTTGAGGGCTGCTGGGTCAGCAAGAAGAAGTGATAGGGTGGATGATGGGTCCATGTGTTTGCCTGGCCAAACATCCGGGCATAGGGTGTCTCATATGGCTCAGTGGTTTATTCGACTGTATGCCTGTGCAACTCAGGAGTACTGTTAACTGACACTCATTTTTATTTAAAAATATAATGGGGGGATACCTTCTCTGGAAGGCTCAGTAGATGGCTGTGTCATTTAAATAAGTGATCAGGTTGGCTGAGGTTAGTTATATACCCAACTGATGTAAGTTCTTACTTCTGGGATGGTGAAATTTTGGAGTAGACAGGCATGGATTTGAAGCATGGGTCTGCTCTTTTTAGGCATGTGACAGTGGACACATCTGTCACCTCCCTGAGTGTCTGTGCCCTCACTGGTATTGTACAGGTAGTAAAGCCACATTAAATCTTGTATGTTTTAAGTGAAATAATATGCAAAAATACCTGACATATAATATAGGTATATAGATGCTTAATGAACGTTAGTTTCTCCACTAACTGTCATGTTCCAACCTCCCCAGCATGTGCGTGCGTGTGCACACACAAACACATACTCAGGCCAGATTCTACTTTCAGCTTGTTCTACAAACTTATCAAACAGGACAAAAGCAAATCATTCTAAAGGCATCCATATGATGTGTGAAGCTGCATGCTGTCTCTTAGTCTGGGAGAAAAGGCTTCATTGAATTGTCGAGCTTTTATGAAATGCCTTCCTGTGCTACCTCGTGGTAGGCACTGCAAAGTCACAGATGTGTTATGTTGTAAGAGGATGTGTGCATTGGCCTGGCAGAGCTGACACGTTTTGGGGAGAGTACCTAAATGTGCGTGTGTGAAACCAACCAGGAATAAACACATGCGAGGCAGAGTGACTGCGTAAAACTTCAGGGAATTCAGGGTACGGGGGGACCTCTCTTAGATACGCCCCCCTTGCTAGGAAGGAGGAAAAGGCCATTTTGGAAGCTGAGTTTATCATGGGTCTCACCTTCTACATGCTGTTTTCTGTCTGTAATCATTGAAACTGTTTCTGCCTGGACAAAGGTGATTTCAGTAAGATGCAGTAAAATTTTTGAAGCTAGATAGTCTGGGGTTGGGCTCGATATTCCATAACATTGTGAGCAACAATGGCACTTGTTAGTGATAAGAGCAAGCGATTATTGAGCTCCGCATGCCAGATGCTGTTCTGAGTGCTGTACACGGAGTATCTCGTTTATTCGGCAGCAGTGTCCTGCAGGCAGGTACCTCTCTCTCCAAGGCACAGAGAAATTGGATAATTTGCTTTTTTGAGGTCAGAACTTGGTATCTTAGCCATTGTACCATACTGGTTCTTCCTTTTCCTTGACAAAAGCGGGAAAGAAACCCCAAGCAAAATAGAACTAAGAAAAACCTCCACAAAAGTAGATAGAATGATTTGTGAATAACAAATAGCATTTTTCTCTTTTCTGAACGGAAGGTGGAGGTGAAGACGGGTGTAAGGACAGAGCAAGCGATTCCTCAAATGTCCCCTCTTAGACAAAGTAGACTGTGGTTTTCTGAGTTTATCGGGACATCTTTTATTAAAAAACAAATTGTGGAATATGGACAGTCCATTGCAAATCGAAAGAACAAACAGGTGATTAACTAGCAGTGGAAATTCAAAGATAGTTGGCAAGATTTGGAATCCGGAGGAAATTCACACAGAAGTAGTCTGTGGGAAGTTTTGAAATAGTCCCAGCGCTCTAGTCCTGGAGTTACCCATTGTTCCCTCGGGTTTTTTCCTTTTCTTGTCTTTGGATAGTGCCATCTTGGTTTTCTCCTGTTAAATTTTCTCTCTGCTTTGAAGTTATTTAGGGTCTCTTGCCTTTTCAAAAATGTGTGCCAAGCTACAGGAGTCCCCGCTTATCCGTGTGGGATACGTTCCAAGACCCCCAGTGGATGCCTGAACCCGCTGATAATACCTAACCCTGTCTATACTATGTTTTTTCCTATACATACATACCTAGGATAAAGTTTAATTTATAAATTAGGCACAATAAGAGATTAACGACATAACTAATAATAAAGTAGAACAATGATAACAATATACTGTAATAAAAGTTACCATACATTTTAGCAACCTCAGAATACTATTTTTTTCTTTCCTTATGAAGTTGAGAACTGTCACCTTTTCACTTAAAGGAAGCACTTTTCTGATTCTCTGTGGCGTATCTGAATTGCCAGCATCGCTACTCTGACCTTTGGGGCCATTGTTAAGTAAAATAAGGGTTACTTGAACACAAGTACTGTGAGTCCACCACAGCTGATCTGATAACTGAGCCGGCAACTAAGTAATGGGGTAGATAATGTATACAGTGTGGATACACTGGACAAAGGGATGATTTATGTCCCAGGCAGGATGGCACAAGATTTCATCACACGACTCAGGATGGTGCACAATTTCAAACTTGGAAATTGTTTGTTTCTGGAATTTTCTGTTTAATATTTTCGGACTGTGGTTGACCATGGGTAACAAACCGCGGAAAGCAAAACCTCGCATGAGGGATACGTGCTGCTAGAGGGTATGTATTGTCAAATGAGGACCGAAACATGTTTTTGGATAATAAATGGAATTTTATAGTGAAAAAACAATTGATGACGTATATTGCCGTGGGCCTCATGCTTCATATCTTTCCCTTGGTCGCCTCCTTGAATGTTGCTGTCAGAACGCCAGCCTCATGGAACTGTATTTTTCAGCAGCAGCTACTTCTTCCTCTGTGTTTTATATGTTTTAGTGGTTTTGCTGCCACAGACGGGGATGGCAGAGATGAGTTTCATGTCACTGGGCTAATGTTTAGGAAAAAATGAAGTGAGGTTGAAATTAATTGCCTAATATCTTTTTAGACGTTTTCTGAATTATTTCTATGGAAAGTCATATCGGCTTTTCTGTATTTTCGCATGGTGGTCATGTCAAGCTTCTGCAGCCACGCTTGTCTATAGGGAGGTGGAGACAAGAGCTGACCTAGTCTAGACGCAAAACCAGGATGCCCCACACATTTAGGGTTCTGGCAAAGTAAGGAAAGGCAGTAATGGGCTCGGGGCGCCTCCTACTCACCAGGCTTCCCAGCTTTCTGTGATCCAGGAGGGTGGTAAGTACAGTTGTCCCTTGTATTCATGGGGGTTGGTTCTGGGATCCCCACTGCCCCCCCATCCCCAAATCCTCAGATGCTTGAGTCCCTATAGTCGGCTCTCTGTACCCGCGGGTTCCGCATTTGCAGATTCAAGGAACCGCGGATCGAAAATGCAGGTGTTTTCGGAGCCCATGGATATGGAGGGCCTGCTGTACCTGCATTTGGAGAATAGTCAACTGTAATGGCCTTTTGAGAATCTTTATTTCCTGCATTTGTGGCCTGGTTTGCCATTGGAGGTCAAAAGGTCTTATTCTGGGATATTCATTAACGGAACCAATTTTCCCTGTAGTGGTTCACCGAACTTTCTCCCTAAATGGAATGCAAACCATTATTTGGAGTTATCAGACTGCATCACTTATGATCTGGATATACAGAGTGTCTTGAAATGGTCCTCACTCATTTTTACAGAATTGAATACTGCAAATACTTCTTTGCTGATTATGTGAAAATGTTTACCTTGCAAATTATGTAACTGCAGAGTACATAGGGAAACACAACATTGCCCTCCCATGAATTCCGACACACTGTCGTGTAAAAACCTGTTTCCTGCTGCCGTGTTTTTTCACTTTCAAACTTGCAGACTAGAGCCATTTCTTTAAAAGGCCTGTCTGTGTCAGTGAAATAATTTCCCTTTGGTAGTGGCTGTTTTGCAATATTATGCTGACCGCCTTTGACTTTCTCACATTTCTAAAACTAATAAACTACAGAGACATGAAAGTCCTAAGTGTTAGACCCGACCCTTCTCAGGAGTTTGTTTTTAATAAGCTTATGTAATTAACACCTTAAACTATATATTCCATTTGTTGCTTGTGAAACCGTACAAAGAGAACAAGATGATACACCTACAAAAGGCACCAGCAGAGTTAATATTGGCTTTTTAAATGATGATGAAGTCATGGAAGTTTTAGAAGTTAAACCTTGCTAGTTGCTTTTAAGTCTGAGGACTGAAGAGTAGATCTACTGCCTAGAAAAAATAAATGCAAACAGAAAGCAGTATATAAATTGTTCATATCCATCTCCTCAAGGGCCTGAACATAGTGCATGGCGTAGTGATTGTTGCTTGATCATTTCATTTATTCCATTCATTCATTCATTCAGTAAGTTTATGGTGAGGGTCTTTTAGACACTGTCGTAAGCACTGAACAGTGAACCAGACTTAGAGAAATCTCTGCTCTTATGGACTTTATACCTTTGTTGTCGGAGGGAGACTAAAAAAGACGCAGGTGATCTGCAAACTAGTTTAGATGATGAAAAGTAAAGAGAAGGCAAAGGCAGAGAGTGGGGTTGGAGATGGTGTGTGCAGAGGGGGGAGGTTACATCTTAGATAGATTTAGATAGATATGTTGCAAATTTAGATAGGTCTCTTGCTAAGAGGGTATTTGAGTGACAGCTGCAGGAGATGAGGGCTGGTAACAGTGGGAAGAGCAGAACAGGCAGAGGACCAAGTTCAAAGGCCTGGTTAGTGGGTTTGGAGTGTTGGAGGAGTAACAAGGGAGCCAGTGTGGCCCCCACGGCAATGAGCTGGGAGGCGGGAGATGGGGGTGGAGAGAGGTGGTGGGGAGCGAAGATGCCACGGGCCTTCCCATTCATGGGACCGTGGCCTTGACTCCAAGTCAGCTTTTGAGCAGAGGGACAGGCTCTGACCTCGGTTCTAACAGAATCCCTCCACCTGCTGTGTTTAGAGAGAGTGCAGGGGCGAAAAGGGGCTGCCCCGTGTGCCATTTCCCAGTATGAGATAGAGCTGTTGGAATTGCTGTGCTTTGCGAATGGAAAAACACAGCCCATCCTGACAGAATCAGCATTTTACAGAAACACTAGGTGACTGTTTAAGTGGCTTGCTACTGCATTTGATTTTCTTTGTAGGCTTTTCTCCCACGATATGGCAAACAAAATAAAAATAAATAAAAATTTGTCCTATTTACGTCACAGGGAAGAAAGTGAAATTGCCCTTTTTTATAGAGCAATTGAGAAGTATAAAAAAGTTTGGGTAGGTGGTAGACATGTTTTAACTAGTTCATTTCTTTTTTTTTTTGCTGAGGAAGAATTCGCCCTGAGCTACCATCTGTGCCGATCTTCCTCTTTTTGCTTGAGGAAGAATAGCCCTGAGCTAATCTTCCTCTGTGCCAATGAGAATTTGTGCCAATCTTCCTCTTTTTTTAAAGCTTGGGGAAGATTAGCGCTGAGCTAGCATCCTTGCCAGTCTTCCTCTGTTTTGTATGTGGGTCACCACCACAGCATGGTTGATGAGTCATATAGGTCTGTGACCAGGATCTGAACCTGCGAACCTGGGCCGCCAAAGCAGAACACGCCAGACTTACCCACTATGCCAGGGAGCCAACCCTTAACTAGTTCTTTTCTTTTAGTGAGATTGTTTCATTGTAAATCCAGGAGCATGAATGGGAAGGAGGGGACTGTATCTGAGCAAACACTGACCTATAACACTGTTAGAAGAAACTAGATTTGATTGATGACTAGGTAAAAATGTTAATTCTTCGATGAAGTGAATTGCTGTTTCAAAAAAGTGGGTGTTAGGTATTTAAACACTAAACGTCATGAAGAAGCCAGTGATGGTAAATTCTCAACTCCTAAGCAAATTGGAAAAATGAATATTTTCATTCTTGTGGTAATTGGCTTCATAGAATGATGTGGATTCATCTTAGATTTTTGGTATGGTTGTTCTCTTAGGCATGAGGTGCCTGTCAAGTTTACGTTGTAACCCTGTAGAGAACATGGTACAAAGCAAGTCTTCACTCAACTTCCAAGATGTTCTTTATTCATCTACGAGTAAGAACAGATCTGTGTGCTCAGGATGCTTTTCCAGAGTGGTTTTACATTATATATTCTTGGCAAATGTGAAAGTCTTTTATGATGAAAATTGAGATCATGTTGAGGGGAAATGATGTAGTTAAGAAAGAACTTTCTTCCCAAAGAAATTGAAATAAAAGTGTGGCCATCATGTCACATGTAATGTGTTATGTGGTTACATCTATAGATGGACGCATGCGTGGGTATAGACACAGATCACACTCACGTGTGTGCCTGGGACAAGAAGAGTAATTTTGTGGGGCTGACATTTTCTAAATCTGATTTTTTCCTGTATGTTACAGGTCAGAATGTGGTACAGGATGAAGCCAGCAGAGTTTTCCCTGGTCGCTCCCCATTCGCAAGCAGACCTTTGAGTCCCTAAATGAAGTCCTTAGTGCCCCATTGTGTGAGTGTCCTAGAGATGGAGGAGTTGATCAGCAGAGCAAGTGTCAGAAGCTGAGTCATGAAATGAGCTTGAAGAGGGTTCGGGGTGTAATGAAGAGTTGTTTTGGGTCACTCGGAGTTTTTCCCAGGGCAGGGGGTGAACTGGTCTCTCCCTGACTTGGAAAGAAACCACTCAGTTGGGGTCACATGAATGTAGGGCCCTAAAGTAGACCCCAGTAAATAGGAACAGACAGGTTCCCCTTCAGCACATTCCCATAAAGGGAATATGCCTGCGTCTGTGGCCACAGCACTGTTCGAATATTTGCTTTCTTACCGTTGCCTTCCGGCTGTGTGTTTTTACTGGTCTCCCCGGTGGGAGTTGAATGTGGAGGATTCAACCAGACAAATTCCTAGTGGATTCAGTGCCTTTTTTTATATATAAGGCTCTCTTTGTTTCAAAACCCTTAATTGCTTTTTCCGTCAGGATGTGAGAAGAATATGGGACTTTAGTGACCTTAAGCTCATTGCACCAAGAAATTTTCCCCTTAGTCTTTTCCGTGTAAGAAACTTCCATGGGATTCCAGCAAGATCTATGACCCTCAACATGTTACGAATTATCAGCAGTAAGTGGAAATAATTAGAAATCAATAATTTCTGGACATGAAGAATCCTCAAATCTGGACTCCCTGTGTCTCTCCCGCCCCCTGTCTCCCCTGCCCCCTGGCCTGCCACACCTCTGCACTGACCCATTAGCTGTCCAGGTAGTTTTTCCTCTTAGAACAGGTTAGGCTGCCTCCTGACTCAGAGGAAGGACATTTGTTGTCCCTTCTGCCTGGAAACATATTCCCCACCCCGTCGCCTAGCTCCTCCCGTGTCCTTGTGTCTGATGATACATTTTGTGTTTGAATGTCTCGCTCACGAGACTGAATTACTGCTGTGGGATTGGTGAGGATGGGCCTTAGACTGTAAAAGCTCACCATTATTTATGAAAATGCTGGTTTAGTGGACAGTACGTCATTGCATAGTTACCAGATGAATGTTATGGCACCCTCAGCAAGGGGAGAGGTCAGCTCTACTGACTTCCATTCATTTCTTCATTCATTCATTCATGCATTTGATAGATACTTTTTAGGTAACTGCTAAGTATCAGACATTGTAATGGGGTTTGATGCTGAGGTTGCAAAAATGAGTAAGACCCAGTTCCAGCTTTCAAGGACTTGAAAGTCTCCTGAGGACACCCACCATGTAAATAAGTAAAAGTCACTTTTTAAAAATGTCTTAAAATAGAAAATTTCAGATACATACTTTAGTAGAGAGAGTATTTTAAAGAACCTTCCTATTCCAGCACTGTGGTTGTCCATCATGGCCAGTCTTGCTTCATCTCCATCTGCACCTGCTCCTCTGCCCTCCCCCCAGGACTGGGAACCAGACTGCAGACATCGGGTCCGTGTTTGCAAGGGGGACGTACAGTTTACACTGATGCCGTGGGAAGGTCAGGTTCCATGCAAAGTCCATTGTGAAGGGTGGGCTGCTTTCTGCAGGGCCAGTGGCATGAAAGGAGGGTGTTCAAGGCAGAAGGAATAGCATGGGGGTAGTGGGCTCGATGTAGTGCTGTGTGTAGTTTGATCTGGCCAAAACCAGAGTGGAGATGGGGAGGTAGGGCCGTAGGAGTGAGCCTAGAAAGGCAGAGAGAGTCCAGATAAAAAGCCTTGTATTGTAGGAACAGGCTGACCCTGCTAAGTCTTCACTGGGCGACATTAGTGGTTTTCACGATTTATATTTTGAAAGTTACAGTGGGCATGGGGCATGGAGCGGGTTGTAAATGAGATGAAATTGGAGGGAGGGTGGATAGCTGGGAAACTTTGTCGATGGCTTGAAATACTGTTAGGACTAGGATGGAGAGACATTTCAAGACATTCGAGACATTGAGAGAGATTGAAGAAGAGATTTGTAACATTGACTTATTTATGACACATTATAACAAGTGATATGAGACTTAGTGACCTCTGACTTTGGGGATAAATGAATGATTCCTGAGAGTCTGGACTGGATGAAACTGGTTGATACTAATTTCTGGAATCCTGGAATCGGGAATGAAAGTTTGATGGAGATGGAGAGTTCAGACTGAATATCTAGGAAGAGAGGCATGGGCCTTTGTCTGCAGCTGGGGGGTTGGGGAGGAAGAGTTTCGAGAGTTACCAAAGTGTTAATTAGGGGCATCTAGTTTTTCAGTACTGGGCCATGTGATCAGTATCCTCAGGTTTGTAAGCCATGTGAATTTTTATTGATAACACTGTTTAGATGGTACCTGCCAGTTCTTAAAAGTGGGGAATTTTGGCAACATCACCAAGAAAGAGTTTAGTCCACACTAGTTCTGTGACAGTAAGTAGTTATGAGTGTGATGCCTGTGGTCATGCTGGGATCACCAGGACTTCCAAATCTCGCTGAACTGCCACACTGCCCTCGGGAGCGGTCCGAGGAAGTCAGCTGGAATCAAGTCCAGTTCTGATTCCACGAATTCTCACACCTCCTGACTCTCTGCTCAAGCTGTGGCAAAATATAATTTTCAGAAAACAGCAAACTCACATATTGCACAAGGTTTAACACTGTAACCAGAAATTCCAGAATTGTTCTGAGATTAATATATTCATTTCCGAATTTCTATGACTGTCATGGATCACTTTTTTCCTGCTCAGCTCCTGATTGATCAGATGCTTGAGACCCCGGATCCTTATGATGATGTGCCAAAGGCAGCAAGAGCGCAGAGTGTGATTAATGCTCATCAAAACCTGTGAATGGGGGTCTGAAATCGTGGCTTCGTTCCCACCTGACTAGCTCATTCTGCTGTTCCTTCCAAATCTGTGATTCTATTAAGCTCAGGGCAGTTTAGAGATGAGAAATGAGTGCATTCCAAACTTGCCATCTGCTAAATTGACATGTCCATTTTAAATGTGAATCTGTACTTGAACTTTTAAGAAAAACTGTCCATGTTCCAGTCTTTTCCCTGCATTTTCAAGTTCTGAGGGTTCCTGTGAGAGGTTCTTTTGAGCCATTGGTAGGTAGCCCAGCAAATTGGATCTTTCAGAACCTTCATTTCCAAAAAGACCTCATGGTAAGCACACAGATTAGTAAATCGCTTTAACAGGTTTCCATGAGTTAACCATATGGCTACATTAAAATAAACTAAAGACCATACTTTGCTTTTCTTTCCAGTAATAATAAGCATTCATGTTTCTTGATTTTATATTGCATACTTAGCACCTAGCACAGCACCTGGAATGTCATAGGTGTCCAATAAATATTTGAGTTAATGAAATATCCCATTAGGTGTTGAGGATTGAAGAGCCTAATTTTATAGCCTTCGTCATGCTTGGCAATCAACGTGACGTCAGAGATGCCAGCACACACTCTGCCACCGAGGAGGCCTTTTTCATCCCATTTTATTTGTAGCCACTCCTCTCCATGGCCAGTAAACTGAATTTGTTAATATTTAGACCAGGCTTTTCAAATTCCTTTCCAGTACGTAATTAGAGACTACTCGTTTATGCATACGATTTTGGTAATAACATTTTTGCTAAAAATCTCAAGCCTTTCCTATCCTAGGGTCAAGCAGGCTGCATTGGTCCTGAGGGAGGAAGATGAGAAGGAAAGAATGCTTCTGCTGTGGCTTCAAGTCCATCCAGTCACTGTTGACATCCCCAAGAGGGCAGGGAGCACAAGAAGAGAAAAGTGCAGGGAGAGCCCTGGGGAGCATCGGTGTTTAGCGGGGAGCTGAGGAGGACTAAAGGTCCCGAGGAGACCCATGGGCGGTGGTCTCCAGAATAGACTCCAGAGTGGGAGGACCCCCCAGGGAGCAGCCTGGGAGGTAGAGTGGACTCTATCAGTGGCTTTCAGACTTTTTGTCACAGGGTCACTGGAAGATATAGTTTAGATTGTGACCAAGTACAGTTATACACATATGTAACTGAAACTAACATTGCAGGCAGCAGTCCCCTTTCTTCATGGGATGTGTGCCAACATTTTCTATTGTGTTCTGTGCTTTTCTATGCTATGCAATGTCATTTAAACCAATGCTGGTCTCAGATGTCTAAATTTATCTTAGGACTCTGTGGTGGCTTAGTACTGTGTCAACCTGTAAACTAGAAATGAATCAGCAGCAGCCATATTTCTTAGACTCTGAACGTTGGTGGAGGGTAATAGGCATCGTGGGGGCTCCTGCCTGGTGTCCTTGATCTGCTAGCTTGCCTTGTTGGCATGAGGCGGCGCCTGGACCAGCAGCAGGTCCAGGTCCCGCCAGGTCGCCTTCATCTTCTGAGAGTCCTGAGCCAAGGGTGTGTGGAGGTCCGTCGTGAAGAACTTCAGCTTCTCCTGTCGGTCACCCATGGCATCAGGGTTGGAGTGGATGAGAAACAGGTGTGGATTCCAACTCTTCGTGGTTCTGGTATTCTCATGGGCTCTGATCTGTCCTTGCTGTTTCACATCCAGCTTCCTTCATCCACTCCAGCCTGGCCGACGGCAGGGGCAGCAGCCTGTGCAGACTATTCCTCCAGCTCCTGATCACCCGTAGCAGTGTGCTTCTGTGATCCAGCCTTGACCCGTACAGCCCTAATGGCGAAGACCACTGCAATTGCTTATCCATTTGGGAATAGGAAAGAACTTAGAACTTTTTATTTCTGCTTGTTTTTCGTATTTAAAATGCCTATTTTTGTGTGTATTTTTATTGTAAACAGTTGTAGTTGTAAATAGATATAATTTATATTAATGAGTGCTTATAGTTGTAAGTAGATGCAATGGATATTCATAGTTAATGTCGTTATATCAAGGAGGTTCCGTCTCCCAATTTTTTTCTGATCTTTTTTGCCCAGACCTTTGAAGCCCACTGCCTTAGAAGCAGTTGCTGAGAGAGTGCTAGGAAGGAGGGAGAGGTCAATAATGCCTGCTGCGAGGCCATCCATTCTTCTGGAAGAGATTTATGTTAATGAAATCATTGATGCCTAATAGTGGGGGCCATGGGCCCCAAGACTATATTTGCCAAATCAAGGATTAGACATAGGCTCTGGCAAATTCTGGGTGTTTTCGGAGAGAGGGGAGTGGAAGATGTGAAACCAGCCCTCCTCCAGCCACATGCCACGTGGGTGTGCCCCCAGGGCCCTCCCTCAGGACCAGCATGACCTAATATGTCCCTTTAGTGTATGTTTTTGGTTGTTATGTGTACAAAAACTTTTTCCTGAGACGAACTCTGTTCCAGCTCAAACCAGCTGCAGAAATGCTGGGTGTGCTGCCTCAGAGAAGAAGATGTGAGATCGTTTATTACATGTTCAGTGAGTTTCTCCAGACTGATAGGGCTGGATGGGATGATGAGCTGGTGCGAAGAGCAACATCTCACGGATTCAGGGACGCCGAACAAGGAAAGCAAAATTCTTTTTTATGGGAGTAGCAATTTTACCTGAAAGGTTGCTCAAAGTGTTTATCACCTCAAAATCTGTAAACAAGCAAATTAAGAGTGAAGACACATTGTGAAGTCGTTCATGAGATCCGTTAGACTTCATTGTATTGTAATTTCTTTCAGTGGGTTTAGCTTGTAGGGAACTGAGTATCTATCTATCTATCTATCTATCTATCTAATCTGTCTGTCATTTCCATCCCTCTCCATAACAACAGTGAGCAACGTAAATATAACATGTAATTTATATGATATAAAATATATCATATATGTACTTCTTATGGACAGAAAAGGTAGAGTCACACTAAATAAATGAGCCAGGAGTCTGTTCTCTTTCTTGGGTCTTTGGAGCAACACATTGAGTTTCCCTTGGGGCTGTGTCTTTATAGATACGTAAAATAGCAGGACCACGAATTCATTTGCGTTCATTTGCATACAATCTGCATATAGCCAGCGGTACAGATTCCATTGTGTCTCTTGGTGTTTTCAGAGAAGTTTTTCTTTTCTTTTTTTCCCCTTAAGCCTGTCAAGATATTCTCAACCATAAGTGACATCTGGGGAAAGAAGAGAGCAAAAATAATGATGCAAATGTCTCTGTTTTCATGGTACTCTCAGTTTTCACATTTTCCAGAGACAGAAGCACACTGGGATAAATATCAGAAATGCTGTTGAAATCAGTTGTTGAGACAGCAATGCTCTGTGTCTTTTCCCCTTAATTGCAGCAGCAGTTCACCCGATTGGAATTGTTTGGTACAACGCCTCTTAGCCCTGTATTTTTGTGTTGGTTGTGTAGTAGACGGGTGTTTGGGATCGCTGTGCCTATGGCTTCGTGGGAAGATTACACAAGGTCGTCTTCCGTTGAGCTGACACCGGTAGTGGGACCACAGATTTAAATTAACTCTGTACCAAGTGAAATGGATGATCATATGGAAAGATGCTGTGACGTGGTTTTTGTAATGAGAAAAGGAAAGAGAACTTGGATCTGCGTGTGTCATTTTCTGTTTTTTGAAAGACAGTGATGGGAAAAATTCTTGTAAAAGGATAACGTGACACAAAATTTCACAATTTACTTAAAAAAAGTTCTTTTGAGGAAATAAGATTTTCCTCTCTCTTTCTGAACTTGAACTAATATTGCTTCAGCCCAATGCATGAGAACCAAAGAGGGAAAATAAGAAGTGAAACGTGTTAGACAAGTAATAAACTCTAGAGCAGAAACTTTTTTTTTGTGAGGAAGATTTGCCCTGAGCTAACATCGGTTGCCAATCCTCCTCTTTTTTTTTTTTCTTTGAGGAAGATTTGCCCTGAGCTACCACCTGTGCCAGTCTGCCTCTACTCTGTATGTGGGACATCTCCACAGCATAGCTGATGAGGGGAGTAGGTCCCCACCCTGGATCCGAACCCACGAACCCAGGCCCCCGAGTGGAGCGCACAGAACTTTAATCCCTCAGCCTCAGGGCTGACCCTCTAGAGCAGGAAATTTTAACACTTTAAAAGAATAAGAAAGTTTGAAAGGGAATCTGTTTCAGTATTTTCATAATTGTATTTATTAGAATAAATATAGAGATGTCTTAAAGTCATCCTACATGCAGGAGTTTATTTTGTAACATTGCTGCCTCTTGGCATTAGCGTCATCGTGTTGAGTCAGACGTGAACTTCACATCCCAAAAAAGCAGGATGCAGTAGGTGTGGTGCTATCGAAACCTCAGCTGCATTGTTCAAATTCCCTGCAGACGAATGTTGCAAATATTTTTAGTAGAAGTAAATATTTTTACTGAGTAGGTCTGTGCTATCTCAAGTAAGAGCAAGTTGGATAGAAAGGATGCAAAAGTTTCCAGATAGTTCTGAAAGAGAATGGGTTTTGACTGGATAAAAAAGAAAATCATCGTGTCGTTCCTTGGGTTCCATTTCATTGACGGAAAGGATTCCTTTCCTGGGATGGCAGATAAGCCTACTTTTTAGAAACACACACCTTTTATTCTTTTGCCTTACTTGGCATTGAAATCATCAAAACTGATGAAAGTGGTAATTATGGGGACTTTCCACATCTGGAAAATGATGTGGGAAAACGAGCAGCAGCTATGCCTCCCTGTCCTAAATGACCATCTGCTGAGCACCAGGTGAGGCGTGGATGTTGCAGACTATTTCAGGGTGTGAGATATTTGCTGTCGGTGGCCTGAGGTGAGTACAACAGCTGCTTTATTCTCCACGAACCACAGATATATTTTCAAAGCCCGCAAATCTTGGGGGAGACTTTTGAGTGATTGGGACTGAAGGATAGAAAATTAAACTTTTTCCCTAGCACAAAAAGAAGTTTGATCTGCAACTTGGAAACTTTAGAACTGAAGTGCATAGTTGGCTTTAAAGGTGTCGCTAGGATATATGAGTGAGGAGAGGAAAAGGAGAAAAAGTAATTTGAACAAAGCTATTTAAATAATTGTTTTTACAGTTTTTTGGGGTGGCCTTGAATTGTCCAAGAAAATAGTTGATTGTGAGGTCATACAGTTCATAAACATGAAAGCTGGTTACTTTTGAGGAGCCAGAGTTCAAGATCGAAGTCCCTTGGCTTGGACACAACAACTCTGAGTGAAAGAGAGAGGAGAGAGTTTAATTTCCACTTAAGAACAGCAAGCCGGAGGAGAGTGTGTAGCTAGAACGCCTCTACCAAGTTTACTCAGGTCTTAGAAGATGTGGATTTTGTGTTGGTCAAAAGTGGCAGATAGGTTTCATCTCCTGGATGGATGAAGGCAGAAGGTTCTGGATGAGGGTAGGAGGATAGCATCATATTCTCGAGAGGCTAAGATAACTCTGAAGAGCCCAGCATCTTCCAGGGGCCCCAGTTACTTGTGGAGTGATAGGATCAGGGTGTTAACTCATCAAAACGGGTTCTTGGGTAAGGTTGTTGCACGGCCTGCCTCCCCTCCTTCCAGCACTCTCGGGCGGGAGCTCCTTGGTCTTTCCCAGTGTATGCTGCAGGAGGGAGCTAAGAAAACTGGAGGGTCTTGAAGAGAACAGGGATGGCGAGGGCTTGGTCTCTTTGAAGGGTAAGCAGACATCCTGGCTACCAGAAGGCAGGTGCCTGATGCGAAGGGTCGCCGGTTTCCATGCTCTGAGGACCTGCAGCTGCTGCCCCACTGGCCAAAGCAGCTGTGGCCTGAGCCCCTGCCTCGGCGGCACTTGGCTCTCAGAGTCCTGGGGGTCAATAGCTCCCATGGGAGCCACTCTTCTGCCCCTGTTCTTCCTCACGTTTCCTGCAGTCCTCTCTCCAAGTGTTGGGGCTGAGGTGGGCGGGGTGGGTGAGGGTCTGCTCTGAGGGGAAGCCGCTGCTTGCTCTCTGGCTCCCCCTGCCCCGTGCACAGACTCAGCTCCTTTCTCCATCAGTTGGGAGTGGGGAGTGGAAGTGAAGGGCCCTGAGAGCCAGCCCGTCAGCTTGGGGTTTCCTTTGTAGGGTGAGGGCTGGGGTGGCATGGATGACTCAGGGGCGGGGAGAGCTCGTTCCATCTCTCTTTGTTTAGCAAGGTTACTTTGGTGGCTGGGTCAAAGGCAGATTAGGGAAAGTGAGGAAGGAGGCAGGAAAACCAGAGGGGATGTTGCAGATTTTCCACTTGTGGCCCACAGGGCAGGTGGTATTGAGCTGAGACGAGTCAGGGCGAACCTTAGGATTGTGAGTTGACTTATCATGCTGTATTCAGGAGCCTCACCTTAGGCAGCTCTGGCCTGCATCCCTCCCTCCCAAGGGCGATCATGTTTGCAGGCAGCTTCCTTTACGAAAGGCAGTAAAGCCAAGACTCCAGGCTGCCCACTTCCGTGCGGGTCCTCAGAGGCTCAGCTGCAGATTTCCACCTCAACCCATGTGATTTCCCTCCTGGAAATGTGACAGTGAACACTTTTAGAGCAGGGTAGGCGTCCAGCTCCTCTACCACGTCCGTCCAGCCTGTCCCAGACAGACAGACTGCAGTGGGGGGGTGACTTTGCCCAGACATGTCCAGCTGTTCAGAGATCTTCCTGGCCCAGTAAGAGTCCTCATCCTTGGCTCGGTGCTGGGGACTTGGAGGCAGTTACCTCAAACGTAGGACATTTTACTGGTGGGAAAGGAAGAAGCTTTTCTTACAAGTCATTTCTTTCAACTTCTGTTTCTCTGCTCCCTTTGTTCTGTAAAATCAGTGATTGCAGAAGTGGGACAGAGATGATGGCCTGCTCTGACCCAGGCCTCCGGATAGGTTGTCTAAACGTTGTGTTTTCTTAGCTTGTCTTGATAAAATCATTTTCCGTGGTTGTCTTGGTAAAGTCGTTTATTCATACCAGAGAAAGAACGTGTCGGGAGGTGAAAAGGAGCAGGGGGATGTTTTCAGAATGAATGAATGAATGAATGAATTGATACAAGAAACGGCATAACTTGCAAATGTATGCAGCATTTCTGTCCTTCCATATGTATGTGTTCAGAATCGACTCCTCTAAGGGAAGACTATAGTCTGAAACGTGATGTTGTAGTTTCTATTAGTCGTTAAACAAGTTTCGAGCACTTACCACGTGCCAGGTGAGTGGTGAGGAGCTAAGTTCCAAGTGTTTCATGTTACCTCATTACTCCTCACCGCGACATAGTTACTATTGTTACTCCAGCAATCTCAGAGGTTAGGAATCGTGCCTGCAGCCACCGACCCGTAAGAGGCAGTGAGCTGGGCGTGAACTCAGGAGTGTGGGCTCCAGAGCAACTACCGCGTACTTCTCTTAGAGAAGAGACAGACGTGTTTCCTTATTTATTTAGGTGAATTTGTAGTGTGTACTCTTGCACGTGTACTTGGAATGACTTGGCATAAGATTGTCCCCTTGTCTGAGGGCCTCACGGGAGGGTGTGGTTCAGGTGTGTCCCAGATACAGCATTCCGCATTGGCCTCTCTGCATTCTCGGGTTCCAATCAGAGTGTCTGGGAGTGGGGTCCTGGTGGCTGGATTTCTCAAAAGCTTCCCTGGAGGTTCTGATGCAGCCGCGGGCCCTAGGTGGGCTGTAGGAGCCTCTTCGGGACACGGTGCCTTTGCTGAAGGCGCTTTCCTGGGGCTCGCTTAGCCCTGTTAGGGAAACGCAGGTGTGGGTCTAAGACTGGGACTTTGGTACCAGACAGTTCCAGCTTGGAGGCCTGGCTCCTTGGCTTGCAATTCTTGGGCTGTCACTCGACGTTTTGAGCTACTATCTGTCTATCTACAAGGCGAGAAGAATAGGTACCGACTCCAAGGGCTGTCCTGAGGATGAGATGTCATTCGTAAAGCTTAGCCTGGCACGTTCTCACCAGTGAGTAAATATCGGCGATTATTACTGTGAACCCTGCAGAGAGGAAGACAAAATGATGTGGGGCTTTTGCAGGTGGACTGACCGCCTTTGTTCTTTTCCTGTTTCTTCCTCCTGCCCTCCTCACCTCAGGACGGCTCCCTGGGAAACATCGATGACCTGGCGCAGCAGTATGCAGATTATTACAATACCTGTTTCTCCGACGTGTGTGAGCGGATGGAGGAGCTGCGGAAACGGCGGGTGTCCCAGGACCTGGACGTGGTGAGTGGGTGGCACTGGGAATACGCTCCTGCCCAGCCGGGCTGCTTTTGTTCGTGCTGCTGGTCCAGCATCCCTCCTTGGGCCTTTGAACGTGTCCTAGTTGCTCACGGAGCATCAGTCTGCAGGGTGCTGCCTCATATGGAGTGAAAAATTCGGATCCCTTAAGTATCAACCCAGTTCTTCTGTGGATATCAAATTGAATGAGTATTGCCTAGGACAATATGGTCAAATATCTGTGTCCATTAAAAGCCTGGATTTTTACTTTTATTTTTTTTAACTTGAGGGAAAAGAATACTTTTACTGTTGGCCAATGTATACTACAGTTTTACTGACTATAAGCCCAAAGGATGTCTTGGCTAGTTCCTTCTTTCTTTTCTTTTTTCCTCTTTTTTGAAAAACAAAATAAAATGTAAAGAACTAAAAAACCACTTTAATCTCCCACCTAGCAATAATCATATTGGTGTTTTAAGCAGATTTCCCTTCGTTGTTTTTCTGGGCATTTTTACATCAGCATTTAATTCTTGCTTTTTTTACTTAACATTTTACTGGAGTTCTTCCATTCGTTAGGATCTTTTTATAATCACCGCTTTTCATCGCTGTAGTCTCTTCTCTCACTCAGGTGCATTGAAATTCATTTGGCTGTTTTGTAAAGGCCTTTATGTGTTTGGTTAGTGGAGCATTAGAACTTGCATGCGATCAATAGTAAATAAATAGCTTAGGTACTCTGTATAATCTGTGTGTGTGCTAGTATTTCCATGTTGTACACTTGCTACAAAATATCTTACTGAAACTTTTGCATTTATTAATTTAAACTTGCTACACATATTCTCCTTGGTTTCATTTTGGTTCAGTGCTTTTCAAATTGTTTTGTTTCACTGGTGACCTCAAGACCACTTGAAGAATGGGAGGTGGAAGAAAAGACTCAACTCTCCATGTCTGTTCATTGGACCAGCTCCTTTTTGATCATCTTTTATATATCGGGGGCTACGTGGATCTCTCTTGAGTAACTGAGTCCCTCTTCCTTTACAAGAAGTTTGAAAACTGCTGATTCAATTGAGTTCTTATTTATTTTTTATTTTCCATAAATCTACTTAGGGGAGGAATGAAGGAAAAAAACAATAGTTAAGAAACTAGGAACAGGTAATTCTTTTATTAATATTCCTTTTATGTTCTAAAGGGCCTATGATGTAAGGGACCCAACAAGTAGTTTAGGCACCACTGTTGTATATTCTGTCAGTGAACACAATCTGCTTTGATGCTGGCGTTCTTAGGCGCTTTAATTTCTTTCCATAACCCAACCTAAGTAAAGATTCCTTAGGTCAGGAGTAATGTTACATCGTGACTGTCAAATAACTATTGATTCTCTTTCCTTTTTCTCCACCGATTTAGCAGTCAGCAGGGCTGGGAGTAAAGTCACTGATAAGCACCCGTAGGGGAAAGAAAAAGCCATCACCCAGGGGGCCTGACATCATGGCCTAGGCAGGCTTGTGGTTGTCATTGTTGCTGAGGGCTTCTTTCCTCTAACTTTGTCCCCTGGCACGTGTGAATGGCGGGGTTGTTTGGTTCCTTTTAAGGAAGTAACCTCATGTGGCACAAGACTACCCTGCTCCATTAAAATTCATTAGGCTCTCCTGTTGGGGCGTAGTTAACGAGAAAAGACTTTCCTTTTGGCAAGATTGCAGCAGAACAACAATCTAAATATTGCTCTGGATTCTTGAACGTTGCAGTTTTGCCCCAGAATGATGGTCTGGTAGCATACTTTGTGGCCTCCTTGGACGTTTCACTGAGCAAGGAAAGGATGGCCGTGAATTGGTCCATGATCCTTCATAGACCCCTCAGCTGCTCTTCTCAGAGTTATAGCCGGGTGAGAGTTGGGGTTACCGCAATCGTCCCACGGTGTTTGAAACCCTGGAAGGCAGCTTCTAGGTAGGAAAGGAAGCTGCCTGGTGCTGCGATAATAATTCCTTCCCACTTAGACAGATGGGCCTAATTTGGTGCGCTCTGTTCCAGAGCTGCAAAAGACAGTCTGGGGAAAAAAAACCACCACATGAGCTTAATTAGTTCTGATCAAAGGTGTGAGAATCTGGTGGTGGGAGCGAATTCGAGCCAGGCTGGAAACTGTTCATCCTTTAAGCTGTAGTTAGTGAGAAAAGTAAGATCCCAAGTCGGCATATTCAGGTTCGCTTTCTAGGAAATTCTAGGCTACTTGCAGTGATAAGTGGGAGGCCTCACACTGCTGAAGATCAGGCCAGATGCCACGTGGTTCACTGTCATTCACAAGGCTCAGGCGTCCAGATGTCTGTGTTAGACGTGCTTTAAGGTTATCCATCTTTCTGGCCATGCGTACAACCCCAGCGACTTAGGCAAAGTTCCTTCTCCCGGGGGTTAGCTCTTCACAGATTGAGCCCTGATGGGAACTCATTCTTGAAAAGCTGTAACTTTCAGGTTTTACCTGCATTTCTAGACTTTGGATTCTGCCTTGGGACAAGTAGGCAAACTTCTTCCCTGCCCCGCTGGTGGAGCAGCTCCAGATCTGAGGACCTACGGCTTAATACTTTCTTTCTGTGCCGGTAGGCAGCCCCATCAAAGCTGACTGTGAGCTGGCTCTGAGAACAAACCACCCCCTCAAAGCAGTAAGAGGACATGGTAACATATTAGGAGCTGAAACATTTGATAGGGAAAAAGGACCTTTAAGTTTGCTGTGTCTGCCGTAGAAAAAGGCATTTAGAACACAGCCTTGAGTACAGAGAATTTGGGGTGGTGGGTGGAATTGGTTTATGACTTTTGTTTCATTTGAAATCCTCTGGGTGAATTTTGGGATTGAGGGAGTATTCTGCAGATCAAGAAGACTTTTAGATATTTGTATTGGCTTTGAAAAGTCAAAAAAAAACCCCACATTGTCCTTGAATGCTAGTTACGTGTCAGTTGGAAAACAAACCAACCCAAGAGAGACCCTGCCCACAGATGCTTGACTTAACCCTGAAAAATAAAAGGTTTTGATAATTATATTAGTAATTAACTTTCTGGCTAGGATGTCAAGCTCCTTCTCCAGGCCCCAGTCACCCAGCTCCTGGCTGGAATAAAGCCCTTGATAAAGTGTTTTTGGGGCCAGTGAGCTTAGCTGAAGGCAATAGAGAGTACAGATGGGTGAAAATTCAGCAGTATAAAGAGGGATTATGATCCAAGTTTACAACGATGGTGAGAGCTTTTATTTAGCACCAAATGGGCCCTAAAGGAACAGAGTGTGGACCTCAGGCTTCACCCCTGCTGGGGACTGGGACATTAGTGCTTGTGAACAGCAGGGAAGTGGCCCATATTCCCACACATTTGGCACATCCCTGAGCACCGTGTGGTTTTTGGTTGAGAGAAGCTGCCTTCAGAAATGACAGCAGCTGTCCAAGTCCATAATGGACCCATTGCTACTGATGCTAAAGTCTGACATCTGTCAAAGTGACGCCACGGCCAGGAAAGGGACACATGCAAGGTGGCCTCTGATTACTGACTGTGTCAGCTTCCTTGGCATCTTGAGCTTGAGTCTGCTTGGTGTTGTCAGAAAACAAGTTTGTGTGGTTGGTGGCGTGGCACAGCCCTGATGGAGAAGTCCTCACCTGCAGTGGGGCCCTGGTGACAACGTCAGCTGAAGCCTGGCTAGGACTCTGTGCCAAATCCCTATTGCATCTGTGGGCACGGATGCGGGCTTGGTGAGTCAAGGAGTCAAAAGGATTTCTTGGACTCTCAAGGTCTGGCAGTAGTGTTCTTTTATTCAGAGAATAGTATGGAATAGTATGGGGACAGGACCCATAGGCAGTGAAGAGCTGCAGACATGGGTACCTGACATATTTTTACTAGACAAAGAAAAGATGATGTAAAAAGTCATTAAATGGTTTCAGTGCAGATGGGGTCTGGTTATTGTGTGGTCGTATAACTTTAGATGTGAACCTGGTCATATAGATGGGCATGTAGGCCAGGGTGCCCTGGGCTTCTCTCCTCAGGACAGCCCTAATCCACACCATAAAATCCATTGGGTCATATAGATGGGCATGTAGGCCAGGACCCCTTGGACTTCTCTACTTGGGGCAGCCTAGATCCACATCAGGCACCAGGAAATGGGAGTCCAGGCAGAGACTACCCAGATCTTTAAGGACCAGAAATGTAAATAAAAATACTGCAAATCATCACAGAGAAATGTGACATCAGAACCCTTGCTGCCGGTGCAGGAATGATTCTGGGGTACAGCTGTTCCTCGCAGGCTTTATAATTTAATCGTTCCAGATATAATTCTGGACCAAGGCAGAGGCAGTGTAGGGGAGGAAGGCATTTCCTTTACCCACTCTGGGTTCTTCTGGCCGGACATCGAATTAAATTCGCATGAGACAGAATAACAGGAGAAAATTAAACAAAGCTTTATAACAGGTATACGTGGGAGAGGCTCAGGCAACCTCAGCAACTCGCCAGAATGGCTGAAGCCACCATCTTAAATGTCCTCTTCAGCTAAAGACAAAGGAAGATGTTGGGGGTAGGGGGAGTCAGTTGCAGGAGGTCACCAGACAAGCACCGTAAACAAGAGTAAGGTTATTATGCACATTTAAGTCCTTGCCTTCTGCGTTGATGAGAGTTTCTAGAGAGAAGGTCATCCCTCCTTCCTGGTACAGATGGAGATTTTCTTTACAGTGTAAATATCTCTTAGCAAAGGGTAAGTAAATTCTACTTTTCAGTTTCTTTCGTGTCTGCAGTTTTTAAAAGTAACCAGCCCAAAATAATCCTCATGCCAGAAAGACGTATCTTGGGGTGGCCAATTCCAGTCCCCCACAGCAGTTAAGAGTGGTGTCTGTCAGGACTAGTGGTAATTCTTGGGGCTTCTTCAGACTCTACACCCCAACCCCCAGCCCTCGAGTCCTGCTCTGGGCTTGGTGCAGTGGCACAACGGGGAGAAGTACAGTGGCAAGAGGCTGGGGGAGGTGGACAGACTCGGGTTTCACTGCTGGCTGTTTTACTTAGCTGGCAAGTTGGGTAACCTCTCCAAGCCTCAGTTTCCCCATCTGTAAAATAGGGGAAAAGTATCTCAGAAAGTTATTGTGAGGATTAAATGAGAAAACGACTATAAAGTCCCTGGTCCGTCGTTGTGAGTGACCGTAACTGTTCATCCTTTTCGTTCCCCTCTATTCTGGTAGTAATGCTGAGAAGTATCTTTTATTCATACTTCATTACTGTTTATTCACGTGAGTGTAGAGAGCTTTTTTTAGCTTTTCTTTTGGGAAATATCAAACATAATGTAAACAGCATAATATAGTGAACTTCCCGTGCCCCTTACCCAGCCCCAGTGTGTACCCGCAGTCTGCCATTCCCATGTCATCTCTCCTCCTTACGCCGGCTGGATCATTGCTATTTTTTAGAAGTTCTTTGTTTTTGGGGTAAAATGGACAGTGAAAGGTACAGATCTTCGCCGCACAGTTTTGTCAAGTGGATATATCCATGTCATCCACACCCGGGTATGATACAGAACGGAGCCATCACCCCACAAAGTTCCCTCATGGGCCACTTCCCAGTACGTCCTGGTTTGAGGGGTTTTTGTCCGTCTGTTTTGATCACTTATGTCACTCCAGCACAGAGGACCATGCATGGCACGTAATAGATGCTCAGTATCTGTTGAGTTTATTTATGTATGTAATTATTTAAAAATATTTAAAGGGCATCAAGTCTGTATCTGAGACTTCGCCCTTCCAGACACACAGATGATGATGTATTCCCCATCCACAAAGAGGTCACAATTTAGTGGGGGTATTAGACAAGTAAACAGGCTATTAAAATGCTGTGCAGGAATACAGAAGAGAGCTGTTGACCCAGGTTAGGAAAGTCTTAGAAGGCTTTCTGGAGGAGGTGATCCCCAAGCCCAATCATAAAGAACGTGGAAGATTATTCTGGTGGGGGAGTGGGTGCTAACAGTGCAGGATAATTTAAGGCAGAGGGCACAGTTTGCAAAAAGGTTAAAAACTGAGCTAGAAAATGTGGCTTTTACAGGCCATTGGGGCAAGTTTTACTGTGGCTGGAACCTAAGATAGAAACGAAGTGCTGAAAAACATACATGGTGTTCTTTCAGAGGTCCTTGGATTGTTAATGATATAAAAAGTTAGGATGTTGTTCTGATTCATCATCATTCACAAGACAAAACAAAAATAATTTCCATTTCGCAATAGTGGACCCGTGAGGCCAAGGTGAACTCGTGGTTTCACCCAGATATGCCCAGATGGTGCAGTCTCTGTGGGTTTTTTTTTTCATTTTCCAGACTGTTCTTCCTTTGTTATTTACTGGAGACAGCAAAGCGTGTGGAAAACAGGTTTCCTATTTTCCTATGCCTTTGAACTCCCTGAATATTCAAGGAAAGATCAGGAAAGCAAGGTTGCCCCCAGTGAGGTTGTCAGTGCATAGGTCCTGGGTGTTCTGAAGGAATGCGGGCACGGCCAGCACGCGGCCTCCCTGAATTCTTATCAGCACGTGTCCTCCCTGAATTCTTATCTCGTTATCCACAGGATCAGAATGTGATGTGTTGCAAATCGTCCTGAGTTGAAATATTCAACTGCTAAACCCCAATTGTTGCTCTGAAGGGCATTTATTTTCATTTTGTTTCATTTTGTCTTAACTGACATTACTCGCTAGCTTTGGGCTGCTGTTGCTTTGCAGATTGCAGTCAGAAGCGGTTCTGCTGCGGGATTCACACATTTGATGTCAGAATACACTGAGGCATTCTGTTCTAAGCCAGCTGGTAATACAGTCCCCTGCTCTGGCTCCCTCAGACAAAGTCCCGTTTGTAGTCCAATGCCTGGTCCCAATTTAGTCAGCATTTCTTGTACATTGCACCGTGGTAACGTGGACATAAACAGAATTCTTGGCTGCCAGATTTGATCTTGGCATCCCGTACCTCTCCTAATTAAGAAGGTTTTTATTATGCTTACAATCAGGGTAGGTGTGCTTCCATCCTTCTAAACTTAGAGACCTTTGTAGACTGCGTGTACAATTATGGAAATAGATTAGATATATTATTGTGATGTTATAGTCTACGAATTAAGTCTGCATCAGATTTTTCAAATATGGATCAACAACATTGGCATGTTTTTCTGTTTTTGTTCCTGAGCATTTAGAAATGACTGATTTTTGTTTGTGTTTCTGAAACACAACGAGCCGGGGGAGGTTAAAAACCAAAATAGCATCCTGCTGAAAATACAAATGCTTTCCAAAAAGGAGAAGAGTCTGAACCTTGTAGTTGTTTTCATTTACATACAGCAGAGAGAATTCTGAAAGGTTGATCAAAAGACAGCAACCGAGGAGAGAGGCCAAGGAATTGAAAGGAAAGAGGCCACTTTGGTGGCAGAATCCAGCGCTTGGCCAAGGCTTTGGGGGGAAATGGCTCTGTTTTTAGAATTGGGACCTTTCCGAGTTGAGTGCAGCCCAGGCCAGGCCCCTTTTTGAAGCCTTGGAATATTAAAACCAGGTTCCCCAAGCTGTAGTGTGATCTAAATGTTATGTTGAAGAATTAAACGCTTTCCACGTCGGCAATTACAATGTAATTTATTTGTGCTACGCACAAGCTAATTATAGGCTATTGAAACATGTTAATTTGTAGCACACTAGAGATGGGATGGTCTTGGTGTGAGACAGCTTAAAGGAATGTGATCAATGTTTGCTTATTTTCAGGCCCTAGGAGTGGGTGTCTGTGGCTGTGTCGATAATGTCATTTGATGATAATGACAAACATCTAAATTTGAGGCCTGTGGTGAGGACTGTGGGGCTCAGGTCAAGTGGCCCACGTGTCCCCCAGGGCCTGGCTTGGGGAATGGCAATGGTTGGGCGTCTGCAGTAGGATTAGGCAGATTCCTGCAGGGCCCAGACAGGAGGTCACCTGGGCAGGGCTGTGAGCTTTCGCTGGTGTTGCCACACACACCTGATGTCAGGCTCCTGACCTCTAGGTACATATTTTAGACTGATCTCTCGCCACAGCACCTGTGCACCAAGATGACGAAGGACAGAAGGAATCAGGCCCCAGAACACCGAGTATTTTGATGGGAGCTCTCTCTGGCCACCTCTTACTAGAAGATCATTACACCCATTTTCAGCAGGATTTTTGGGCTTGGAGCTGCATTTTCTTTCAGTTTGGAAGTTTCGAGAATTTTATTTTAAATAGAGAAAGCAAGGTGGTAAAATGTTTAGCTTAGTCTAGTTGGTTCTGTTAATCTTACTCTGACCTTTTTAACCATTTGGAATCTGGAGGGACGCAGACTAACTTGGTGACCTTGGAAAATGCACGTCAGTAACGCCAGAGCACAGCTATTGCCTTCCTTTAATGTCCCACTGTATTACTCAGACAAGAACAGCAGGTTCTAGATTTTTTTCTCCTCCCCTGGACATGTCAACCTGTGTTTTAGAAATAGAGACTTAATTTGTCAACTGTAGCAATGGCGTTAGAGGTCATGTTCAGGAATAAGGCCAGTTTCTGTATCTCTGGCTAGTCTGAGGCTTGTCCATACGTGATTATTTATAAGGGATTGTTTGAGAGACTTACTGCAATTATTTAGAATATGAAGGTTTTCTAAATTTGTGCCACAGCAGCGCCATCCATCTCATGGACTCCAGCAGAAGCCGAGGGAACTTAATCAAAAATAAATCAAGGACAAGACCAAACCAGATTGGAAACACATCATGAATATTTGTGAACATCTGGATGTCTTTGTGGGAGCGTTTGTTATTTTTTTTAATGTGTGCAACAGAGAGACATGGCTTCTTAACAAAGATGCCCAGAGGAAGACAGATGTCCAGCTGAGATTTCAAAGGGTGTTTTTATTTGTGTGTGAATGTCCTTTCTCCTTGGGGTGTGGGTTTCGCTTCTCTGAGATGTTCCTTTGATCTCTTTCATCTTCCGGAATCTGTTGTGGTATTTTCTCTGAATTCTTCGTTGGAGTCACTCGCTTGATTGACGAAGATCAAATCTTTCTTTCCAAAGGAGAATTTTAACTTAAGGAAAAATTTACTATTTAATATTTTTGGTGAATCTTTTAAATAGCAGTGATAAGGTAATTATCAATTGAGCTATTCTGCATCATTGATCACCAGGATCACTTAACATGTGTTGTAAAGCTCGACATTTTGTCTGCCTCACTGCCTAGAGTACTGCCCGTAACTAGAAAGGAAGGGTGAATAAAGTGTGAGAAGGCCATAATAATAGGTATGCTGATAATTATCACAATAATGACTTTTAAAAAGTCCATTGGAGTTTATGAGGCATCTATCTACCTTATCCATTCTTCTGATAACCCCGTGAGATGGATATTAGTAATCTTATGGTTTCGGTTGGGCAGAGGCAGAAACCAGTGCTCCCAAAAGGAGGCCATGTAACTTGATGAGGAAGACCGGGCCGCATCGTCCACCTGCCTGGACGCCCGCTGCCTGGGGCCTCAGTGTGGGCATGGCCGGACGGAGATGACAGCGGCTTCTTCGCTGGGTTATTGTAAAGGTTAAATAAGATAATGTTTGTAGAGCAGTCACCAGGGTTCCTGGGTGCATGCTAGAGCTCAATGACTATTTATAATAAATATTATTATTAATTATAATAGACATACTAAATGTCGATAAAGGTAATATCATAAAAATAGAGCTTGTTAAAATTCAAATAGCTGGTACGTGTCAGAGATGGGGTTTGAAACCAGGAGGTCAATGCCAAGTCTCTGAATCCCGCAGGCCACCCGCTGACCCTGTGTTTGACTCTCTGGAGATTCCTCAGAGGCCTGGCCCCACCTCCCCATCCTACTATATCTCTTTTTTTTTTGAAGAAGAAGATTCGCCCTGAGCTAACATCCTCCTTTTTTTTTTTTTTTTTCTTTTAAAGATTGGCATCTGAGCTAACAACTGTGGCCAATCTTTTTTTTTTTTTTTTTCCTGCTTTATCTCCCCAAATCCCCTCTGGTACATAGTTGTATATCTTAGTTGCAGGTCCTTCTAGTTGTGGCATATGGGATGCCGCCTCAACGTGGCCTGACGAGCGGTGCCATGTCCATGCCCAGGATCCGAACCCTGGGCCACCTCAGCGGAGTGCGCGAACTTAACCACTCGGCCACGGGGCCGGCCCCTACTCCTCTTTTTGCTGAGGAAGACTGGCCCTCAGCTAACATCTGTGCCCTTCTTCCTCTACTTTTTTATATGTGGGGCGCCTGCCACAGCATGGCGTGCCAAGCAGTGCCGTGTCCGCATCCAGGATCCGAACTGGCGAACCCCGGGCTGCCAAAGTGAAACGTGCGCACTTAACCGCTGAGCCACCGGGCTGGCCCCCTGCTATGTCTTGATTTACAGATTAGTTTATGTATTTGGATAATATAAAAGTGTAATATTATAAATTGGAATATAATATAACATAAGTTTTATTAAACAAATTACAGTGATATACTCATTATACAAAAAATTGGAAACAAACAAACCAACCCCACAAAATTCCTTAAAGTAGAAGTTTAAGGTCTCCTGATAGTGACTTACCTAAGGCTAACAAGTCTGACAGTTGGGTTCACACGGCTTTCTGGATTTCCACATTTTCTGTTCTCCGTCTGTTTCTTCCTCTCTTTGCCTACACACAAATATACACTCAGATACAAACATACGTGATGTTTTACCTACGGCAGATTAGAAGCCGTAAATTAAAAGAGGGGTGACTGGTTGATGGAGATGGTCATCTGATATTGGCAAGGAAGGTTAACAAACGAAGAGACGGAAAATCTAACAAGTAAATAGAAGAACTCAAAAAGCTCAATGGCCTGGGCTATTTAGAATAGGGCAAATAACTTTGCAGATTCTGTGGGCAATCCTGAATTAAAAAGAGTCTGTTAGGGGCCGGCCTGGTGGCGCAGCAGTTAACTGCGCACATTCTGCTTCTCAGCGGCCTGGGGTTCACGGGTTCGGAGCCCAGGTGCGGACATGGCACCACTTGGCATGCCATGCTGTGGCAGGTGTCCCACGTACAAGGCAGAGGAAGATGGACATGGATGTTAGTTCAGGACCAGCTTTCCTCAGCAAAAAGAGGAGGATTGGCAGATGTTAGCTCAGGGCTAATCTTCCTCAAAAGAAAAAAAAAAGAGTCTGTTAAATTATATCCCCTGCATTGTTATAGAACATGAGATTATTAGAGACTTTAGAAGAATTCCATTCAAGTAGGTAAAATAGGATGAAAAGTAAATATAGTGAAGTAAAATAATAAAATAAGTAAAATAAAATAGAACAGTTTACTGTTTTACCTATAGCTTTGTCTTGAAAGCTCATTTAACAGAATAACCCATATTAGAGGGTTCTATAATATTGTAATGTTTAGTGTCTTACGTAATAACTACTTTAGAGATGGCCCGATGATGACATATAGTATTCTTCCTGAAAGATAATGCAGGGAGCTGGTAAAAACAACATTTACTGGTTTTCTGGAGTGTTTCAGTAACTTGCTTGACGTCATGGGGAAGTTATTAGTACCAAAATAGAAGCCTCATTTCAGGAAGCTCCTGTTGCAATCGGACAAGACAGTCATATTCATAAGTGGGTGATACAGATTTGCTTACAACAAATGCTAGCTGTCCGTCGGTTCACGTGGACATACCTTAAGCATTAGGACAATGGAAAAGGTAAAGGCGGCGTGCTTGGTGCTTGGAAAGCTTAGCTGGACTGGTTTGGGAGAGCAGGTCCCTCGGGCTGGGGCCAGGATTCCATACCGTGAAATCGGGTGCTAGGCTGGCTTCTGAGTAATTAGGACAAGAACTTGTGCAGTTGCTCAGCTTGTCCTGGGAGACCAACAGAAGTTGAAGTTTAGACGATTTTAACAGTTAGACTTACAAAAGCACTTAGAGTTAGAATGATAATGTCAACTATAGTAATAACCAAGATTTTATATACGTATATATTTTTTCCAAGTAGATAGCTTCTTTTAACACCACAGCTGATTGTGTTCTTTGAAAAACATTTATTGAATACCTACTGTGTGAAAGCGTATAGTACATATTGTTTCTCTACGTATGGAGTGCTCCTCTATGAGGCTTTTTATTGAGATATAAGGCACACACTGTAAATCCACTCTTTGAAGTGTACAATTCAGTGATTTTAGTATATTCACCAGGTTGCGCAATCTTCACCACAATCTAATTCCAGAATCCCATACTACCTAGTATTGTTTTCCTGTTTCTGTCATGAGTGTGTAATAGATACCTTGTTCACTACTGTATCTCTGTGGCTACAACAGTTGCCAGCACGTAGGAGATGGTCAATAAATATTTGTGGAATGAATGTGTTGACCTAAACCAAATAAACATATTTTACCAGCAGAAAGGGTTTCTTCTGAATGGCAAAGAATTACAATTTGGGGCATGCGGTCTCCGGAGAACCACACGCGAGTCTGGAGAGAGAAAGGAGGGAAGCGTTCTTTTATGAAGTTGGGAGGGGCCGTTGTAAAGGAAGAGTCCACTGGAGGAGACGGAGTTCCAAGTGGGGTGGCTTCTCATTGGCTGAGCTGTCGCTGGGCGAGGGGGAGTTCCTTCCTTCTGCTGGGATAGTAAGTAGTGCCACTTCCTGTCTGAGAGGCACCGTATGTCTCTTTCTCTTGAGGTCTGCATTGAGTGGCAGGTGCATAAGAGTTCTCTTTTCTGGCCTCCTGACGCCATTTTATTTTATTTTATTTTTCGAAGATTGGCCCTGAGCTAACATCTGTTGCCAACTTCCTCTTTTTTTTTTTTCTCCCCAAAGCCCCAGTACGTAGTTGTATACCCTAGTTCTAAGTTGTTCTTCTGTGTAAGATGCCATCACAGCGTGGCTTGATGAGCAGTGTATAGATGTGCACCTGGGATCCGAACCAGCGAACCCCGGGCCGCTGAAGTGAAGCGTGTGAACTCAACCACTACACCACTGGGCTGGCCCTGACTCCCTTTTAAATGAGGTTTCTGTTTATTAATTTTGACAAATAAATTACCGTTGACTGGGCATTTTGAGGATCCTTGGATTCCTGTCTTTAAAGAGTGAGGCTTTCTTGGGGTCGGCCCGGTGGTGCAGGGGTTAGGTTTGCAAATTCTGCTTTGGCAGCCCGGAGTTCGCCAGTTCGGATCCCAGGTGCAGAGCTATGCACTGCTTGTCAAGCCATGCTGTGACAGGCGTCCCACGTATAAAGTAGAGGAAGATGGGCACGGATGTGAGCTCAGGGGCAGTCTTCCTCAGCGAAAAGGAGGATTGGTGGCAAATGTTAGCTCAGGGCTAATCTTCCTCAAAAAGAAAAAAAAAACAAGGCTTTCTTATTTTCTTAGTTTTAAACATTAAACATGAACAGGAAACTCTTTTAAGCAAAAAAGGTTTGGAAGCTATAATTCTGGAAAAAAGCCTTTATTACAGAATGAATCTGCTGACTAATAAAAATGTAAGATACGTTAAGAGGTTCAAACTTGTAATTAGAGGAGAAAAAGCACCCAATGAAGGTATATTTGATAATAAAAAATATTATGCTTTAAAATTTGCTTCTGTAAACCCATTTTTTAATATGGCTCTAAGGGATAGGCTACCATCTTAAAATGAGTATCCGAATGTACAAATCCAGAATCTGATGAGGATGTCTGTATAAAACCTGAAGTACAATGGGAAAGTTTGGAGCCCAGTCCTTTCCAAATGGCCTTATCACCGCCTCTCCCCGTCCCGGGTTCCTGTGCCCTCTCCCCTGGCGGGTTTTCTGTTCCATCTGACAGTGAACTCTCCAAGGCGACAGCCTCCTTTCTTTGTTTCACACAGCTGAGCCTATTGTCCCGTCCTGTGGGCCTGCAGAGTAGCAGAGAGGAAAAAAGAAATGATCCAAGTGTTGGAAGCTGGATGCGACCCGTGAAAGAACCAACACTAGCCATCCTAGGCTGGGAAGAGGCGGCTGATGCTGCCCAGAGGACGGCTGGAGCAAAAGTCCCTGGTTTCAGACTCTTCTGACAAGGAGCAAGCACTCCAACCAGGGGGCCCTCCCCCCGCCTCTCCCTCCTCCTTGCTCCCTTTTCCTCTGTGTACTGCACATCCTGGACATGGGCTGTTCCGTGCTCCTCTCAGCAGCCTGCCTGCCCCTCTAGCGCTGGCATCCTAGTTCTCACCTCCTGCCTGTGGGATTTGATTCAGCGGCAGAGAGAAAAATAGGAGATTCTGCTCCTCTTCCCTCCATGTTCTCCTCCAGGGCTGGATGGCAGCAGGGCTGAGAATGCAGACCTGCCCACCTGCCCCCTTTTCCCTCCCACTCTGTTCCTCAGCATTCCCATCCCTTCCTCCTCACCTCCTGCCTTCATTCCCTCCCACCACTGGGGCCTCCATCTACCTGGAGCCCGTCCTCCACCGCCCAGGTGAAAACGGCCACCAGTAACACCTCGAGGCTGTGCACCCTCGCTCACTCCGCCGGCCAGATCATCTTGGAATCTCAAATTGGACCTCAGCCTCCATTTTCCCACAGAAACTTGTGATGCGTGGCAGGTGGCCTCTGCCTTCTGCATCCCAGCACGTCATGGGAAAAACGGGGCTGTGTGGTAGCTTGACCTGGGGATGCATCCAGGTTTGCTAACATCAGAGCTCACTTTGTTACCTTAAAAAAAAAAAAGAACCAGAAATTGACAAGGTTATCTTTGGAACCCAGCCCTTCTTGTGCTGGGCAGTGGCCCCCAGGGTAACTGAGACCTTGGAGATCTCTTCTCGAGGTGGAGACGTATTTGCACCCATGTCACACTGATTTGAGGATGGGACAGAGCACAGGGCAGGGCTGTAGCACAGGCCACATGGGCATTCTTCTCTTCGCTGGGTGCTGGTAACCTGGCCTCATCTCAGGAGAGGTAGATTTTGAGCACAAGCCAGCATTTTAGTCAGATAATTTATTCAGCACGCTTTCTGTTTGTTTGCTCGTTTCTTTTGACTGGAATTCTCACCGTATGACCGCAAAGAATACCTCTGAAGGACTTTGTTAGGAGGCCCAGTGTGGACATTGCTGATTTGAGTAAAATCTCTTTTGAACCACAGGGGATAAAAAAGAAGTTACAAATAAATGCGGTTGGCGTATGTTAGTTTAATTTGCTGTGTTATGTTCAATCGTGTTGCTGTTTGTATACCGATTTCTAAATTCACTACTCAAGCTTAGAACAGTGTCCTGTACGTCAGGACCCAACAGAGAGGCAGCCAACATATGCATAGCACTTCTAGGACAACTTATGGATGATTGCAGAGCATGCGTGCTAAAAGATTGGGCCGAGGAATCCAGGTAGCCAAGGAAGGACCTGGCCCTCGGGGATGGCCAGACGGGATGTGGCAATGAGTGAAGGCAGACAGAAGCAGGGAGAATGAGAGGCCAGGAGGACGGGCCCTTCCGGGGTCTAGGAGGCATTGTTCCTAACAGGGGTGGTAGTGAGGAGGGTTGGACTTTTTTGTTTTAGTTTAGCTTTTATTTTTCTTAGTTTAAACCTTATAGTTTTTAAAAGCTTGTAAAATACACATAATATAAAATTTACCATCTTATCCATTTTTAAGTGTACAGTTCACTGGCATTAAGTATATTCTCATTATTGTGCTATCCCCACCATTGTCCACAGAACCCTAGTCATCCTGCAAAGCTGAACCCTGTGCCTATTCTCCCTTCCCCCAACCCCTGGCAATCCCCATTCTAGTTTCTCTCTATGGGTTTGACTATTCTAAGTACCTCATATAAGTAGAATTGTACAGTGTTTGTTCCTTTGTGACTGGCTTATTTCGCTTAGTATAATGTCCTCAAGAATTATCCATGTTGTAGCATGTGTCAGAATTTCCTTTTTTAAGGCTGAATAGTATTCCGTTGTATGTATTTATGGCATTTGGTTTATCCATTCATCCATTGATGCACACTTGGGTGGCTTCCACTGTTTGACTAGTGAGAATAATGCTGCTATGAACGTGGGTGTGCAGATATCCCTTTGAGTCACTGTTTTCAGTTCTTTGGGGTATATACCCAGAAGTGGAATTCCTGGAACATATGGCAGTTCTATTTTTAATTTTTCGAGGACCCTCCATACTATTTTCCATAGCAATTGCACGATTTTACGTTCCCAGCACAGTTCACAAAGCTTCTGATTTCTCCACAGCCTGGCCAACACTTGTTCTTTTCTTTTCCTTTAATAATAGCCATCCTAATGGATGTGAAGTGGTACCTTATTGTGGTTTTGATTTTCTTCTCCCTAGTGATTAGTGACGTTGCGCATCTTTTCATATGCTTCTTGGCCATCTGTGTATCTTCTTTGGATAAATGTGTGTTCAAGTCCTCTTCCCATTATCAAATTGGGTTGTTTTCTGTTGTTGTTGAGTTGTAGGAGTTCTTTATATACCTATTCTGGATATTAATCCCTTATCAAATATACAATTTGCAAATATTTTTTCTCATTTCCTGGGTTGCCTTTTCACTCTGTTAATAGTGTCCTTTAAAGGTTTTATAATTTTGATGAAGTTCAATTTTCTAGTTTTCTTTTGTTGCCTGTGCTTTTAGTGTCATTTTCAAGAAGTCATTGCCAAAGACAACGTCTTGAGGCTTTCCTCCTGTGTTTTCTTCAGAGTTCGATAGTGTTAGGTCTTACATTTAGGGCTGGGATCCATTTTGAGTCAATTTTTGTATGTGGTGTAAGGTACCCCCTTAGCTTTTATCATCCTGCAGTTTATGCCTGTTGCAGAATTTCAGGAGGTTTGTGGTGAAGAAAAACAGTCCCTGCCACCCTTCCACCCCATTTCTTGCCTCTAAACTGTCATTCTCCCACGACGCTTGTCACTGCATCCAGCTCTAATGCCACCTTCTCTGCAGTCTCTTCCTTGATTCCCTGAGGGAAGTGACAGTTGTCCTTCTGAATCCCCATTGTAGTTTTATTGTAATTCTCATATGGTATCTGTTCTTTTCCACGCGCCAAGATGGCTGGCTTTAATTGCATCCCTGTATGCTTTAGAGCATTTGTCACAGAGCAAGTACCTGTTGCCTCATGGTGACTTGTACCATGTAGAGGCCAAGGACTGTTAACTGAATATCCACTTATAAAGAGCTGGGGACCAGCCTGGTGGTATAGTGGTTAAGTTTATGTGCTCCACTTCAGTGGCTCAGGGTTTGCAGGTTTGGATCCTGGGCGCAGATCTAGCACCGCTCGTCAAGCCATGCTGAGGCGGCCTCCCACATCAAATAGAGGAAGACTGCAGAGATGTTAGCTCAGGGCCAATCTTCCTCAAACACAAAAAAATAAAAAAAAGAGCTGTAAGTAGATAGTATTATGTGAATAGCGATATTGCATTTAGACATCCTCGTGTTTCAATTTTTGCTTAAATGAATTCTCAAGCTCAGTTTCCTTTTCTTTTTTTTTTTTTTTAAGATTTTATTTTTCCTTTTTCTCCAAAAGCCCCCGGTACATAGTTGTGTATTTTGAGTTGTGGGTCCTTCTAGTTGTGGCATGTGGGACGCTGCCTCAGCATGGCCTGATGAGCAGTGTCATGTCTGCACCCAGGATTTGAACTGGCGAAACCCTGGGCCGCCGCAGTGAAGCGTGCTAACTTAACCAGTCGGCCACGGGGTAGGCCCCATCATTTTCTTTAAAGTGTCCAAAATGCTGTGAAAACTGCCATCAATATTATAAGAGAATTAGAGAAGAAGAAAATCAGAGAAGGGAGGCATTTTTACATCGATATCATCTTGGGGCCATGTATAAGAAATTCCATACCTACGTGACTTCAAAGTTGTCCTTAAAAACTGCAGTCTGTGTTTAAAGCCAGAGAATAGGAAAAGGAGATTCCGTGTGCTTTTAATGAAGTTGAACTGCCGCAGGCAGGCACGAAGCATGTATCAAATGACCACGTCTGGTCACTGTGAGTCAAGTTCACCACAGACCTTAACGGAACACGCTCTTAGCTTGACACGAGCACTCATACTTCTCCTGTCAAGAAGTTGTCTGTGGAAAACCTTGTGGGGTGTGTCAGTTAGAGTTTGTGAGCACACCTGTGGTAGAGTCACAGTGAGTTTAGAGTGTTGGTAGAGTGATTCTAAGCACTCACCATGAGAACCTGCTAAAACAGTGAGGTGGATGTGTTTTTCATATAAGAAAAAGGTAATGATGTGAAAAGCACTACTCATGGTTATATTTTTAATGGTCGCATATCCAAATCACAAAAGAGATTACTTACAGTCTAGAGTAGATTTCTTTTTTTTCTTGCTGAGGAAGATTGGCCCTGAGCTAACACGCATTGCCAGTCTTCCTCTATTTTGTATGTGGGTCGCCACCACAGCATGGCCACCGACGAGTGGTGTGGGTCTGTGCCCAGGAACTGAACCTGGACTGCTGAAGTGGAGAGTGCCAAACTTAACCACGAGGCCATGGGGCTGGCCCCAGATATTTTTCTTTAATCTCAGAAAGTTCTTAAAGTTCTCAATCAGTTCTCTTGAGACAAGAGCCATACCTTCCTGTAAACAGGTGAACCATATTACAAGCATTACATTTTCTCTCTAGGGCAACCTTAATTATAAGTTGCACATAAAGTCACATTCCGTGGTAAATGGAAACCTCACAAGGTAGCAAACAACCATGTAGCATCAGGGGTAGTAAGTGTTGTCTAAGATGGGCCGCTGTAAGGAGAACCTCTTTTTTTTTTTTGAGGAAGATTAACCCTGAGCTAACTGCTACCAATCCTCCTCTTTTTGCTGAGGAAGACTGGCCCTGACCTAACATCTGTGCCCATCTTCCTCTGCTTTATATGTGGACGCTGCCACAGCATGGCTTGCCAAGTGTTGCCGTGTCTGCACCCGCAATCTGAACTGGTGAACCCTGGGCCACAGAAGCAGAACATGCGCACTTAACCGCTGTGCCACTGGGCTGACCCCAAGGACGGCCTCTTTATAAACTAAGACACTGTAGTGTCACAAGCAACCTGGTCGTGTAATACAAGGCTTTGCTCACACTCCTGTGACAGACATAAAAATTGTCTCCCAGGTCTGTATTTTTATTTAAGCAAGTCCATGAATTTTAGTTAAATACATAACCCTGTGATTCAGTCAGTCACTAAGCATTGATTAAGCACTTTACTAAATTTCCTGGGGTCCAGGAGAAATGCAACATGAAGACTTTTTTTCACTAAGCAAACACACATGAAATAGTAGAGGACGAGATTTTCTGTAACTCAGCATTACGTAATTCCATTCGGTCCACATTTATTGAGTGCTCACCACGTGCAAGGCTGTAGCTTAAACTGTGTGGAGTAAAAAAAATGTCATTTGAGTGTTTAGTAATTTTTTTAATGTAAAATTTGATGAAATTAATGTGAAGCATGAAATCCCCTTAAAGTTCCCAGTTGTTTGAAATTTTGTTCCCAAAGACTATAATTGGAATATTTGCCGAAGCTTCTGTGCATGCTACATTCTTGATGGATTTTTCACTGGTTTTTCAAGTCCTTAATCTCGGTTTTGGTGTAATTGATGATACGTAACCCCTTCATGGCCTGAAGCAAGACTGAACGTTGATGCTTATGATTTATTATGACTTGTAGTTGAGGTGTTACAGAAGCATATATATGTCTGATTTACCATATTTCAAAATGTTTAAGAGGATTACATTTTTGCAAGTAAGAAGGATCATTTTGGCTAGGTTTTGATTTAAGGGTTGAGAAAAATCAGAGTTCACTTAGGAAATGATTAACAAGCTTCCATGTTTGTTTTTCACATAAATTTCAATTTGCACCTCGCTCTTTCCTGGCAGTAGTAGCAGTTTCTATTTTAGGTGCTGGCTTTGTGAGATAAGGATTTCTTAATACGGTACAGTTATACCTAAAGCATCCATGAATGAAAGAAAAAAAAGTTGCTTAAAAAATGATGTAAAATGGTACAATGAAGTATGTACTGTTTGGTTTTTAACCTTGTAATTTGACCATAGTTATCTCAGTTTGCAACAAGTCTCCAAAAGCTAGAATACTATATCGTGAGGTACAGAGGGAGGGAATCATAGGAGAATCATTACTATTGAAAAAGGACGTTTCTTAAAGAAAGCAACTCAGCAATTCTAATATTAAAGCTTTGTGGTTTTTTTTTTTTTTTGAGGAAGATTTGCCCTGAGCTAACATCTGCTGCCAATCCTCCTCGTTTTGCTGAGGAAGACTGGCCCTGAGCTAACATTCATACCCATCTTCCTCTACTTTATATGTGGGACGCCTGCCACTGCATGGCTTGCCAAGCAGTGCCATGTCCACTCCTGGGATCTGAGCCGGCAAACCCCAGGCCACCGAGCGGAATGTGCGCACTTAACCACTGTGCCGCTGGGCCAGCAGCCCCTAATGCTAAGGTTTTAAGGGTGAGATTCTACAGGGACATATTTATCATTTCGGAAACTGTGAACCTGCTGTGTGTATTGACTTCTTACCAAATGCACAAAATTCAGCTCTAATTTTAGCAGTTTAAGAGTTAGTTTGCATCGTGTTTGGATGTTCAAGGGGGCTTCGTGCAGTTCCACTTCAGTTAAATTAGATTAGTAACTTGCAGAGTGGGTTGCATCTATATTGCAGAAGCCTTGAATGCCAGCTTAAGAGTTTGACGTTGTTTGGTTGTTAGGAGGGAACATATGAAAGTTTTTGATCAGAACGAGCCGAGAGTTCCGTGCTTGGGCAGTCTGAGTTAGCAATAGTGCGTTTGATTATTCGGGAGGAGGAAGAGCCTTGCAAGGCTGTTGCTGCAGTCTGATGACAGGTAACAAATCTTTGCCTGAGCAAAGATACGGAGCGTAGAAATGGAAACGAGGAAACAGGTGCAAGGAACATTTTGGTGGAGGAATTTAGAACTTGATGGAATCTCTGGAAGAGACAGGTAAGTGAAGATGCTGGAGGTTGGTGTGGCTATTAACAGGTGAGGCCGTGAAGGAGGCTGGGTGTGCAGGAGGCCAGGACCTCACTTTACGATGCGTGGAGCCTGAGGTCCTGTCTGGACATGCTTGTGGAGCTGGACAACCAGGGACTCAGTGGTGACCCTCGATTTAGAGGAGAAGCTGGAGTGAGAGAGAGTCTTTCTGACACTTAGTCATCATTGTCTTCTCAGCACCTGGCTCCACGTATGGCCTCAAATCAGTGGGTTGATGGGAGGTGAATGGAGGCAGTGGGTATAGAAAATTCATTCAGGAAGTTTGATCTTTGGCTCTGAAGAAATGGATGCAATGAACCAGAAGACCCTCCTTCTTCTTCCTCCCTCCCTTCCTTCCTTTGTTTCTTCCTTCCCCCTCTTGTCTCCTCCCCTCCCCTCTCCTTTTTTCTTTCTACGAGGAGAGTAGAACATGTTTGTATGCCAGAAGGGAGAGAAGAAAAGAATGATGATGAAGAAGAAAGAATAAAAAGGAAAATTAGGGGCGGCTCCGTGGCCGAGTGGTTAAATTCTTGTGCTCCGCTGCAGCGGCCCAGGGTTCGGATCCTGGCCGGGGACATGGCACCGCTCGTCAGGCCACGTTGAGGCGGTGTCCCACATCCCACAACTAGAAGGATGTGCAACTAAGATATACAACTGTGTACAGGGGGGGTTTGGGGAGATAAAGCAGAAAAAAAAAAAAGATTGGCAATAGTTGTTAGCCCAGGTGCCAATCTTTAAAAAAAAAAAAAAAAAAGGAAAACTAAATAGATGGTGAATTGCTCCTCCTTTTGATGGAATCTCTGTAAAAACATTGAAGCAGTGTGACCTTCCCTCTTTGGAAAATGAAAAGTACTTAAAGCTTGGGTGGCCTCTCTGATCCTCCGTTGACCAGGGGCACATCATTAATATTCACAGCAGGCCAAAGTCATCCGACAAAGGTTGTTTGTCTAGTTTCGTCAGTATATTATTTGCTAAAAAGAAAGGTAATTATATAAGGAAATAGGAGAAGCACCCGAAGAATAATTAGCGTTGAGATACCAGACATGTTAAATATTAGGTCATAAGGCATAGTTGCAAAGCATATAATGGGAAGCAGTTCTAGATTGTTCCTGCATGTCTATTCGTGTGGGCATTTTGTTGAATGCACATGGTTTTAGTAGGTAAGTGGACGTAGGAAACTCTTAGGCAACAGAGCAGAGAGTGGCTCAGGGTGAGGTTAGGAGAGAGGCAGGTGGGAGTAGAAATCCTGGCTGTGCCTTTACCAGGTGAGTGGGAGCAAGTTACGTAGTCTCTCTGAGGCTCAATTTCTCCTTCTGTAAAAAGGAGATAAACATAATCTCTACCTTTGAAGGCTGCAGTGAGAACCACGGGAAATAATTTTTAAAAATTTATTCAACAAGTATTTATTGAGACCTACTATGTGCCAGGCACTGGGGCTGCAGCAAGTGAAGAAGACGGGTGAAGTGTCTGTCCTCACGGAGCCTCCACTCTACAGGGTCCAGGAAGAACTAATAACATTTCTCGTGAGATAATCTTTGTAAAGCACCAAGCACAATGCCTGGCTGTGCTTAATGTGAGCCATCATCATTGACATCACAGAGAACAGAATGCTTTCTTATTTCTATGATGACAAATGGGTAGGGCTTCCATTGACAGGTGGATTTGGAAATTGGTGTTGAGTATTTTTAATTTAGGAGAGGAAAATCACTTAGTGCTATTGTTGTGTGTGTGTCAGCTGAGCAATTTGCTGTTGATATTATGGTCAATGATGGTCATTTGTATGCCTAGGAAATTCTGATTACTGTAACGGGGCCTGAGTTCTGATTTTTATATATTGTGCTTCTTGCACCTGTTAAACTCTAAGCACGAGGGAAGAATATCACTTTTCTGGCATTTGATAGCTTTGACCCAGGCTTTTCTCTAGACGGTCCTCTTGTCATGTCACACATCTGGGGGAGAAATCAACATTGATAAACAATACTTGAGGAAAAGTATTATTATGTAGGAAAGATAGTACAGGGTAGTTTTCTTGAAAAAAATGAGAATGATTTAAATCAGAAGAGAATCACCGTTCAGGTTTCACTGAGTCATTTGGTATGATCAGCATTGTTTCAGAACATAGATACTAGGAAGATGAATACGAGTGGGTTTGAGAACACGCCAGTGCCTGCCTCTGCAAACTTCAAGAACCTAAAAATTGATGGTAGTCACCACAGAGCTGTCAGGAGGGTACACTAATTTGAGAAGGGAAAGCCCAGGCCGAAAGGAGCCTCCAGTGGCTCCATCGTTGGAGGAATACAGCTATTTGGGGAACTACATGCAAACCTCTGAGCCAGAAGCAATCCATTAAACCTCCCCACCCAGTCATAGGATTCCCTTTGGCAAAAGGAGGCCTTCTTAAAAAGGGAACGAGGGGGCTGCGCTCATTCATTGAAAATAAGCCTTTTCTTTTTCCTGAAGCCAGAAAAGCTTTATGTAATTATGGTCTGGGAGACGTAAAAGTGAGCCCACACTTAAACCTATACACCTCAAGGCACGTGGCTTAACTGACCCAGCAAGTCTAGCCAGGGCGTCATAGACACGGGCCTTGGTGTTTACAGGTTCCAGAGCATTCCAGAAGCCTCCCCAGCAGGCCCTCGGCTGGCCCACCGGCGCCATGACTCACTCTTCTACCTGGAAATGACGTCCGGACAGACAAGATACAATACATTCTCTCCTCTCCGCCTTGAATTGCTTGTTGTTTTCAAAAGAATAAATGAAACAAGGCAAGCTCTTGCCCTGAAAACTTGGCATCGATTGCAACTAGTTTTCTTTGTTTTTAAGTGTCCTTTGTATCCTATTCAATAATCGCCAACAGTTGTCTGCTTTTTTTTTTGAGATATTCTCAATGAAAGAGTAATGGGTTTACAGCAGTCCGCAAAAGGACATGCTCTAGGTTTTGCTCAACTGGTAGATTTTAAAAATAGCTCCTGAATTTTGCGATGTGGAATGCCATGTGTGAGCTCCTGGGACAACATGTGTGCTCCACATTGCAAAACCCTTCACAAGTGTTACCTAATTAAACTGCATGATATCTGACAGATGGCAGGCTCCTCGGTGGCTTGCAGGAAAAGGGAGCTACTGCGCATCCAGCACAGCTCAGAACAGGGTCTTTGTGTCTTGGGGTCATGCTGCTTCAAGACAGAGTAAGTCTTCATTGGATCACTGTTGAAATAGTTAGATAACCCAAGATCTTCCCGGGGTCATGGGTAATTATTAAGCAAGATTATTGCCACCCTTAGCGACTTCAGATTTTTGCCAGACAAGGCCAGTGATTGATAGCAGGATCAGAAACTTGCAGGAGAGACCAGTAGTTGGGTAGAGACCTACCACTGGGGGAGGCTTCAGGGCAGGGATTGACAGGAGGGGCTCAGGTCTTCAGTAGGAAGTTCAAGTCTGGGCAAGATGGGGTCCTCAAGGGAGAGTAGGGGTGGGGCGCAGCACTAGGAACATGAAAGAATGCTGTGTTCTGATGTCTATTCATCATTACGTCTGTGAGCAGGTGCAAGGACTCAGTCGCCAGGCTGCCCATGGATGGGGCAGAACCCCTGTCCTGGGAGAAGACCAGGGTTATTGTGCAGTTACCAGAACAAAGCCTTAGAAGGATGAAAATGACGAGGCAAAACACTTGGATACAGGCAAAGGGGTAGGGAGGGGGGATAGGAACTCAGGGAGCTTAAAGGCAGCCTGGGTGTCAGCACTGGGGCACTGACTGGAAGGGCCAATGGATGTTAGCGTAGCAATCAAGAGTATGGACCCTGGAATCACATCGACTCTATGTATGCCTTCTAGCATGTGGTCTTGGGCCAGATAATTAATCTCTCTGAGCCTCAGTCTTCTCATTGATGAAATGGAAATGGTAATATTTCCTACCTCATAAGGTTTTTGAGAAGATTAAATGAAGTAATAGACATAAAGTGACTGGAATGGTCTGTGGCACCAAGTGGCGCTTGATAAACGTCGGCAGCGAAGTGAAGATGCTGCTGCTGCTGATGTTGATAACCATGTTGAGGATGGTTATGTTGAGGATGCTGATGTATCAGAAAGTACTGCAGAAGGGCCTGCTCCTCACGACAGAGTTGCCCCTGGGCTTCGTACTCAGTTTCCAGGTGGAGATCCGTGATTGGCAGCAGGTAGGGAAGTGGGATGCAGGATGAGAACTAGCCTGGTGGTCCTGGTGAGCGCTTGTAACTACTTGGTGTTTACGGGGTCTAGTGACCAGGTAACCCCAAGGAGTTTGCTGCTGCTGTTTCTCTAGTTATTTGATAACACCTGGGCGTGGATAACTGAATCAGTCCATCAGTACAATTTTTAAAATGTGTACCTTTAGAATATATTATTTAAGAGAGGATTTTTAAGAAAAGAATGATTTGCTTTTATGTATTCCCTTGTTCCCCTGGCTGCCTACTCAGGATAAACAAGGACAAGTGGCGGTCGATGTGATCCTTAACAAAACCCTTGACACGTGGTGCAAAATATATAAAGAGCTTAACGTGGTTTCTCTGCTTCCCTGAACGTATTTCTGTCGTCGTTTGCTTATTGTGCAACATACTGTCTTTCTCATGCTTTGCGGGTCAAATTATACAATGTCAACACCCAGGGATTAAGAACACAATAGAAATTCTTTTTATAATAAAAATTTTCATTCAGTTGATAAATGCTTATTGATTTCCTGCTATGTGGAAGGCCCTAGGCTTTCTGCGCTGTGGTCTGTCCACTTCCAATCTCCTCTACTCTACTACCCTTCACTCATTTATTCATCCAAAAACTGTTGATTATTTAGAGATTTAATCTGTCCCAGGCCCTTCGCCAGGTCTTGGGATGTAAATGGTTAAACTCACAGTGAAGTCCGTGTAGATGAATGTAGACACGGTTGGTGTGGTTGATTGCTCCAGTGGGAGCACCTGACAGTCTTGGGGATCCGAGAAGGCCCTCGGAGAAGGTGACGTCTTTCATTTTCATACAGGTTCGTCAAAAGTATTCATGAACTTCCAGATTCCAAATCGTGACTTTTAAAGCCCTGTGCAGTTTCGGTGCAGCCCGTCTTTTCCCCAACAGTGCATCTGGCCTGGTATTTGTCCCCTTCCTGTCTCTCGCCTAGTCAGTGTACTCAGGTGCTGCATTGCTCATCCCAGCATTGTAACATTTTTGGTGAAATCTGGGGGGACTGACTTAATGCTCCGTGAATAATTTATGGCCAAGAGCTGAAGAATCCTCTCCATTTCCAAAGACCGTTTTCTGTTTAGTATAACTAACATTTTCGTGAGTTGTTAAGGTCACATGTCTGGGGATTAAAATTTGCAATATTCAAAGAGACGCTTCATAGTAACTTTCAAAATGCATATGTATAACATTAAAATTTAAAATAGGATGGTTTCTTGTTCTGGCTTGGGGTTTTCTTGGCCAAGGTGAACGCTCTGATTCTTGAGTTCTCTTTATGTTGAGTTTCCTAGAATGAATGAAAAATTCAAATGTTGTTGCTTTGAAATTTGCATACATCGTTAAAGGGATTGATAGAGAAAAAGTGGTGACTGAGAAGTGATACCATGTCACTAAAGGGATTGCATCATTTTTCAACAGATCTGACTGTGCCGTGCCAGACTGTTTATTCCATTGAGTCTCTAAGTAACAGTCATACCTCTAGGTTCACTTTAGCCTTTTTAGAGGGACAGGTGGTGTTCAGGACACGGTCACCCCTTCGTCCCCAGTTTCCCAGGCACGTTGCTTGTCATATCTGGGCTCACTGTTTTTATCTCTCCTGCTGCAGATGTTTGGAAGGGGCCATCCGTCTGTTTTCTGCCCTCGGAGACCAGATACTAATATGCTTCCTGTTTGTACTCTTCTGAGGGTTTTTTTTGTTTGCTTTTCCTGAGGAAAAAAATGCTGTCTGCTCTGGGGAAATTGGCTTACTATTTGTGTACGTGCACATTTTCTGCGCATATAATATGCGTAATTTTTATATGAAATAACCATTTTCTAGTGACCCCCTGGCGAGATTTACGTGATTGAGGCTAGTCGACAGACAACAAGAAAATGCTTCCAATTCTTTCTTTCTGTGCTATAGGAAAGGAGAATTTCACAGGACAGTTTAAGAAAAAGGGAAAGTAAAGCAAAATTTCTGTGAGGAAAATTCTAAATTATTGATGTTTCAGGATATTAATAATATAATGCAATTAAGAAAAATAAGGTGCTACAATGTGTGTGTTGAATAATGTATCTTTAAATGACAAATGTTCCACAAAGATCTATTTGTAGAAAAGAAATTGGTCATCATGTGAGATCTTAAAAAATTAATCTGGATCTTCTATGCCTTGGAAATTCTACGTCCCCATTATGGTATGGAATCTTGGTAGTGTGTTATGTGTATGTGTAAATTTTAAACCAAATCTGACTGTAGGTCAGTAGAAGGAATAATATTAGGAAAAATACATTTGAAATAGAAACATTTTTGTTTTGCTTTCTGACTGTAAAAGTAGTACATACACATTGTAGAAAAATAAGAAAATACAGAAAGTCCTAAAAAAGAAAATAAAGATTATGCTTAAGCCCTCCCATCCCCACTTCACATATAATCACTTGTTGGCTTATTTCCTCCCAGACTTTTGTCTTTACATATATATTCATCCAACAGATGTTGAGTACCTAGTAAGTGCCAGACACTCTGCTGAGTCCTGGGGATACACCAGTGAACAAAACATTTAAAATTTCTTGCCCCAGCAGGGTTTACATTCCATATATGCACACCTGTATATCCAAATACACATTGAGACCAAGCTGTATACAGCGTGCTTGCTTATATTCTTAAACTTTCTATAAGGATCACTTTTCCCTTATTCAATATTCTTCAGTATAGTGATTTTTAATGGGTACATACCCTTTTATTTTGGGAATATACCATAATTTATTTATGCATCCCCCAATTCTAGCTATTTAGGCGTTTTCCAATTTTTTGTTATTATAAAAATAAATGACCATGAACATCTTTAAATGTACATCTTCACCTTTCTAATTTATTATTTCCTTAGAGTAGATTATTAGATAGGACGTTAGCAGGTTGAAAAGGAGGAACACTTTAAAGACTCTGGAAGCAGTGTTAAATTACCATCTGAAAATATTGTATAATTTGCACTCTATTAGCAGCATATCTATGCCCCTTTTTTTATTCATACTTTCCAGTATTTAATGTTATCAGGAGAAAGAAAACTTTACCAGTTTGATTGGGGAAAATTAGTCTCATAGTGTTTTAAATTGCATTTCTTTGATTATTTCTAACACATATTTTTATATCTTTATTTCTGTCACTCACCTCTTGAAGTCATCTGCCCATTTTTCTATCTACAGTAGTGTTTTTGTTATTTATTTATCAACACTCTTTGTATATTGAGCCATTTGGTCCATTATCACGTATGTGGCAAATATTTCCCTAGGTGGAGAGTATACATTTTCTCCCAACTTCTCCACTAACCAAATCATGAAAGTTGAAATGAGGATGAGGGCCTCATCTTGATGTGGATGAGAAGTTGGATTTTAAACCAGAATCTCTCTCCCTAGCCATAGTAGCAATGGCTCAGTTGCTGTGATAGCCATACCTGCAAGCCACCAATGTCCAAGAAATACATTAGTTTTACAGACAGGGCTGCCCTTTAGTGGCTTTAGTGCTTGAGCCTACCAAAGCCATGGAGGATGCAAGTGGACATGTGAACACAGGGAGTGAACTCAGTTCTGGTTAAATATTATGCCACTTTGTCCCCTTCCCCACTGTGGTAATCATGGTACGTGTGAATTTAATTGGCTTCCAAAAAATGAATGCTATCTATACATACCTCACTGTACATCTAGATACACTTTTGGGTTGTGGAAAGAGTTGGGCCTTGAGGTTGTGGATGGATGAACGATGAATGAGATCTTGACAAACAGCTGCTCTTCTGAACAAGGGGATAGATTTATGTTTAAACCAGAGTAAACTGCAACCAGCTAATAATTTTGAGCAATGAAGTACGTTTGCTACAGTAACAGTTAAAGAAACAGATAAATCACAGTAATTTCAACGTGGCACTTTAGCCATTCAGTAAATGGGTATTTTAAATTTCATTTGCTTTTGAACTATGTTCAAAAATTTATAGAGTAGGGCATTCAAGGATTAATGCTCAGAAGGGAGGAAAATCACTACACAAGAACAGAAACATGTCGTTTATGTATATTACATAGTGGCTTGGTCTGCCTGTGTTTCCATTAGAAATTGGATTTTTCGAGCACTTATAATACAGGAGTAAAAAGTTTCCCTGGACCAAAATTTGGCATTTGTCTCAGCTTTCTGAGATTCCAATTTTACTTTTACTTTTCTTTCTCAAACACTATGATGTCTATCCATGTATTTTTCAATGTTTTACCTCATTAACTAACAATATTAATTCAAAAGTTCATTTATTTCAGAGGTAAAAGTTTGCGGCTGATGATTTCAGTATGTGCTGGATTGTCGTTGATTCTGAAGCTTTTTTTTTTTTTTTAAAAAAAGATTTTATTATTTCCTTTTTCTCCCCAAAGCCCCCCGGTACATAGTAGTGTATTCTTTGTTGTGGGTCCTTCTAGTTGTGGCATGTGGGACGCTGCCTCAGCGTGGTCTGATGAGCAGTGACATGTCCGCGCCCAGGATTCGAACCAACGAAACACTGGGCCGCCTGCAGCGGAGCGCGCGAACTTAACCACTCGGCCACGGGGCCAGCCCCGATTCTGAAGCTTTTTAAGATGGTTACAAAAGTTTTAAAGATGGTTTGAAAATATGATTCAAAGAGTGAGAAAGAAGGATGGCTAAACGTCATGACAGTACCCTCTGATTTTACAGCCACAAAGACAACAATGATATTGCACTAAATCATGACACATGGGACCCAGTCTCTTAGAGGTTTCATTAAAATTTGGCATCTCCATGTTGGCCAGGCTACATAATTTTGTAAAACCCGTATTCCGACACCCAATCTGCTTACTAATCAATTCAGATGTTATTTATATGATAATACGGAAGCTTTTGATTTTCTTAGAGTCTCAATTATCTGTTTCTCCTACTTGACCATGAGCTCCTGAAGGTCAGTGATGAGTATACTCTCGGTACCCAGCATGTCAATTAAGCATAGAGCTGACACGTAGGAAATGTTGGTTGAACGAATGAATGCATGAATGTTCAGTTACAGGCTGTCACCAACTTCTGAAGGTTTTCTGTTCTAAAATGTTTGGGTCATTGGGTTAGGTCTTGTCATTCATTTTCCCGTAAAAATATATTATAAAAGGTGAATTATCCCACAAAAGCTTCTTTGGTTTCCAGTAATGGAATCACAATATAGTCAGACAGAGGTCTGAACCAGTTCCTGGAAGAACCCCCATCCCAGGCAACAGATGGTCCTGTGGTCACACTCGAATCTTCCAGTGGTATGGTATGGATATTACATGTTGTAAATAATTTGTTCTGTTTTGGACCTGGCTATACTTGCTTTTTTTTGGGTAAATGATACTGAGTCTATCTCTTTACTTTAAAATCGTTAGTCTCAATCATCCCCTTCTAGAACACGGAAGACTAGGCCAGAGTTCAAGTGTAGCTCGGAATGTATTAATCCCCTCAAGCTCCAGACCAGTGAACCCCGGACTAGAGGCGGCCCTGAGCAGCCTTATCTGGGGCAGCAGTTCTCAAAGTGTAGTTCCCCAGCCATCAGTATACGGGGAACTTGGTGGAAATGCAAATTAGCAGGTCCTCCTGCAGACAACTGAGTCTGAAACTCTGGGGAGGGGCCCAGTGCTCTGTTGAACAAGCCCTCCAGGTAATTGCAGAATAGTAAGTTTGGGAACACTGTCCTGGGCTTATTGGAGCGCAGTCTCTGGGTGAGATCTTAATCTGTGATTCCTTTGAGCAGTGAGAAAATGATGTCATGCACTTCAGCAGCCCGCTGCCCAGCACGCCTCTGCTGTGCATCACGGTCAAGGGGCCTTGGAGCTGTTGGAAGAGTCTCGTTCAAGGTTCACACATGTAGTCCGAGGGGCACTGGTCAGAAGTAGTGGGGGTGCATAGGGACCCTCTGGTGGGTCCAGTGTGGCCAAGCTAGCTTCAGGATGGACACTGGATGCCCAAGGCTATGCATTTGAACTTAGTCAGTATCTTCCGATATCTAATATGAAAAATTTCAACTGGATTTGATGTCTGTTACATTTTCATAAGAAATTTCACTATGATGTTAATCAAGTAAAGTGCTGTTCCATCCTTGAAATAGAAATTGCCATGAATATTTCAGTGGTTGTAAAAATGGCTAAAATAATTTTTAGCGTCTAGCTATGTGAGTAAAATTTCTTCTTGGTAATGACCCACAAGCGCTTTAAGAGCTCATCATTAAGTTTTGACCTAGCGTAGTTTACAGTCGTTTCAAGCATATAATCTAACTTTTAAAGAAGTTATTTTCAAATAAGTAAGCTCAAGGTTCTTTTTTTAAAAAATTAAAAAAGATTTTATTTGGAAATTTTGTACCAATTCAGTACTTAGTATTTTCACTCATACTCTGATTTAATTTTCTTTGTCATCCGTCTATATTATTTAAAAATGTAGTAAATGTTTTTCCATCTCAAAACTGCCCCAGTGTCCCCCAGTGTGCAGGGTGCTGCCACTGTCCATGTGCCACCGTGGGAGACTGCACAAGGCAGCTGTCTGCCCCCTGCTCCCTGGAAGCGCTTCACGTATTGGTGTTTCCCTTCCCTTCTCGGAGTAAACAGCCCCAGTTCCTCCAGTTGATCTTGTTTATGGGATCCCCTTTGCAGATGCCGTTCTAGTGAAGGTTCTCCTGGTTTCCATTATCCTCTGGGAAATGTGGCCTCCAGAGCTGAGCACCACTTTCCGGAGGGCATCTCTGGTGCCAGAACAGAAGGAATGTTATTGGGCCTGTGATTTGGACATGAGTGCAAACGATTCCCGGGAGGGACTTTAGAAATCACTAGAATGTGAGTTCCATGAAGGCAGTGACGGTCTTTTCAGTGTTTTATCCTTCTTGCCTAGAACAGTGCTTAGTATGTGGTATATACTCAATAAATATTTTTAAACTTAAGGAGTGATTACCTGGAAGAGGAGATGGCGAGAAGCAGAAAGCAAGTGAAAACGGGCCCATTTCGTTGCTTCCTGTCACTTTTGTCTCATGTTATTCAATCCGCGTCAGCCACCAGATGTGCTCAGATCACTTGGTGAGTAGATCTCTCTGCGGTGTTCCCACAGCAGTGAGGCTGGGTGGACTCGCTGGATGGCAGCACCACCCCGAGGGGCCGGATGTCATGGTGCCCACCTCTGGGAAATGCAGGGGCTGCTTGTATGTTACTGTCAGTAAGCCAAGTCCTGCTAGGGAAGGCTGAATTATATAGCTTGTTAGATCCTTTTTTTTTTTTTAAGGATAATCGAAATGTCTTCACTGACACTGTACCTTTTAATATTTACATCTAATGACGTGACCCTCTTGTGTTAGTTTTGTTCGTAGTAAAAGGTACTTCTTATATGACTCGTCTTATTGAAGTGATCTGTTGTCATATCCTGGTCTAAGTCTTACTCCTATCTCTGTGCAAGATGCTTGGTACCTGGTCTGTACTCAACACTGTTACAGTTGTAGCCTAAAAGATCTAGTACCTTATTTCCTAAGACAGTTTAGAAATTTGAGTCATACTACCCTCTTGTTTGAAATGAAGCAGGAGAGTGCTGAGCTTGACCCTCTCAGATTCAAATTATCTCTGAATTGAACCAGTTCGTCGAACTTTTACTGACTCCCATGTGTTTTACCATAGCCATGCTTCAAGATGGCGGAACTCACCCTATGGTCTCCTCGGCCCGAGTTCTTCCCCTCCCCTGGGAGCTCCTATGACCCCCCTCTAGGGGACAGAGGGGGAGGGTGCACTTCAGGGGTGCCCCCTTGTGAGCTCCCTCCATTTTCACTAGAGGCTCTCAGGCCTCCCTCTAACTCTGCCAACGTTAAAGAGCTTATGGGGCAGAATGAGTTCTGCAGGGACATTGCAGGTGTCCCTCAGTGTAATGTGGTGTCCTCTCTTCAGAAGCCAGAGGAGAAATTCTCACTCACAGGAATATTCCTGTATCTTATGAATACCTTCAAACATGAAAGTGTGAAGAACATCAGTCTTGTAATGATTGACTTTCCTTCTTTGCTTTAAACGTTAGGAAGCTTAGCCCCAACTCTGTGGTCTATCTCTCGTGTAAGATCCCATGGCCCGCATTTATCACTTACATTAATTTTTTAACTTTACTTTATCGTGTAACATTGAACTTAAGTTTTGCAAGCCATCTTAAATCACTTTTTGAAACATGGTGAGGTCTAAATAAATATGTAGTGAATGCTTGCAGAACATAGACCAATGCAGTAGGAAGACACCATCATTTTCCCGCAGAACATTAAAGGCCAGGTGGAAGTTGCCGCTTTTGGTTTCTTTTGTATCAGTGCTTCTGGAAGGTCACTGATCTGTTAATTATGGGTTGGTTTTTAAGGTTGCAGTTACTGGAATAGCATTCACCTACGAAAACTTTTTTCCTTGCAAGTTTCCTTCTTTGATGTGGTGGGATGAGGGTCCTTTTCCATTCGTATTCATTTATTAGAACAATTTCATATGCCAGACCATGAGCTTATGGGAGCCGGAAAAAGCCCTAACATTTCCTGTTTTTCCTATGAACGATTTGGGTGAAACAAGACACAAAAAGGTGGAAAGGTGTAGGGTTGGAGTTAGAACACACAAGCCACTGCAGATTTTGCCCTAAAAGTAATTAAAAACCGCATTTTCATAAGTTCTTAGAGATCTAAGTTGTAGATCTTTTTGAAAATATGTGCTGAATTACTTTTACTTACCCATGTAGGTCTGCAACCCAAAGTAAATCTTAAATCAAAACGTGAAAATACATGTCCCAACCAGTGAAATCGCAAACAGAAATTGATAGAAGAAAGAGTCAGAATTACTGGTGAAGTGATCTAATTTAAACAAATCAAACCAATAGGTGCTCCTCAAGCACTTGTCTTGTGCAGAGAGCCATATATGGCTTTCGAAAGTAGCATCCTTGAGGGGAGGGACCCATGCCTTCTTCATGGCTTCCTCTTTAATGCGTCAGATGGGGCCTGGTGCTTAATAGTTTTTGTTGGAGTGTGTGTGTGTGTGTGTGTGTGTACACAGTGAATCTGTTAAGAGGGCTTTTATAGTCTAATTGAGGCAATAAGATACAAATAAGTGAGTGAGGAGTTGCTGCACACATAAGCGATGTAGCTAGTGATGGTTGTGACCAAGCTCAGGCACGTCACTTAAGGCGCAGTTGGAAGGTCTGCCAGGAGCTGGGTTTGCAGTTGGATCTAAAGGACAGCTAGGGTTTGGGTGAACAGGAAGAACAAGGACGTCCCGGGCAGTATGAGCCAAAGTGAAACACCGGGACAGCGTGCACTCAGGACAGTGGACCCCGCGCCCGTTCTCTTAGAGGAGGGTTTCTGATCAGGCCAGTTGGTGGAAAGCCCTTGCCTTCAGAAGTGTGGACTTTATCCTGTCAGGATTGTGTTGCCACAGTTTGGCAAAGGTTTTGGGACTGAGAAATGAAACAGTACAAAGCAGCGTGCTTCTCAAACTGAAGTGAACATCCAGGTCACGTGGGGATCTTGGTAAAATACAGATTTTGATTCAGGAGGGCTGCAGTGAGGGCCAAGACTGCCTGTGTAACAAGCTTCCAGGTGATGCTAAAGCTCCTGACCCACGAACCACACTTTAAATAGCAAGGTGAGAGCATTACTGTTTCAAGAGGATTAATTTGACAGTAGTGGTTGGATGGGCATGATGCTGCTGCATGCTAGGGTTTTAGAGTCAGAAAGGAACTTCAAGACAATCAAATGGTTCTTTCCTCGCCACTGGACAAACCAAACAAAATAAAACTGAGGTGTGAAGGGCTCACTGTAGTGGGAGCAGGACTGGACTCAACTCTCCAGCTCACAGACAGCACCTCCCACTCCACTCTGCAGTGGTGGTCCAGGTACCTGTGAGATGAGGGACCGCAAAGAAGCTGATGTCTGTGGGAATGGAGTGGGTTGGCTGGATGCCAGGAACCTTGGGAGGGGAGAAGCAGTAGCTCCTAGGAGCTGATTTGACGGGGAGTGAGGAAACTCCTAAGAAAACGGCGAGGTTTGAATCCTGGTGAGATGAACTCATGCCCCATTGATTGGGCGGCATGGAGAAGTCAGACTAGAGGGGAATACACTTTGCCATCAGGAAGATGATATCACAACTTCTCAGTCTTCTTATAAAGTGATAGACGCCACGTGAGTTTTAAATCGACCACCAACAGCAACTTTGCCCAGCAGTTTAGAGCTTGGTTCCCTCCATGAATCGAATCATCAGTAACAGCATGTGGCGTTTTACTCGCAGGCTGAGTGTGGTTAGTGCTCTGGCGTTTCCCACCTCCTCCTTCCGGCGCCCGGAGTGGAGGAGAACTTGGCACTGAGCTGAGCTGGTGGGCGCCTGCTGTTCTCCCTCTGCTTTGGGGACGGGAGAGGGCTTTATCATCCTGCTTTTCCAGCTGTAAAGTTCATTTGGCTTCGAGCGCTGGGAACAGTAAGGGAGGGAGGTGTGGATTTCCACACGAAGGTGGAAACAAAGCTAGAGTGGGGCTGCGGGCGTGGGATTTGTTTTCCAGGACCTTATTTGGCCCCGAGTGGGTTTTTGACCTGGTGTATTGCACGATGGGTTGTAGCACTTTAGAGTCGAAATGAGCCGTAGTTTTCTGTTTGACCTGAGTCCTGTTGGTGGGGCTGTAGTCCTGCATGTGTGCACATACACATGGCACAAGCAGGTGGAAGCACACACATGTTCACGTGTTTTGGTTTTGGTTTTGGTTTTGGTAAACCACTGATTTCTTCTTGAAACATTTGTACTTTGTTTTGCTTCTAAGTTAGACATAATAAACATTTAGGGAATTATTGTTTCCAGAAATTGTCCAAATTGACAAGAAATGGCTTTGAGGCGCCCCCCCAGTAATTTTTTTGTTGTCTGATTCCTTTTTTAAAAAACTATATAGTGCTGTCGTTTAGTCTCTTTCAGTCAAAATATAAAAATGGGGTGATTTCTAAAATCATCACAGACCTTCATTGTTAATCATAAAATGCCTGCATAGTTTTCTGTGACACTAGTTATTAAACATTTTAACACAGCAAGAAAGTATTTTAATACAGGGCATAACCTAGTTTGAGAACTTGTTTTAATATTTCTTAAGAAGTTTTTTAGTTTGACTGTTGGAGTACAGCTAAAATTATCATCAGATTTAAGTTTTTGGAATTTGTATTATGTTTTAAAAAATATAAAAGTAACATATGCTTGAAAATGTTAAAATTCAGAAATATGACACGTCTATCAAAACTTGTCTCATACGCTGCACACGAGGTGTTTTCTCCAAGTCTTTGCACAAGTAATCATTGGTGTGTAAGCATCCTTTTCGATGTTTTCTCATACATTTATCAACATATACATATAGGTAATTTAAAAACATATATAGGATCTGGAGACTGTATTTTTTAATTTATAACTAATTTTATAATTTATTTTTTTAATTTAAAAAACTTTAATTCTTACTATTTAAAATACTGTTATTACAATCTTTTTTTTTTGGTTTAATTTTGAATGCATTTCTTCATGTTCTCTGCGATATTTAGATGGAATATCTAAATTTGTTGAATATGATTTTTTTCTGCAATGACCAAAGAACGTCCTCTAGTGATAAGGAAGAGTCAGATTATTGGTGACTGAGCCGTTTGCTCACAATTGACTGCAGTTAGGACTTAAGAAACCCTGATAGCTAAACCTTCACATTAAAAATTGTGGTATTTCATGATAAGGTGTCCGCGGTTTTCTTCAAAGTAAAATGGGGTGGAGCTGAATCATGGATGAAGGTATAGACAGAATTGGCCTTGAGTAGCTGATGGTTGAAGCTAGATAGTAGGAATTTGAGAGTTCATTATACAGTTCTTTTTGCTTTTGCATATTTGGGATTTTCTATAACTATAAGTTTGAATCAAGAGAGAGAATAATTGTAGCCTAAAATATTGTGATATTTCAACCTTTAAGTGATAAGTTCACGCTGAAGTATACTGCCAAGATATGCTACTTGAGTAAACTCTATAAAAATCACAAAAGAATCCTTACGGACATTATCATGAATAAAGAGTCTCATCTTATTCCTCATTTTGAAAACTTACGTGAGCTCCCATCTTCTTGACAGTCAGTGTGGCAGACTGTGGCTCCAAAGCAGGCCATTATGATACCTCCCATCACAGTGCCCTTCTTACCATGCGACTTTGACACTCCTCCCACTGACAGATGGGCACTGTGTACCCTCTTGCATCTGGGAGGGTTTGTGACTCCAGCAGAAGTGGCACCATATGAGGCTATACGGTAATGCAGCTTCTGTCTGGCTCTCTCAGTGTGCTCACTCTTGAAACCCAACATCCTGCTGAGAGGGAGACATGGAGCCCCCAGACATAGGTGTTCCAGCTGACAGCCGCTGCTCGGTCCTGGCTGTTAGCCGGGTCCTGGCTGTTAGCCGGCATCAGCCTCCAGACATGTGAATGCGCCAGCTTTCCTATGATTACAGCTCCAACATCAAGTCACCCCCAGCCTTCAGATCTTCCCAGCTGAGGCCCCAGACACCATGGAGCAGAGACAAGCCTTTTCTGCTGTCTCCTTTCTGAATTCTTGCCCAGAGAATTTGTGAGCATGAGAAAATGCTTGTTGGTTTATGCAACTAAGTTTGGGGTAGTTTGGTACACGGCAGTAGTAACTGGAACAGTCAGCGTATATTAATGAAAGAGAGAAGAATCTTATTTCTCAATGATCGTCTCTTTCTACGACATGCCCAAAAGATACATATATACTCAGTGACTGTGTTTTGACAGTGTTCACAATTTTTATTATTTCCGTCAACACCATGACTTCCAAATCAGGAGTTATATTGTGGACCATCAATTGTTGCCTAATAAAGTAGTTCGTGGCTGGGCAATCAGTGCATCTCTTTAGTTCTTACTCCACCTCCCCCTTCATCGGGACAGGAATCCTCCTCCTGCTGGAACTCCAGGACCATGGCTTCCCGCCCCCTCTGCCGATTACATGGTTGAATTGGGAGCAGAGAAGGGGCGGCCTCATCTGGAGACTGGACAGGGAAGGGGGATGTCAAGGACCCTTTTTCTGTCCGTTCTAACCTGAATCCCTGCTTCTTTTTTTGTAAGCAGCATCCTTTTACTGGGGGGCACTTAACTGGTGCTCCTTCTGTCTTAATCCCATCACACTTTTTCACTCCACATTGTGCCGTGAAAAAAAAAGTGAATTTGTTTTTAGGTGATAATTAGAATAAAAAGTTATCTTGGTCTTTTTCCTTACATGTATATGACACATCTATCAAGACTTGTTTCATAGTCTGCACACGAGGTGTTTTCTCCAAGTGTGTATCAGAACTCCTCTGTTCAACTATTCGTAATGTTCCATTTCTCAGGCTCAGTGGTGGGTCCACAAGGGTTTGCTGTATTTTTTATTACATATTTTTATGTCTTAAATAGTTCATAATATTCACCCATACATGATAGTAATTACTCTTGTGCGTGTTTGTCATTGATACATGTGACATCCATCAGTGTCACAATAATGGAATGTTGTCGCTAGTCCTTTCTGTTTTCTCTCCAAAGATCATATAAATCCTTAATTTTGTGGATAATTTTATAAACTTCTCTTCAGTTTTGTAATACTTTCACTTTAGGATTTATTTGCTTTAAGAAATTCCTCATAATGATGATGGTAGTCTCCCCTTGAGAGGTGAAATTAATAGTATTCGCTCTGAAAAACATTATTTTATGGCATGTCCTGTAAAAGACACTAGAAACATCACTCTACGAGATACTCTGTTTAACATCTCCTGTTCTTGATAACACTGGTATTCTGCATAGAAACATGAACTGGGTCCTTATTTTAGAGGGCTGAATTTTAATACATCATACATCAAACTACACCCCTAATCTTTTCTAAAATGTAGCAAAAACGCAGTCAAATGTTTAAGTAACAAACTAACATGTGAAGATGAATTGTTCAGAATGTTACTTCCTGATCATCAAACATTTAATATAGTTGTTAACAAGCACCTGCTTTGTATGCAGGAACAGGTACATTTTGCATAATATATCATAAACGTTATGTTTATTATATGGAATGACAAAGGATGTCCTCAGTAAATAAAGTTTATTGGAAAAATGCAGATAAAAATATACACTAAAAGCAGGTAATTTCCTATCCTGGACTATTGCCTAGTGAGGTGGAGACTTAAAGCTTTGAAGAAAAGCTAAGAGGGGAGGAGGAAAAGAGAGCTGAGTCAGTCATTTTTTTTGTTGATGGTTATGGAAGGACATGGGCTGGAGTTGGGTCTTAAAGAGGCAATTTCAGAAAAAATTTCAGAGAAACGAATAGAATTCTATCATCATTCTGAGGCTTTCATACCAACGCCTGAACGGGAAGATTTAGACTGCATCTTTGCTTACCTCCTGCTGGTTAAGCTTGTAAATTTCTCATTCGGTGCTCAGAGGTTAGGTATCAGGGCATCCTGACTGGTCTCTTGGGACCAGGAACCTCCAAAATACATATCCCCTCTGATGATTATACCTGAGTCTGACGTCACACCAACTGGACTTGAGATGTTACTCAAACATTTCCATAGATTGTTTTGCAAAAATGGTGTATCATGTTCCAGACAGAAATATAAATTTATTTGTTACAAACAAAGGAGGCAACAAAAACCAGGAGGATGTTAACCAGAGAGAAATTCCATGGAGTTTCACACCACTCTTGATATCTTTTCATAACAAATAAGGCCCTGAGACTAGGAACGCATGGATTGCTAGTCGATTAAAACATTTTCTCTTTCTGTCTGCTTGCCCCATATCATCCCATCGTCAAATTTTTTCACCCCAGCATGTTCATTTTGTGTTCTAGATTTGTACTGGATTCCTGTGACCTATTCACATTTATAAGTTTGCTCTGAGTTATACTTATTTTAATATCTCACTGCTAAGTTTTTAAAATATTGATCTAGTTTTGTGATCGTGCTAATGATGAAACGGGCAACTTCAATAAATCGAACAATTAGATGAAAGTGAGAATTTGTAATTTGAGATGCTCTGCTCCCATTTCCTGAGTTAGCTGAGACCGACACAGTAGTCTTCCTATAGCGCAGGTGCAGTCCTGAAGAATATCAGTTATTAAGAACACGATAGGATTATTGGAAAACATAATTAACCTGATATTTCAAACTTGTGTGATATCGGTGGTATTCCTCCTTCCTCTAAACCTGCCCAATCCTGCTTATGACTTGATGATCAGCTGGTGTCCACCCTGGACTATGGATCACACTTCGATGAGGACCACCGCTTAAGAACCTACTTAGATTTCAATTTATTCTCCACTTATGAAACATATCAATGCGGTCCTCGTGCTCTGTTCACTAGTGTAACTCTTGTTTTCCCAAAATTTATCTTAACACTTCTAATTATGTAATTTTCCTATTTTGCTGCCAAAGCTTATTTCAGTATGCTGTTTTCATCACAGGTTTATCTCTTCCTTTTTTTTCCCCAAAGAGAATACCTTTTATTTATTGATTTATTTTTGCTGAGAAAGATTTGCCCTGAGAGAACATCCATGCCAGTCTTCCTTTGTTTTTTAGTATGTGGGCTGCCAGCACAGCATGACCACTAACAGAGCAATGTAGATCCACGCCTGGGAACCGAACCCCAGCTGCCGGAGTGGAGCACGCCAAACTTAACCACTAGGCCATGGGCCAGCCCCGAGGATACCATTTTTTTAACTGTGAACTGAGAGTGTTATACTTCATGGTTTTATCTCTAAAATTGTTTGATTCCTTTGCATCTTTTTTTATGATCTGATGATTTCCTTTCTAGTGTGCTCATGATGTCATTCATTTGTTTCATCTATTAACTGGACGCCACGAGTCTTTGTTTTTACGTTTTCCTTTATGTTATGGGAGCATGGGGACTTTTAGGGCTGTAATGTCAAATTAGCTTTCCACCTTCCTAAAGACACTTACAGCTAGCCCTCCGTTACTTAAATACTCTGATTGTTACATTTGGAATTTAAAATCAGATTGAGCTCCATTGTTATTGAAAAGGAAGCTGAACACGATGGGTCACAGTAAATTCTGTGTCCTAGTGGCAGTCTAATAGCATCCAGAGAATTATTTCACCATAAATGTCAGCCTCTTCTGTTAGATGGTGCTTTTTTCTTCTGCAATCAAATCGTCAGTGGTGTCAAGTGGTGAAGTTTGGAAAACAGTTCACTTTCACGAGGCTGGAGCTCTTATTTTAAAAATACTTTAGTTTTTCCAGAAAGTCTCTTTATCTCCGCCTTCTCCTCCCCCTGCACCCTAGAGCTCCCCGAATCCCTCATCTCTTCTTACATGTCTGTTTGTCTTTCTGGTGTGTGCCACGTTTGGAAGTCTCATTAAACCAGCATCTGTTCTGTTTTAGGAGAAACCTGAAGCCAGCCCCACGTCACTTCAGCTGCGGTCTCAGATCGAAGTAAGCACAATGACTTTAATCGTCTATTTTTGCTTCGGCCCCTTTTTTAAAGTGCTATTCTGTAAACTCAGATGAAGCCTGCAGCTCTGCCTGCACTGACGCTGTGCATCTTCTCTCCTAGGAGTCACTTGGCTTGTGTAGTGCTGTGTCAACGCCAGAAGTGGAAAGGAAGTAAGTTTCCCTCCTCGGCCCGGGATCAGAATTTCGGAGAAGGTGTCTTTTAGGTCCATCCTGATGGATGTCAAATGGGTGACTGTGCTGTGGAGCTTGCTGTCATTTTCCTTCCATGCCGTGTGCGTGTGTACATATGTATAGACGGTTAAGAGCATGTTATGGAACTCACTTGGGGATGCCTGAGGATTCTGTGAGGAGTTGTTGACTTGACACTGCTTATTTTGAGTGAACCCTAAATAAATTTGCCGAAATGAGCTTGGAGAAAGAGAAAGGATAGTTAAGTCAACCAAAATGGGTTTTCTTCTTTTACATTGGTTTTTGATATAGGGTGAAAGTCATAAAGAAGCAAGGTACAAAAATTAAATACCTTTTGGGATAAAACAATGATTAAAAAAACCCTCCTCTGCACCTTGCTTTGGTGAGCGATCTTAAGAATAAATGCTTGTGAGAGAAGGTGGCAGATGCTCACTAACCTGGCCTGTGAATGGTAGTGTTTTTGCTTCCTTGTCCTAACTTGGACCTGTAGTTTTTACTCTCATGGAAGATAATTCTATGTTGCATCTTGTGTTTCCAGTGTTTCTTTTAGGCAACTTTAAAAAGCAAAATAAAAGCAAAACAATTTTTTTTCCTATAACCTTTTCCTTTTCTACTTCCTTCCATCATAATTATGCTAGAATGTTCTATTTACCTCTTCTGAGGTAAAGAAATTTTAAGAAAGTCCACCTCTTTAAACAGACACTTCCTTTGGCACAAAGCCACTTGGACTGTTTCTTGCCAAGAAAGGCACAGCCGTGGTTTAGGAAGAAAGTATTTCTGGAATGAAAAGCACATGTTGGGAGAGCGTGTGTGTGCTTTACAGCACAGCTCTGCCTAATCCGTCCACGTGTGCCCACCGCTGGCACAGAGACGGCATCAAGGAGGGACGGCTGTTTTGCCAAAGCTTCAGGTCTCAATTTCAGAGGCCAGGAGATTTGGTTCAGGACTGAGGAACGTCACGGGTGATGAGCAAAGGAAAACCAAGGCCACTGCCCACTCAAGGTTCAAGGATAAATGTGCAGTTAGCATGAACGTCCTTTGCTTTGGTTGGAGTATGGAGGCTGAACGAGCCTAGAGATTTGCGTTGACGTTGATTTAGGAATTGGAGGTACTCTGGTGCTGCTGACCCAACTGTGGGCGGAAGCATGGGGTGAATGGGCCAGAGGTCTCCTGACCTGGTGTGCCGCCTCTGTGGCGTGATTCTGGCCAAGAACGCAGGTGTTCTCAGAATCCCCGCATCCTTTAGGGAACAGGAGACGTTTGCCTTTCCTCCTAAGAGGAAATGACTCACCAAGTTTGTACTGATCTTCGTTAGGCCGGGTATTTCTTGTTCCTCTTAATGGTGGGTAGTCATTCTTTCCGTTTTATACCCTTCACTTAGTAAAATGTGGCATGACTCTTGCGGCCAAGAGAGAGACTGACAGCCTGCTCTGAGGTTAACAAGAAAATGTGAACACACACACACACACACACACGTACACACGCTGTTGACCACCCCCAATGTCTCCATCTGTAATCCTGCCATCTTCTGTTCTTCTAAATGGTTTACTTAATCTTAGGTGTTTCTAGATAATCTGAAAGTTTTAATCCATTGTGTCCTTCATTTTCCTATTAATAGCTTTTCAAAATTATGGAACTCTTTTTTTTTTTTTTTTACTGTAAAAATTTTTTGAAAAAGTTAACTTAGAGAAAATTTGCAAGAATTGTGCAATGAGCTCCCATATAACTTTTACTTAGATTCATTAATTTGCATACTCTTGGTCTCTCTCCTACACACACACACACACACAGAGTCTTTCTCTCTCTCTCTCTCTCACGTACTCTCACTAATTATTATTATTATTTCTGGAACTATTTGAGAGTAAGTTGCAGACGTCACAATGGTTGCCCCTAAATACTTCAGCTTGTCTCCTAAGGACAAGGAAATTCTCTCACAGAAATGCAGTATAATTACCAAATAGAGGAATTTTAACAGTGATTTTTCCAAACGTCCAGTTTATGTTCAGGTTTCTCTACTTGTCCCAATAATGTTTCTTTTGCACTTTTTTTCAATCCACCACTTTTTAAAAAAATCACTCATTGCATTTACGTGTCATGTCCCTTGTCACATTTAATCTGAAAGGATTTCTTGGCCTTTCCTTGTCTTTTATGATATTGGTATTTTTTAAGAATGTAGGCTAGTTGGTTTGTGAAGTATCCTTCATTTGAGTTTCTTTTTAAGATGCAGATGGTGTGTTTTTGATGTTGTGTTCTCCTCAGTGTACTGCATCCTAATGTTAGTTGCTCCCTGACTGGTGATGGGGGAATTTTGATCATTTGCTTAAGGTGATGTCTGTCAGGTTTCTTCTGGGAAGTTACAGTTTTCCCTTTGTGATTAACAGCTGTTCTGTGGGCAGACCATCTGAGACTATGTCTGTATCTTGATCCTCATCAGACTTTTGCCTGATGGTTTTAAATTCCTCTAATGATTTTACCTGAATCAGTTTTTACTGTGAATTGCAAAATAGTAATACTTATTCTTAAATTGATAATTACTTTGGATTAAATCTTCCAAAAAAGGTTTTTTGAAAAGATGAGGTATCTCTCTGGTACTCAGATTATAATCTGAGTAGGTTCGATGCAGTGTTTATATTGAATTATTTGTATTTTTCTACTTGAAAATGCAAATATTTTAAAATGCAAGATCTTGCTATGCTTCAGACCAAAATGCTTGCTGGTGGCTTTGTAAGGCCTGGAGGATGGCCTGGCAAACCAGTTGGTTGTGTCTGGTTCGTGTCTGTAAAGTGTCTGCCAACCAAAATATCCTTCTGAGTCAGCCGTGTTGCTTTACAGGCAGAAATTTTCTTCTGTTTTTTATTCAAAAGGCAAGAGAACTCAGTTCTAACCAAAAACGGACAAATCCTACAGCAGCCCACCCTTCGAAGCCGAGGCACAGATGGCAGTAGGCAACACGGGAGTCAAGGGGTCGGCTCTTGTGACTCCTGTCTGCCAGATCCACAGCCCCCCTGGCCCCACCCCGGTGGTCTCAGAGGCACATCTTCCTCCCTCCCTTCTCCCCCAGTTAAAACCTGTTCCAAAGAAGGTGTCAGGCATTAATTATCATGCAAATATCTGATTCCTAAGAAATAACAGCACCTCTCCCAGTGGTATCTAGCGTTAACAGGGTTTAAAGTCTTAAGTTACAGGAATATAGCTCTGACCAGCAGAGACCAGGGAGGTGGGTCTTCTGTGTGGGAGACAGCGGTGAGAAGTCTAATGTTCCTGACATCACTGCACCTGGGTATGCTGTCCAGGGGGGCTGCCAGGGCTGTATTTGACCTGTGGCTGTGCGTGACCTGCACAATAGGTGGATAGATAGAGATAGAACAGACTTACCCCTGCCAGTCTGACAAACGCCCCGTTCATCCTTATTTTCTTAGAGTCTGTCCGGTCCCTCTGTATACTTTCATTGAAAATAGAATAAAGAAGGCCAAGGGAGCTTTCGTTTGAAGCTCTTCTGTTCATATCTGTTTACGTCGCCTGTTGTCCAGACTGCTTTATTACACCAATCTTGGGTTTGTGTCAACTGGCTGAAAAGGTGAACGTTCCTTAAATTTCTTGCTACTCACTAGTTGTTCTCATGAATAGCTAGAGAGCAAGGCTTTTTTGCTGCGAAATATCTTTATAACTGTATTTGTTAAGAACGAGTTAAGCTATGAATAACAGAAAACGTGACACACAGTGGCATAAGCAGATGCAGGGGTCGCTGGATACGTCCCTCTTCCAGGGCTGAACCCTGGCTCCAGGAAGCCTTCAAGGAACCCAGACTGTGCTTTGTGGGTGTGTCCTGGTTTTAAAGTGGTTCCTGCCTCTTCCAGATGAGAAGGAGAAGCAGGGTGAAGGGAAGAAGGTCAAAGGGCAAAAGGCCACAAGCATAGCCTTCAGAAAGTGTTCCTAGAAATCCTGTCCAACGCATCCCGCTGTGTCCCACGCATTTCTTCACGCGGCCCCTGGTCGCTGAGCGCCAGCTTTGTGGGCAGGGCACTGTCCTGGGTGCCAGGGTATAGTGATGAGGAACTGACGCGAGCTGCATGCAGGGAGATGGGATGGAAAAAACTGGGATCTCTTAAATGGTGCTATGGAGAAAAAGAAAGCAAATGAAGACCCAGAATTGGGGCACCTGGCCACCATAGCGATAGGGGAGTGTGGAGACGGGGGTGTGTGCAGCTGAGCACGTTGCTGCCCTGAACTACTTTGTTCTTAAGGAAGGAGGGGGAATAGACCTTGGATAGGAAACGAGCAGTATTTTCCAAAATAATTTAATCTTCTATTCATATAAACAGAATAATTTGAAAATTAGCTGGATGTCTAACCAACAAGCTGTGCGTCAGGATTATTTAGCTTTGTTACTTTCGAGGAAGCCAGCTGTAGGGGAGCCCATCTGGTTATTTCTAGATGTGTTTCTAGATGGAAGTGGCCTTTATGGGGCTGGTTCATATGGACTGAAAATTGGAAAAGAAAAGGCAAGAAATAGTAGGTAACATTTATTGAGTGCTTATGATGGGCCAGGAATTGACCCAAGTACTGAACATTGACTCATTTAGTACAACCACCCTATGAGGTTCAGTATATTATTCCCATTTACAAATGCAGATACTGAGGCACAGAGAGGTTAATAAGCTGCCTAAGGTCACACAGCTAATAAGTGGCAGAGCCCAGATTTGATCCTAGTTGAGAACCATGCTAACCACTAAGCTATAATTCCAGAGTACTTATAAGTATATTGCTTATGTAAATAGAGAGGTTGGAGGCAAATTGAGTTTATTGGCATTATATAAATAGCAGCAGATAAAACCTACACTCCAGTGGGTCCTTTGGAAGTAGGAGCAAGTTTTACTCTCATTCAGATATGAGCTGGGCCTCCGTTACTTATCTATAGAGGCAGGAAGGTCCAAAATAAATCTGGAAACTTCACCTTAGCCAGTATTTATAAGCTCCTTTCTTCTAAGTCTTTCCCCAGAGTTGAAAATTCACTGACAGAGTTTTGCTTTCTTTCATTATCCATGACTACCCTTGAACTATTTTATGGTGGAAAAGTCCAAAAATATATAGTAGCATGATGGAAAAGGAAGATAAATAAAAACAGGGAAAGCTCATATAGCAGTGTTCTGTGGTCGGATAAAATGGATGGAGTTTAGTTTATAAATGCTCTATGCAAGCACTTACTCCGTGTGGACCTGGCCTCACCCTCCAATTTGTTTCATCTGGCAAGCTGACTCCTTTTCTGATGGTGTCGACTTTCCTCTTCTCCTCCTCTGAAACCTCTGTCTCCCCCTCTTGGGCTTCCAGGAAGGAGCCACTGCTCCTGTGTTTGTGTTCTGTCCTCTCTCATCGCTGCTGCTCTCCGGGCTGCTCACGGCTCTGATCCTGCTTCCTCCTGCTCCTCTCCCCTCACGCTCTGCCCTCTGCCTGCCTGTCCGCCTCCTCCTTTGATCTGCTTTCCAGGCACGAGGAGCTCCTGCGAGTTCTCAGATGGTCATGTTCTCCATGGTGCGCTGAGCCTCTGAAACCGCCGCTCCTTCCGGTGGGGTGCCCTGTTCCCCGCTCTGTCGTTGTCCTTCCCACCCCTCTTATCTGGGCAAGCTCCTTTCAACCTTAAAAACTCAGTTTCTAGTGTTGGCTCCTCCCGGAAGCTTCCCTAACCCGCATACCTGAGGTGCAGTGTCCTGCGGGCTCTGTAACCCCTGGTCTCCTGCTAGTGTTCCGGTGGCCTGCAGCTAGGGGTGTGTGCGGTCACCTCCCACTCTGAACCCTGGATCTTTTACGTAAAAGACTTTCAGTAATGCTGGATAAATGAGTGAGTGGGTGAGTGTGCACAAACACACTTAGCTCTTCTCCACTCCATAAAAATCTTCTTGCCCCTCTTGCAAACAAATCTTCTCTCTCCTCCGCTCATTGCTGAGCTTTGGCCCTGAAGCCCGACTCCTCTCTCCATCCCCTACTGTAGAGCTCTCTCCGAGGCCAAGGACGCAACAGTACCCAGCGCCCCCCGGAGGCCCCTCCCCACGTGCAGAGCCTTGTGGCATTTGGCACTGCCGACTTTTCCTTTTGGTCCTGTTTCCATGTTCACCCTTGGTGTCTGTGACTTTGTGGCTTCCGATTTCTCCTCCTCCCTTTATGCCTGCTCTTTGCAGCCCCCTTTTTTCTGCCCTAGAGCTTTTTTCCCTGGAGCTTTGTACCCAAGCCTACAAGCTCTCCTAGGGCACCCATGCCCATTGCTTTGGCCTGTTGTCTCCAGGCGCCCACTTCAAATGCACATCTCCCCCTGTGCCCTGTTTCCTATCTGCCGAGCTGCCTGTTGCAGCTTCCTGCTGGATGCTGGCTCATTACTGTTCCAGGCACCCCAACCTGCACATCCTTAGAGCAGAACTCATTGCCCCCTCAGTATCCTTTCCTTCTCTCTCTGACAACCTGCTCTTTGTCCACCCATCCCCCTCTCTCTCCTAGGGACCACTTTTCTGTGCTTCGCCCTGGCTTTCCATCATCTCCTACTTTCTTCTGTGATTCCAAAACCACGGTTGCCAAATCTTGTTGCTTCTACTTCTATAACGTTTTCTTTGGTTTCTCTCTTTCTCATCTTCACTGCTCCAAATGAGACCCTCAATGCTCTTTTCATGAAAGAGCGTTCAGGAAATTCCCCCCAGATTTGCCCTCCTAAAGTACAGTGAGGCCACACCACACGGAGGGGTTGCTGAGAGGTCCCCTCCACGGCACCTGGAAATTAGGGCCCCCGCAGGTTCTCACCTTGGTAAACAAAATCTGCCCAATGGAGCCCTGGCCCCTCTTGGTCGCTGCATCTCCCGGTCTCCCAGTCACAGGACCAGCCCAGCTCCACTGGATGCTCTTTATTTCCCAGATGCCTCCTGGGCTGTCTGGAGTTCGTGCCTTGAAAGCATTTCCTTCCTCCAAGTCCTAGCTCAGGGACAGCCTCTCCGTGAAGCCTTTCTCAGTCCCTTCGCTGGCTGTATTATTTTCCTCTTTTGAAACCCACTAGCATTTGGCGTCGATCTAAGTTTCTTTACGTGCTGTAACAGAGACCATCGTTGTCATCGTCAGCATCATCATAACATCACTTCTTGGGTTATTTCTGTGTATTGGACACTGCTAATCACTTTTTGCTGTGTTTTAGCATTTGTCAGGAGCTCACTGAGGTATGTACTATTTTTGAGAATAATTAGCTTGCCTAAGGTCGCAGACTAGACGCACACATTATGAGCCAGTCTGAGTGCCATTACAGCCTGGGGGTCAAGACACCTGCCTGAGACCAGACTTTCTGGGTTCCAATCCAGGTTTGTTGTCACCAGCTCTGCAATTTTTGGTGAGTTATTTAACTTTTGTGTCTGCAGTTTCCACAGCTATAGGATGAGGATGGTCATCATAGCGCTTCCCTCACTTCGTAAGCCATCGAGCACCTAAAAAGTACTCTAATCTTGTCTCTTATCATCGCCTCTCGTGTCTGGCCCAAGTCCATGCCCTTTCCTGTGGCTCTGGCCACGTGCATACTTTTCTAACCCCGCCTGGCCTGGCATGATCAGGCGCTCCTTGAGGCTAAAAGCTCGCTCTCTTCCTCTCTTTGGATTTTCTTCAGCGTCCAGAAGAAGTGCTCATTAAATACTTACATTGGATTCATCGAATGCCCCCAGTTCTTTGAAAGAAGGCTAAAACCGGATTGTCCCCAGGACTGGAAACAGCAGGTCTCACCCGTTACCCACATGTTACCAGCGTCCCCCTAAACTGATAGCAGTGTAATAAGAGTAAGTGCTTTCTGCCTGTGAATATTAACATGAAAAGGACACTTGTTAAAAACATTTTAAAAAGCAGGTAGTGGAGAGAATAGTAGCTCCCACAAATCCCCAAATCTGTTTCTAAGGCTGTTCCCCACTCCCAATTCCATCCTGCAGTCTTGTTCGGTCCCTCAGGTTTTTCTCCTCTGTTAAACAGAAATAACAGACCGCATAATATCTCCAGATAAAGATGTGTTACCAAGAAATACACACAAAATATTAACATTATTTTCAAAATCCTTAAAACTTTTTAAGACTGAAATTTTGTTGGGACAGTGCATTTAGTTTATTTTGTTTTTGGTAATGGCTTTATTGAGATACAAGTCACATACCATACGACTCACCTGTTAAAAGTATACCTTGGTTTTTAATATAGTCACAGGTGTTTTCAAGGTTCATCCACGTTCCATCCTTTCCGTTGTATGTACCTGCCACATTTCGTTCATCCATTTATCGACTGATGGATTTAGGGTTGTAATAATGCTGCTATGAGCATTTGTAAGCAAGTTTTTGTGCGGTCATATTTTCCTGTTTTTTAAATCGCCTTTATTAAGATACAGTGCACATGCCATGCAAATCACCCATCTCAAGTCTACACCCCATATCTTCACAGACGTGGCGCTGTCACTACAGTCAATTTAGAGCATTTTCATCACCTCAAACAGAAGCCTTGTGCCCTTTAGCTGTCACTTCTCCATCTCCTGATGACCCCCAGCCCCAAGCAGCCACTAATCTACTTTCTGTCTGTATAGATTTGTGTATTCTGGACATTTTGTAAATAGAGGGAAAGTGCATTTTTGAAAGAAAATTTGTTGCAGCTCTGTTAAGAGAACTTTGAATGCTACTGTTCTCAGTAGCATTGTATTCAGCCTCCTTGAAATGTGTAAGAAATTGTCTCCTGTAGGTAAATGCTTTCCTAAATGGGACCTCATCCCTCTTCCTTCCAGCGCTCGCTCCTGGGGGCTGGGCTTGAGGACAGGGCATCCGGCTTCATCCCTTTGAGGCGGCCCTCGGGAAGCCCCTGAGGACAGGGTCTGTGTCTGTGGTCATGTGGCCTTCTCCAGGTGACAAGCTGGGGCTCTCTGTGCTCATTGAAGTGAGCCCGCGGTGTACTCGTTAATCCTCCTTCACAACAGCCCAGGTCCAGTGAGAGCTGCTGATGAGGGCTGCGAGTTTGCTAGGCACTCTAGGTCAAGGCTTGTCCCCTGGAGCTGAGACCAGTGCATCCTGTTTCCCCATCCTGTTTGTGGCAGGGCCGTGCTGTGGGGAGGGGAACGTGCATGTGTTCCCCGGAGTGAGGAAGCTGTGTGGTGGCAGGTCCTTCAGGATAGTTCTCTGGTCGGTGCTGCCCGGTTCAGGTGGACGTGTTCTCGCCGTGTGCCCTCTGTCCTCCCAGGAGAGGGAGGTGGGCTCTCACGGCCTGTTGGAGCAGCACCGCCGAGAGAACCAGAGGTGACTCGGGCTGTCACCGTGTGGTCCTTCGAGCTCATCGGGGTGGGAAGCAGAGATGGAACAGCAAGTGTAGCTTTCAGAAAATAAATGGGCTGCACCGAGAGCCAGGCATCAGCGTGTATAGTATGTATTCTTTGCTTTAATCAGTTTGCTGATAGCCATCTGCCAAGGCTGTGGGCTCCAGGGCAAGGTCACTGTCCAGGGGTCTGGAGCTCTCAGAGTGCTCACCTCTGCGATTGGTCCTCTGGGTTGCATCACCCCTCCGGGTTTCATGGTGACGAGTCTGTCAGGTGCTTGCCCAGAATCCTTCTCACCTGGGCTATCTTTCGTTTTCTGATCCAGTCCAAAGCGTGCCCTGCACCGCCCGCTTCTGCATGGACCGTCCACATAGGCTGCTGTGCCATCGCCTGTTGGTGTTGGACAGAATCTGAGCCTGAATTTAAGCTCTGCTCCCTATGGGGTTTAAGTTCTCTGAGCCTCAGGTTCCTAATCGATAAAATGTGCACAGGAAATGCTCTTTCTGGGGGTGGTTGTGTGAAATGCCTAGCACCGTGCCTGGTGTGTGAGGGGTGCTCTCATTTCCCTGGTTCCCTCCCCACTGTGCCCTCTGTAACGCAGGGTGCAGCCCATGGCAGTGGCAGTGGGCCTGTGGTTTTCATCTTCAGTCTCATTAGGCAGTACCAGACACAGCTTGTCACTGGCCGCGGCCACTTAACATATGCCATTCCCACATGAGCTTTCCTTTCCCTTCAATGCCCCAAAGCAGAGGAGCTAGGAGACAACAACCGTTGTCACAGAGCCTGTGCGGCCGCGCCGTGCTGAAGTATCCGTTTGTGCGGGCAGATCTGTGTGTGCACACGTGTGTGCTCCATCGCACAGCATATCTGAGGGGCTCGGCATTCCAGAACGCAGGGGCTCGGGGTGGGAGCAGCTGTGCCAGAATTCTCCACCTCAGCTGTTGCCCTCTGAAAACTCTGTTGCCCTTAACTCCGTCTGGTGAGGGAGCCTCCAGCTGACCCAGGCCCAGCATGAGTCCACAGGCGTGGGCTGCAGCCGTCATGGTGGCAGGCCGTGTGCGATTGCTGGGGACAGCCGCTACTGCCAGGGACGATTCAGTATGCGAAGGTGCTCTCTGCTGTTTATTCCCTCTCCTGCAGGAGCGATGAACTGAGCACTGGGCCAGGGAGGAGGATGAGGTGGGAGGGAGGCTGTCAGTAAGTAGATAGCATTCCCATCCTGGCAGGAATAAGGGGAGACCCACATCTACCACTGCTCTGTATAAATCCTCCTGACCAAACTGTAATGTAAATGCTAGCTTGCAGTTAAGGAAGCCAAGGTTTAGAAAGACTCAATGACTTGCCAAGATCAGAATCACAAACTTTTGGCGAGGCCAAGGCGGAATTCAGTCCAGCTCTGTTGATCTGACCCCGGCCGGGCCAGACTCCACCATGAGGAGTATTTGAGGACTGATCCACTTAGGAAAGACCAGCGATGGGCCAGGCAGCTAATGCGGTTTAATTGAATAAACGTTTTTCGCATTTCTGCTGTGTGGGTGAATAGGCTAGGCCCTGTAAGGATGAATAGGATAGGAAGGTCGCCGTCTCTTGGAACCTGAAGAAGACATGACAACATGATATAATGCTACGTGAGTATGAAACAGAACTGCAGGAGGAGGAACGGTCCACCCCCGGAGGGCAGACGCGGGGCCGTGGACCACATAAATGTTATCAGTCAGTGTTCTGTTGGAGACGCAGATGTTAAGATCACGTTATTCTAGGGTTTTGACCTCATGCTTTGATGGGGCTGGTTCTACAGCCCAGGTGAGTCTATTCCCTCTGTGGCTGATGATACAGCCTGAAGTCAGCAGGACTGGCATTCGGGGCACAAAAGATGCACGAAAGCGGGGCAAGAAGGACAAACTGTCCCCTACAAGGATGGGCTGAGACCCATGTCATCTGTCCCCACCGCCGAGCAAGCCTCCCCCCTTGACCACATGCGGAACCTGCAGGGGGAGCTGGCGTCCTTCCTCGGGAGCTAAAGCAGCCACAGGCCCGGAACTCGGAGATCCTGAGGGGGACGCTGGCAGGAATGCGAGTGTTGTGGGCCCCGCTGCTGCCCCTGCCACCCAGGGACCCAGGGGACATGTTTCAGCCACCACAGGGCCTCGTGCCCTACGTTGACTTTGAAGCATAGAAAGAAAATGGCTCCTGCTCTCCTTCTGCTTTCTGAATTGCACGTGGAACAGCTCATGTGGCCCACGCTGACCTGGAACTGTGCAGGGAAGGGAATTCCAGGACACGGAATCCAGCAGGGCTCAGCGCACAGGCTGCCGATCACCACAGGTTCCCAAAGGAGTGAACACCGGAGGGATGACGGGTGGGCTTAGGCAGAAACAGAGGGGAAGGGAATTCCAGGCAGAAGCAAGGGCCTGCGAAGCTGGCGAGCACAGCACCTCAGGGAGGCGGGGCCCAAAGGCCAGCTCAAGGGAGCAGCTCAGGAGTTGACCCTCGTGGGTTTTGTGTGTTAAGGGGACCACTGTCAGTGTGAGGAGGTAAGACTGGGTGCCCCTGGGAGGCAGGAGACCTGTGATAGAGGGGAGAGATCCTGAAGGTCTGAAACTTGCCAGAGCCTTTCTTTGTTAGGCTTCCTCTTTTTAAATTCTTTCATCCACTGGCAAATTCCTTCATCCAGCCCGTAAGGAGCGTCTCCTGCATCCCAGGCACTGGGGATGGATATGAGGTAGTTAAGACTAAACCTGGCCCCCAACCTCTTGTCTAAAAGCTTTGTCTAAATGAAACCTTACACTCAGGATAACACTGGCAAAATATTGGCTGCTTGTTTTCCTGTCTGCTGTATCCTTCTCTGAAAATCTCACTAGTAATCCTGCTTACTAGGTTCGAGGTGTTGTAGTGAAAGGTACAAGGCGAGACTGGAGGAGGAAGGATGGGGAGTGGAGTGTGTTTTCCCGTCTCTGCTGGGTTAACCCAGGGGTTCCGAGCACGTCCATACATCAGAGTTAGCTGGAGAACTTGTTGGAAAGACAGACCCTCGGCCCAGCCCAGGCCTAATAAATTAGCTTCTCCAGATGTGGAACTCGGAGCCTTTAACAAGGTTCCCAGGAGGATCTTAGGCAGCCGGCTTGGTTTTATGAATCTGCCCGAACTCTTTCTTGTCAGTCGGATTGAAGCTGTCTGCTTCTGCTCCACGCCTCAATCACGGGTCGACCTGGGGGCCACTCAGCTGATGCTGATAGAGGTCTTTTCTCGTCCCGAGGATGCTGGCAGTGCTGTCTCGTGTCCAAATCCTCTCCAGCAGGTGCTGGTGCGTCACTTCAGATAAAGCCACAGAATGAGAAGGGAGAAAGAAGAAGCAATCCGAGGGCAAAGTGGGTTCAGTCAGCGGGATGACAAAGTCCAGGGAGCTGCTGGTGGGTGGACCTGTGGAGGGCGCGTGGATGGGACACAGGAGATGTGTGGGAATTTAAAAATGGGATCTGAATGGGGACGGATGTTACCTAGACTTATTGTGCCGACGATTTCGCAATAGAAACAAATATGGAGTCATTATGTTGTATGGTTGAAACTAGCATAATGTTGTGTGTCAATTATACCTCAATTAAAAAAAAGAGACCTGAGAAGACAGGAAAGCTCGAGCTCCCATTTTTTTAGTATTTATGACATCTAAAAAATGTCGATGGGCGTGTCTGAAGGAATTAAAAGTGAAAAAAACAAAAGAAAGGCTGACGTGGTTATGGCAGTGGTCGCCGTGGAAAGGACCCAATCCTTCATGCTGCCCGCCAGGAGAAGTAGGGCAGGCAGGCGGCTCCCACAGTCCTGTCCTGGAGAGTGGCTGGTCACTGTGCGTCCAGCACATGACCAGCGAGGCGAGGAAAGCCCTCCACGCCCACAGCTCCTCCGACTTGACTTTGGCCTCCAGAGGCGGCTTCACCGACTCCTTGCTCCCCTGAGAGCAGCTGATGGAAGAAAGGCTGGCAGCCCTGGCCGCCACGTCCCTCCCTGGGTTCCTCTGTGTCCAGACGGCACAGCGGCCAGCGTGGCCAGCGTGGCTTGGGCGACGGTGAATGGGAGCTGCTGTTTGCTTCCACTGAGAAAGTTCTGACCCGCTTCCGGAGCCATCGCCATGGAAACAGATGAGGAGATAATTGAATGGAGCCTCTTTTTCTCTCATCTCCCCTCTCTCTCCCTTTCCCCAGCCAGAGACTCAAGCTGGTAGGGGCCAGCTCTTTGCTGCCTGGCTTTCCCCGCAGGTCCATGATAAGAAGACCAAAGGCCGGCTTTCCTTACCGTGCCAGCCTCCGCTGGAATAAGTTACCCCACGTGCACCCTGTACCAGTCGGAGTGGCAGTCCATCTTCAACCCCGTTCTGGGGCTGGAGCCAGCGTCATGCAGACTGATAAGCAGGTGGCTTTCCAGAGGCACAGGCAGGTGCTTCCCCATTGATCCAGCCGGCCTCAAATCTCAGCCACATTTCCTTGCAGAAAAGCCTTTCTTGGACCAAATATTTATTACACAGACGCAATAAATTTTAAAGGGGAAATAGAAGGAAGGAGTAATTTTGCTCCATTTCCAGAATAAGTAGCCATCGTTAAAAAAGGCAAACAAAGCTACTTATAGTGTTTTCCTCATTTTATAAAAACTAGCTTTTCTGGTGAAAACAATGTGCTAAAATCCTGTTTTAGTTTCTTTTGCTTTTGACAGTCTATTAGTAATTTTTAAGATACAGAGATGGAAATAAAGTTTAAAATTCACATCGAAGCCGTAAAAGGAAGGTGTTAGTTTTTACTGGTTATACCACAACCAGAATGAACAGAAGGAGGAGTTCAAGACTTCATTTTTTTTAACACCTTAATTTGTGTGCCTGTTGAGGAAACATCTAAAGAACTTGACCTGGGGCTGCTGACTCCAGTGGCAAAGTCACAAACTTAAGTTGTACTTTCAGTGCCAATAATTAGAGAAAATGCACACCCTGTTGGCTTTGGGCTCACGGCGTGGTGCCTGGCCCTGTGAATCCAGTAAGGACCTTGCCTTCGTGGATCTGGTGTTTTAGCTGCAAGAACATTGGTCTGCGTGTCAGAGCTGAGTTTAAGCCCCAACTCCGGACCTGCCATTGGACGGGTCACTTCCGGGAACCCTCTAGGCCCCAGGCTCTTCATCTGTATAACGGAGCTAGTTCTTTTCGGGGGCCCTGTAAGCCTGAAATACGAGCAGATGGTATGAACGTGCTTGATCAACCCAGACCAAAGCTTTATAGAAATTGGTCATTTTTACTTCTTAACCACTGAAACGGTTAGGATTATATTCAGTTGTGTGTAACTGAAACCTGATTACTGCACTACTAAGGCCAATGGGAGCATTTTTTTCACATAGCAAAGAGTCTGAGATGGATGTTCCAAGACTGGTACAGCTCGATGAATTGTTTCCTCTCTGCCACCATTCTCAGTGTGTGACTTTCTTCCTTATGATAAAATGACGACTGTTTGGGTATTGTGTCCATGTTTCGGGCAGGATCCAAGGGAAACAGTAAAGGGAAAAAAAACCCATGAAAACTGAGTCAGTTCTCTCATTATGAAAATAGTAGGTTTCCCAGAAACACCCCCCGTAAAGTTCCAGTTATATCTTCTCGGGCAGATGCTGACACTCGGCCTCTGCCAGCTGCAAGGGAGCGTGGGGAGGCGAGTGTTTTAACAGGGTACACTGCCACTCAGACAAAGTCGGGGTTCTTTTGGTAGGAAAGAAGATGAGTGTGGATATTGAAATGGGAGTCAACTGGCCTTGCCTGCTGTTACTACTCACTCAACCATCCGTATCTTGCAGGATGTCAGTGTAATCTACCCAATTATGTTGTAAAGCATGTGTCCATGTCCCTCATCAAGCCGTACAGGGCTTCGTTATCTGTTCCAGACAAGAAATCATCGCTGGATGTTTTTATATGAGACTGATCAGGGACTCATGGCCTTTTTTAATGGACTTACATGCAAAATAGTATTATATACCCTCTAGTGTGTGATGGGGATATTCTGAAGATTAGTTACCAGCTTTGAAGGAATAGGGGAGGCATTTATCACTTCTCAGTGCTGAGATGTATGCTTATATTTTCAGTAGATCTGTGAGCATCAAAGCTGGCATCCATACAGCAAGTTTTTACCAACTTAGTTCAGACCCACAGAGGCCACAAATGAAGAATAATGTGGCCCCAGTGGAAAAGAGAAAACCCACTGAGAGGTTCTTGTAAGCCTTGGAGGATGACTCTGTGCCATCCCAGATTGATTCTCCCTGAAGATGGGCGTGTTCGGCTCTGCACTTCTGCACTTTGTAGACTCCTGGCCTGAGTGACTTGTGGCCAGACACAGCCAGGTTGTGGTCCTGCATTGTGGAGAGGTGGCTTTCGGCTACTTTTCAGGCATGAAACTCGTCAACTTCTGCCTGCGTCCTGCATCGTTAGCTTTCGGTACAAGTCACCAGTTGGTGAATGAAAGGACACAAATCTCTTTCAATGCACCTTTGTGAAGGATTTTCAAATTCAACAGAAGCGGAGCCTGTTCTTGGCCTGGAGGGCTTGTTGGCCACCCCTGAGGTGCCAGAGAACCAACCCCTTCCATGTGGAGAAACTGAAGGGCGCTTTGAGAAGAACTAAGAGAGACTTTCCTCCACAGGGGGAGCGTGTTGAAGGAAAAGGCAGGAATCATAATTGCTAGCTTTTTGTTGCTGTGGCTTAGCTTGTGCAGGCATATTCTAAATACCATATAAGTCAAAACTCACTGAAACCTATAGAAAACTTATGTGAGCAGTAATATTGGCTCCATTTTACAGAGCAGGAAACTGAGATGCAGTGGGACGAAGTAACTTGACAGAGTTGCGAGTTAGTAAGTGGGAGAGCTGGGCTGGGAACGCTGCTGGGCAGACTCCACTTGGCGAGCCGTTAGTGCTGAGTGGCTTCCTGAGTGGCGGGCCTTAGGGGAACATTTGCAATGACGTCATTCACGTCCAGATCCCAGTCAGCTGCGCATGCGTCTCTGCGTTGACATCCTGTTCAGTCGTTGGTGCGTGTGTTTTTAGTTCTAAGAAAAACATGAATTGCCTTTAGAAAGTGCAATTGAGAAAGTGAAAGGAATCACTATGTCCATGCTATCTATTTGAGAGGAGTTAAGATTTAAGAAAAAAAGACATGGGCTTGATTTGTGCAGAAAAGATCATGTTTAAGTACGTAATCTTCCATGTACTTAATATACTTTGCAGGGAGACTGAAGGATAGCAAAAATGGTTGTCATTAGAAGTAAAGTCACATGCCTAGGTTGGCCGTGTCTTTCTCTCTGTATTTTTCTGAATAGGATACTCCTTTTGAAACACCTTCTCCAGAAGGAATAGGCTGGCCTACGGTGATTCTGATGGTCATTTTAAACCAAAGATAATATAGAAGAGGGGTGGGGCAGAAAAAAGTTGAAAATGCCAACACTCACAGCTGGACATTTCTAACTTTTTGGATGTCCTTTCAGCACATTTCAAGTGTGAGAATTGTATTTGTGTGGTAAGAGGGCCTCTCCTTATCGGAATTAAAGATTGCATGGCGGTCTTGTTTTGAGACAATATCCGCACTTAATTGCCATTTGTTTTGGAGAGTTAATATTACACGATCATTGGACCCAAACGCTTTCCCATGGTATGCGTCCGTATTGAAACGCTACTCAACATCAACAAAAAATTATTTATTGTACACTGTGTTAGACGCAGTAAGCTAAATTGTTATAGTTCTTACTGCTTAAGGAAGATAATAGGATATATGACAATGGGAATAACATTATGCTGAAAAAAATGGATAAAGAGCTTTTGACATGTTCAATCATTGTTTTTTTTTAAAAAATTCTGAGAAAAATATGAATTGCTCGTATAAAGTGCGATTGAGAGAACGAGAGGAATTATGGTGTCCCTCCAAATTATTTGAGGCACGTTAATCTTAAAACAATAGAAAGGAGGAGTCTTGGAGATTTAGAAACTGCTGGAGTCTAGAACAGACGTCGTGGGGCAGCGCATGGTGGAACGAGGATGGTGAAATCCTGTGCAGGGACCAAGAACATTCGTCTGTTTGGGGCTGCTCCGGAGAAAGAGGTCACACCTACTGGGAACTTGAAGTGCCGGGCAGTGTGCTGAGCTGTACGTTCATCGTCTCACGTAATTCTCTTAACCCGTCAAGGTGGGCGCAGTTTTATCATCCCTGGTTCACATGAAAAAGAAAACACGGCTTAGATTTGTGGCTGTGCTGTGTCAGGCCACTGCCTCAGATTTGGTACTTCAGACACCTGCCTTGATCATTTATGAAGGTGACCTTGTAACAAAAAGCCAGAAACTACAGCTGGGAATAGACTGAAACGAAAGAAAAAGCCCGTATGGGAAGTGTTTTGACCAGAGTGACGAAACGTCACCAATGTTGTCATTGATACTGAATATTCAGGGGGTTCTAACAATATAACAGATTTTCAGCAATAGAGTTATTTTCAAGCCCAGCTACTGGGTTTGCAAGCTAAATTCTCTCACGTGTGTGAAATCCCGCAGCTATTGGCTGGGAGGGAACGCATCTAGGGTAAAGGAGGAGAGGCGCAGGGGGCACAGAATTAAAGGTGGCGCTCGCTGCCCGCACCTGCCCTACGATGTTGACAGTGAGCATCTCCCACACTGGGGACCCTCTGTGTCTCTGGGGCTTCCTTTTTGTCCTGGCCCTGTGGCTGGGGAAGGGGTGACCCTTGAATTCTTACTGCAGACTGTAGACACCATGAACGGGCTTTTGCTTCGTATTTATTTCTGTTAAATAGAGAAGATAGACTCCTATGATGAAAAATACCTTTCATACCCAACGGATAATAAGAAGTATCAAATTAAGGAATCACCTGTTTTACACAACGTGATTTGTCACCAAATATGCAAAACATGAGTCTGAGTAGTTAGTTATATTTAAGAAAGGCATAAAGAAAAAGGAAATACAATGACTAAAAAGCCCCCAACCCTTTTCCTGTCCTCTTCTTCCCCCTGTGCACGTACAACTCAATAGCCCAGATGTCTCTTTCTTTTTTCTACAACTTGAAGAAGATGCTACTGGCTTTGGGGACTGCCTTGGCAGGCCTGGGATGATGCCGGAAAAGACCCAGACACAGCAGAAGCCCTGATTCAAAATTCAGCAGGAAAGAAGCTCATGGGGAAATGTATTTCCGGAGACTCAAGATAAAGGAACCTTAAAAATCTCTTAAGTGTAGGTTTTCCAGTAACATATAACACATGTTCCTTTCCTAGAAATCAGATTTTATAGCAGTGTTTCGTATTTTTTTGTTCGGTTATAATCAAGTTTCTGGACAGTCTATCAAAACAAAGGCACGAAGTCTCTTTCAGGCATTCCTTTGTGCTTGGGCATTCGTTCCCCTTTCCTGGTTGCCAGACCAAGTGTGTGTAACAACGAGATAGAGTTGTCTTTGCCTGGAGGTTGCTTAGACTATTCGCGTATAAATAGACATAAGGAGAAAAATGCGTTGGAGCTAAATTATGTGGCCTCCTTGCCTTCGACAATCAGACAAGAAGATCGTGCAACGGCAACACAAGCAAATGCTGAAAAGAGTTTTTGAATAAACCCATCGACCGTGTTCAGATTTGGTGTTGAAAACATGCCCTGTCTTCACAAGTTCTTCTGAGCATCATTCCAGTCACTTATTCAAGAACAAGGCCAGTGTGTGAGATAACGGGCATTTCTGTTACGTAAATGAGAAACCGTATGGGTGAAGCAGACGAGGCGTTGGACGCAGAGTCAGAGGTACGGCTTCTAAACCCCGGGATGTCCCTGCCCGCCGCGTGTCCTTAGGCAAGGTGGAATTCTCCGCAGACGGGAAGCGTTTCATTTTCACCTGTTAGTTTCTCTTTCTCTGTGGCCTTATGAGGGTCTCTGCTGTGAAGCAGCCAACTCAATAGAAAAGAAAACAGGGCAACCTGGAATTTACCCTGGATGGCCTTTGAGGCAGCAGTGTGACTTGTGGAAAATCGATTTTAATATCATTCTAGCCAAAAACGTAAAAGTGTAGTCTCCTGGTTTTCCTTCTCCCCACTGACTGCTCCTCTTGGGTCCATTGCCTGCTTCATCTTCTTTTCCTGACCCCCCCAAAAATTGGATTTCTCCTGAGCTCCGTCTTCCTACAGCTTCTCTTCATTGTGTTCAGTTGGTCTCCTAGCTTTAAATATGCAAGTGACTTCCGAGTTCTTAATCTCCGGTCCTCTCTGACTCCCCTGGACTCTGACGTAGCCAGCTCTCTCCTTCAAATCTCCCCAGGATGTTCCGTAACACCTCAGACGTAGCACGGCCAGCGTAGACCTTTTACTTTCCATCCTCTCCCTACCCAGAATTCCTCATTTGAGGGATTGCATGTCATGTCAGCTCATCGTTTAGGTCTCTGCTCAACTGTCACCTCTTCAGAGAGGCCTTCTCTGTCCATGTCGTCTGAAATTCTCCCCAGTTCTTGATCCACATCCCCCCCAGCTTCTCTCCTCCCACATCCCAGCTGCAGAGAGAGACCCTACCTGTCATGGTTACGCTTCATCCTGAGAGGGACCTTACCTGTCATGGTTACGCTCCATCCTGAGAGGGACCTTACCTGTCATGGTTACCCTCCATCCTGAGAGGGACCTTACCTGTCATGGTTACCCTCCATCCTGAGAGGGACTTTACCTGTCATGGTTACCCTCCATCCTGAGAGGGACCTTACCTGTCATGGTTATCCTCCATCCTGAGAGAGACTTTACCTGTCATGGTTACGCTCCATCCTGAGAGGGACCTTACCTGTCATGGTTACCCTCCATCCTAAGTGCCTCAGAGGAGGCCAGACTCATCATGGGAGCCGAATAAGTGTTTATCAGAGGAAGAAAGAATGACTGAAAATGAAGGGGCGAAGCAATTTAACAAAGAATTCGCTAAAGACTGAGATAGGACAAAAGGAGTTAGTTTAAGGTCTGGGGATGCTGTTCATTAAACTGGGGTTTGGATCTAATTTATAAATTCCTTATGAATTTTCTGAAGTGCATTTCACCTTCAGAGAGGGCTAAAGTAGCTTAAGGATCTTGAGGAAAAATGTTTACACCCAAGCAGTTTCAGGGTCTGATAGTTATTGATGAAAAGGTACTTCGTAAGATTGAGTTCAGAGACTTTAAATGCACAATGATGAGTATTAAATGCTTAGATTTTCCGTGTGCAGTGGAATGTTAATTACTGCTTCTTAGTCGTGGAAATGCGGGAGGAAGGTCCCCTCCTTTTCACCTTGTTGACAGTGAGGGTGGTGGGCAGAAAAGGGCTGACAACCCCGCATCCCGCTCCGCCGACGTCAGGCCTGCAGCGTCTGGCTCGAAGAAGGATGTGTCACCCAGAGGCCTCATTGGGACTGACTTCTGAGCTGTAGTTTCTTCCACCAGGAGATCAGTAAAAATGACCCCTTCCACCTGCTGCCATCCAAATTTGGAATTCGGTTACTCCTGCTGGATGAATTTTATAATCAGCCTCAAGGAGAAAGAAGATGGCATTTCACGTCCCTGCTCTGCCAGCTCCTGTTTGCAGCAACAGTTCACTGCATCCAAATTAAACTTCATGTGGTGTCATTTTCCCCCTTTGTAAATTGGTGAGTTGGGGAGCCTTGTGCCTGTGAAACACTGGCTTGCTATTTTTTGGCCGGTATCTAGATTGAGAACTTGTGAAATTTTAAAAATAAAAGCCCTGTTGGCCACAGCAAGATGAATAAAGAAACTACAGTGCCATCTGCTGGCACCCTAGGGAAATGCAAGCGATGACTGGGAGCTGCACCTCTTACGTAACGAAAACTCAAAAGTGCAAATCTGAGGATAAATTATTGCACATGTGTGATTATTTGAAGAAAGGAGAAAAGATGATGAAAAAAGTTTGAAGCCAGCATTTTATAGAGGAAATACATTTATGTATATATATATATATTTTTTAAAGATTTTATCTTTTCCTTTTTCTCCCCAAAGCCCCCCGGTACATAGTTGTATATTCTTCGTTGTGGGTTCTTCTAGTTGTGGCATGTGGGACGCTGCCTCAGCGTGGTTTGATGAGCAGTGTCATGTCCGCGCCCAGGATTCGAACCAACGAAACACTGGGCCGCCTGCAGCAGAGCGCGGGAACTTAACCACTCGGCCACGGGGCCAGCCCAAATACATTTATATTTTGTGATATCTCTGTAATCGCAAAGAATTTACCTTTTTCTGCAGTGTGGGTCCTGGAGTATTTTTATGGTATTGGACATTCCCATTTGGCAAAATGAATGAAAAATGGGTTGGAAAAATCGAAACGAGTCAGACACACATTGAAAAGACAACAGGGCCGGTGGTCCGGGATGCCTGGCTCTAGCTCCTTGCTGGCCTCTAACTGGCCGTGGAAACTTAGGCCCCTTGTGTGACTTCTGGACACCATAGTTTCCTGTAAAATTGGCATTGGATTAAATGGTGGGTAAAATTCCTAACAACTCGATAAGGTGTATTATTCTAAATCAGCAAAGGACTAAAATAAGTAATGTTTCTTTCGACCGGTTCCCCATGAAAGTATTTCTTTTAGAAAAAGTAAAAGTTCACATGCGTAGTTTTGGTTTCTTCCGTAGTTAAGTGGTTGATCCAGAGCTAGGAAGACTTGATATGTTTCATCCTTAGCAATTAGGTCAAGACTGTCCTTGTCCTTAGCATGAGTTTAAAAATAAACGCGCTTCCTTCGCTGTGAGCGGTCATCTGCAGAAAGCTTGGTGACCGTGCTGGTGGGTCACGGCCAGTAGGAGTAAGGCAGACCCATGCTTATTACCATGGCTGTGAGCTGAAAATGCAGCAGAGGAAAATTTAAAAAGCAAAATTTAAGAATCCAAACCTTAGCTTAGATATTATTTGTGAAGGATTTTCTGCCTTAATCCCCAGCCAACTAGCCACCTCCCCAGGCTGCTGCCTGCTGCCGTTTTCTCTGCCCGTACTTCTGTGGCCCTGAGCTCCTTGCGTGGGCTGCTGCTCCTCCTCCTCTTCCTCTTCCTCCCCCCGCCCCCTCCCTTCCCTTTCCTCCTCCTGCTGTTGCTCCTTCTTTGCGTGGACTTCGTTGTTCCTGTTTGTAGCCCGCCCTCAGTCGTGAGTCCCATCTCTTCGTAATTATCCACGTGCTTTACTCATAATAGCATTCGATACATTTTTTTTTTTAAAGATTTTATTTTTCCTTTTTCTCCCAAAGCCCCCAGGGTACATAGTTGTATATCTTTTAGTTGTAGGTCCTTCCAGTTGCGGCATGTGGGACGCCGCCTCAGCATGGCTTGATGAGCGGTGCCATGTCCACGCCCAGGATTCAAACTAGCGAAACCCTGGGCCGGCGAAGTGGAGCGCATGAACCTAACCACTCCACCACCGGGCCAGCCCCCTCGATACATTTTTGCTGAATGAATTAGAACTTGAAATGGCTGTTTCATAGAAGCCTTTCAAGGAAGTAGACGTTTCGACATTTTCATTTTTGTGTGGGTAGGAGAGAGCAGAACTGATCCTAGAAGCTACCTCTTGGCTAAATTTGATGATGAAGTGAATTTCCTTACATTTTCTGTGTTCACTGCATGGTAGTGAGGGGCGATAACCAGACTTCAGATCTGCCTCTTGTCCTCAGCAACTGAGACATCTCCCCTGTTTCCTGTTCTTAACTCCCCCTCTGTCCCTTCCTTGACACTGGAGGTCTGTCAGGTTGTTTGCTGGTCAAAACAGTTGTCTTCTGTGGACGTGAGGTATGAAGGTGCTTGGAGGGCTGGGCCTTCGAGTCTCAGATGGCAGCCAGCAGCCAGCTAGCATCAGTGCAGCTGTAATGGCGGGGGATGGCCTGTCAAAGGTGGCTGTGCATGCGAGAAAGCCCCTTCCCCTTCTCTCTGGTCACCTTAAGCTTTAAAGTTTTTATTTTTTTTCCTTTTTCTCCCCAAAGCCCCCGGTACGTAGTTGTATATTCTTAGTTGTGGGTCCTTCGAGATGTGGCATGTGGGACGCCACCTCAGCATGGCTCGATAAGCGGTGCCATGTCCGCGCCCAGGATTCGAACCGACGAAACACTGGGCCACCTGCAGCAGAGCGCGTGAACTTAACCACTCGGCCACGGGGCTGGCCCCCCACCTTAAGCTTTAGAGGTCCTTTTCACCTGCGAGGTAGGCAGAACATCACTGTTAAGTGATTCGAAAGTTCTGCTTCTCTTCCTCTGATGTTTTCTGTGTAACTCAGTTCTGGCCTCCCGGCCTATCTTCCCACGTGTTCTCTCACTAAAGAGGGTTTTGGCAGATGCCTCCTCCATCCTCCTTGGCAGATGACCTTGTAGTGAAGGTTCAGGTGTCACCTCCCTGGGGATTTGTGCTTCTCTTCTGCTATGGGTTCCTTCTTCCTGGTTTTCCTTGTCAGCAAGCCCGTGGACCCTGAACTTGCCCTGTAGGCTCTGGACCCGCGTAATAATGATTATGCTCCACATTCTGCTCTTCCCTTCTGGAGAGAGCCAGTTTTAACTTTCTTGGGTTTCCCTGCCTTCTTACTCTTAAGTTATATCCGTATTTTCTGGAGAGGAAATGCTTCATGAACTGGTGCGGGGCCCTGTTCACATTGCAGGTTGTTTGGGTCCATCTGGATCAGCAGTCACAAATGCAGCCAGAGTAGGGTAGGGTGTGGGCCAAATCTGGTGCCTGGACACGTATGGATTAACTTGGACATATTTTTGGAAACACTGAATTATTTGCCATCACTTACAAATGTAACACTCTCATAAAAAGATGCAGGTTCCTGGCCTTTCTTCGAACATTGGAAGATCTAGCAGAATGGACGGTGCGCTTGCCAATTGGCAGACACCAGCCGGAGGAGCTACATCCTGGCTGCCCTCTGTTTGGGGGGCATCTCCTGTTGCTCGTGGTCTCCCCTTATTTCTTCAAAGCTGACCACTTTGCTCAGTCTGCTGGCCGGAGTGGCATTTGTGGTGCTGGGTCTGTATTTTCATTATTATTTGCCTTCTCTTTCCCACTCACACAAGAAACTTACCAATGGCAGGAACGCAAGGTGTAGTTAATCGTTCACAGAAATGGAAGGTACTTCAGCAATCGCAGTGAAGTCCGTTTCTTTCATTTAATAGAGACCCTGAAGTGAGTCTTTAATAAATGTTGACAAATGGCACGCGAGTGTGTTTCTAGCAAGGCAGCAGATGGCCGGAGAAGGCCGTTCGTAAATATCCTATAAAAATTTACCTGGCTCCGCGAAGTCGTGTCGAGATCGGGTTGTACTAGTTAGGTGGATTTTCAGTTTTCAAATGAAGGCAAAGCTCCCTGGTAATCAGACTCGTTTTTCTTTTCTAGGAATCCTCTTCATAAGTCAAACTCAGAAGACGGCTCTGTCGGTCAGTACCACTTTGCTTGGTTTAACTGTTTGAAATGATTTTCTTTCACTACTTTATAGCACATATAAATGTGTGAAAATACAAAAACCACAAAGCATCCTTCTACTCAGAAATAAACACTAAGATTTTGATGTACAGCTTCCCTCTCTTTTTTTTCTGTATTTGTGTGAAAACATAATTGGGGTCATATTCTGCATATTTTAATTAATTTTTTCCACTTGAATATGTTCCGAGCATTTTCCCATGTGACTGAGTATTCTCTACAGTAGAATTCTTAAGCCTGCGTGATATCCTGCCATATTGGACGTGCCATAATTTAATCAACCAGTCTCTTCTTTGCTGGACATTTGTTTCGTTGTTTTTTTTTTTTTAAGATTGGCACCTGAGCTAACAACTGTTGCCAATCTTCGTTTTTTGGTTTTGGGGTTTTTTTTTTACCCTGCTTTTTCTCCTCAAATTCCCCCAGTATATAGTTGTATATTTTAGTTGTGGGTCCTTGTAGTTGTGGCATGTGGGACGCTGCCTCAGCATTGCCTGACGAGCGTTGCCCTGTCCACACCCAGGATCTGAACCAGCGAAACCCGGGGCCACTGAAGCGGAATGAGTGAACTTAACCACTCGCCACGGGGCCAGCCCTTCGGTTTTTTCTCTATCACAGGGGAATGATGCTACTGTAAAAATCCTGAGCCTATCCCTGATCGTGTCCTTTATATATATAATATAATTGTATATGTAATTTATATTGTGTTATATATAATATATCTTATGTTATTGAGGTCATATTGGCTTATGACATTGTGTAAATTTCAGGTGTACATCACTCTATTTCAGTTTCTGTATAGACTGCATCGTTTTCACCAACAGTCCAGTTTTCACCCGTCACTGTACATATGTGCCCCTTTACCCCTTTCTCCCTCTCCCCTATTCCCTTTCACTCTAGTAACCACTAATTTGTTCTCCTTATCTGTGTGTTTGTCTACCTTTCACACATGAGTGAAATCATACAGTGTTTGTCTTTCTCTGTCTGACTTATTCGCTTAGCATAACACCCTCACGGTCCATCCGTGTTGTCGCAAACGGCACAATTTTGTCTTTTTTTAGATGGCTGAGTAGTATTCCACTGTATATATGCACCACATCTTTTGTATCCATCCACCTTTTGATGGGCACTTGGGTTGCTTCCACAACTTGGCTATTATGAATAATGTAGTGAACATAGGGGTGCGTGCATCTTTATGCATTCATGTTTTCATGTTCTTTGGATAAATACCCCGCAGTGGGACAGCTGGATCGTATGGTAGTTCTATTCTTAATTTTTTGAGGAATCTCCATACTGTGTTCCATAGTGGCTGCACCAGTTTGCACTCCCACCAGCAGTATATGAGGGTTCCCTTTTCTCCACAACCTCTCTATTAAGGTGTTAAATATTTTATATTTCCTTGATTATGAAATCCACTCTTGATGGAGCACCATCTTCTCTGCCTGGGTCAGAGGGAGCTTGGCAAGGTAATCATGGTTAGGAGCATGAGAGCTCAAATCTGGCATAGATTTGTATTTGAATCATGATTCTACCAACTTAGTAGTTATGACCCTGAGCGAGTCACCTGCCTCCCTGAGCCTCGGTTTTCTGATCCACTAAATGGGAACAAGAATACATCATATATTCGTTATGAGTACTAAATGAGATATAACATTAGATAGCAAAGTGCCTGGATAGAGTAAGTACTGGATAAATGTTACCATTTATTTTTTAAGTTGCACCTCCATTTCAGAAACATTAAAATGAGAGAGGAAGGGAGTATAGCTTACAGTCAAAGAAATGCACTCTGTTCCCAGATTGCACGAGAGAAAGGCTGAATTAGTGGTAATCCTGCCTCTGTTTTAACCTTTCCTGGTGCCCCTTGCCGCAGTGTGTAGCCCAGAGGCCACAGGAGCCCTTCCAGATTCTGAGCACACAGGCAGTCAGTCTCAGGCTGGCCGGCTCTGGTTTCATTCTTGTAGCTCTGAGGCTTGTCAGAACTTAAACGAGGGCATCCTGTTTTGACAAATGATGCCCTTTTTGGCTTGGGGCACTGTGGACGGGGTTTCCGCATGTCTGTTTCATGCAGCATCGCCTGGCACCACCGGTCTAGACTGTGGAAACCAAGAGTGCATGACTCTGCCGGGCCCTGTTTCCAGTGGCTGTGGAGCCACTAGACACCAGGTGGTGACGAAGCTGCCGCTTTGGGTGTGCCACGTCTCCACATAGCAGATACCGCTGTTGCTTCTTCATTTCTTTTTTAGGGAATAAAAGACTATTCTATCCTTTCATCTTACATACTCGCCTCCTTTCCCTTTGCTTTTTAAAAGATATTACGTATTATTGGTGATCAGAACCCTGCCAGATATTAAACATGTCTGGCTATGGCAGGGAATTTGTTTTCAGTTGAAAGTCGCCCCGGACAGTCTGGGAAGGCTGGGATGCAGGAGGGGGACCCACTTGGGAGATGTCACAGCAGGATAGCAGTCTGCTTTTCTTGTCATTGTGCCCTGAGTAAGATGTAGGCAGGTCACCAGGTGCCTGAATGCCTGGGAGGTGGAATCTTGCCCCACCCATGCTGTGGCTAGACCCATGGAAACGCCACACCTTCAAGAAACAGTGCGGGTCAACCCCGCAGACCTGTGGACCCAGCTCTGTGGACCTGTGTGCCCAGGACATGCCAACCATTCTGTTCTCTTCATAATTCTGGGATAAGAGAAATAAATCAAGGGTAGACCAACGACAGGAAGAACGACAAAACAAAGCGAACTTTTTCAAATATCCTATTTCTGGTTTCGTTGAGATAATTGTGGCTGAGACCAAAGGGGAGAAAGTATACCACAAGACAAGGCAGAATTAGAAATGCTAGTTAAACAAACATCAAAGTGAATATAAGAATACATGTTTTGTCTGCCTTTTTGATGTTTCTTTATTTCTCATCCTAACCCTACTGCCCCGTTTCTTGCTCCTAGGAAATTTGCATTTCTTTTAAACAACTTTATAGGCTTTTCCAAGTCTTTCACAAACTGAAAGAGAAAAACTGTCTTCCTGTGAAATCAAAGTATTCCTACAAGCTTTGAATTATAAGGAAGAGGCCACTTTTGTTATTAATGAATTTATTGCTGTGCCTTTTTTTCTTTTTTTAAAGGAAAAGGAGATTGGAAGAAGAAAAATAAGTATTTCTGGCAGAACTTCCGAAAGAACCAGAAAGGAATAATGAGGCAGACTTCAAAAGGTACTGTAACACAGCTGGCGGACAGTAGGTCCTTTTAGCTCTAAAATATGAAGAAGCTTGTGCCGCTCATTTAAATGGAGGCTGCAAGTTAGAATAACTAACTCATTGCATGTGCCCATAAAATGTTCAACTTTTCTGACATTCCTCTCGTTCCTTTAAGACTTCATCCCAGGGTTTGTTTTTTTTTTGAGTCAGATAAATTGGGAAGAGTTGGCAGGCCTTTCTTTTCGTAGATCTGACAGCAAAGACCAAATCTTTAGATTTCTCAGTCACACCAACCTCAGGCAGACCTTTATTCCCCAAGATCTAAGCTAAAAGGATCTAGAAAGTCATAGCATTTGTTGATTTTGGACCCTTCCCCCTGCCCTGCCCCTTGGAGCCTTTGCGATCTCCTGAACTCCTGGTGCTTTCTGTGGCAGGGACAGTGATGGGGTCGTTGCCCCTGGAGACTGTCTAATGGTCTGACGTCATGGGAATTTGCTCGGCTGCTCTGTGAGGGAGCCCTGCCCTCCCCTCCCTGTGTCTTTTGTTGTTGTTTATATAGTGAGTAAATATGTCATCCCTTTGAGGCTCAGTTATATAATTTATGCTTCCTCGGCATTCAGAGAAGGAATAGAAAAAAGCCACTTCCAGATTCCGGTCTGGCTGAATAAGGTTATCATTAGATGAAAGTTTTTTTGTTGTTTATCAGTCACATAACTTGTTTTCTTTCACAAAATCTTAGTGCCCTTCCCTGTTCAGAATGCCTCCACAGTTATTCGTACACATGGAAAGGAGAAAAGTGGGCATGACAGCAGATATGTCAGTGGCACACCTGGTTTCCTTGGCAACATTCAGTGGGGTGATTTTTTTTAAGTTCTGCTTTGAAGGAGTTATTTGCAAACATTCCCAGTTTTTCCTTTTGGTACACACCCAGGATCCCTTGTGATTCAAAGCAAACTTTGGATTCTAACAAAGTCTTACGTAGAAAGAAAGAAAAGGAGAAAGAGAGAGAAAGGGACGGAGGGATGGAGCGAGGAAGCCAACAGTTTACCAGCTCACATGGACTTTTAAAAAGCCAGCCCCGCTCATCCCCTGCACCCCTGCACTGCTGGAGGTGACGCAGACAGGAAAATGAATGAAAGCAGCAGGCTTTCCCTCACCCGGCACACGCTATTGTTCTTCCCGGACAAGGAGATGCGTGGCGAGGGGAGCTGGAGTGGTATTTCTGGGCTGACTGATTACAGAATGGAAATGAGATAGAGAAACACGGGGGAACATGGATTTCAGGGTAGGCCCTGCCTGCAATGTGCTCCTGCAAGTCTGCAGCCAGACTCTTGTACTTACATCAAGGGCAAATGAAACCACAGCTGAGCGTCTGAATGACACCAAAGCTAGTAAGGTATGTATGGGAAAGAGGGCAGAAGGAGAAAGTTGAGGGACTAGAATGAGGGCTATTTCCAGCGTGCAAAATACAGCCCACTTTCCCTGACCCAAGGCTTTCACAGCCCACGTGCTGACCACAGGCACACAGCCTAATGTGGCTCACATGTATTAGAGGTGACGGCAGTCTATTTGGTGTGTAGGAAAACACTTTCGAAGGATCCTAATAGGCGGATTCTCTTTTCCTCTGCAGTTCTGGCTGCCTTCAGTTTTAAGTTGGAACTAGAGCTCCCCTCACGGTTTGGAAACATATTTATGACAGTGGTGCTTTCAGATATATACGTATGTAGGGCCTTCCTGCCAGTGGACTCAAAATACTTTACACCTGTGATCTTAGTTATTTGCGCTTATTCTCTGAGGAACGACAATGGTTGAATAGCTTAGCAGGAATCTGGGGCTGCTCCAGGCTGCAGGTTGTATCCCACAGCTAACTCTGTGACCTTGCCTTTCTCTGTCATGGCAGAGGGACCCTCCCACTCTTCTGCAAAAATATTTTCTTGTTTTGATTTTTTAAAAGATTGGCACCTGAGCTAACATCAGTTGCCAGTCTTCTTTCTTTCTTTTATTTTTTTAAATTTTTTCTTCTTCTCCCCAAAGCCCCCCAGTACATAGTTGTGTGTTCTAGTTGTGAGTGTCTCTGGTTGTGGCATGTGGGACGCCGCCTCAGCATGGCCTGATGAGCGGCATCAGGTCCGCGCCCAGGATCCGAACCGGGGAAACCCTGGGCCGCCAAAGCAGAGCACGCGAACTTAGCCACTCTGTCATGGGGCCGGCCCCTATTTTCTTGTTCATATTTCAAATGGAAGGACACAGAGCCCTCAGCCGAAGGAGCCTTGTTATGCTTGTCTGCTCTAGCTGGGTCATTAAATTAGGTCCCTGCCTGACGTCTAACTCCAAACTCCCTGTCAGGTTTCTTCCAGAACTCCTCCACTAGACCCTGCATCACAAACTGACCATTTTCAAGGATTTGTTTCTATAGTAACATCCACATGTTCTTGGAGCCTGTTTCTCAAGAAGACGGATTCTCTGGCTTCCTAAAAAGCATCCTGTTACCTCTCCTGTTGCTCCATCAGTAATGCACAGTGCTGGACAGTGCCCCTGAATAACATCCTTCTCTTGCTCCAGATGGCAAACTTTCAAGGTGGGCGTTCTCTTTTCTCTTTCTTGTTTTCCTTCCTGATGTTCTTTGTCTTCACTCTCTAGGAGAAGATGTGGGTTATGTTGCAAGCGAGATAACCATGAGTGATGAGGAACGGATTCAGCTGATGATGATGGTCAAGGAAAAGATGATCACCATTGAAGAAGCTCTCGCTAGGGTAAGAGTGCAGATGCTTGGTTTACGCTTGTGAGGGCGTGACCTCCTTACATTTAAAAACGGTTGGAGGCTGCTATAGACTGGATGTTGTGTCCTGCCCAGATTCTTGTGTTAAATCCTAATTCCCAATATGATGTTATTTGGAGGTGGGGCTCTGCGGGTTGATTAGGTCCTGGGGGCAGAACCCTCATGAATAGGATGGATGACCTTTTAAACCAGGCCCCAGAGAGCTCCCTTGCCCCTTCCACCATGTGAGGACACGAGACGAGGAGGTGGCCATCTGTGAACCAGGAAGTGGGCCCTCAGCAGACACTAACTCTGCCAGCACCTTGATTTGGAATTCCCAGCCTCCAGAACTGCGAGGAATTTCTGTTATTTATAAGCTTCCAGTCTCCGGTATTCTCTTCCAGCAGCGTGAACAGACTAGGGTGGGAACATCAAAGGGTATAGGAATATGTTATTTAAACTAGTATTTTGGTGACATTTGGGTGGTCATCACATCCCCAGACTATCAGAGAAAATATTTATTCCATTCTATTCACTTAATACAAGCATTCCACATTGTGAGGTTAAATTTCCACATTCATTGACTACATGGATGAATGAAGGCAAATATTTTTGAGCTGTGGACCACTTTAATGAGGAAAGAGATGCTCTGAATGCCATTGCAAAAACCTTGTACAAAGATTGATAAAAATGTAATCCATGTTGAGAAATTGTTAAATAAAAACCAAAGAAAAATTGAATATATTACAACTAATAAACATCAGTTCTATAAGATGCCTTCATAAGGTAAACTCTGAATAATCTAAAGGTTAAACTCTAGATATTTTACCGTAAAATTTTGCTTACTTTAATTTCTAAGCAGATATTAATTACAGTTTATTACATGATATTTTCTGCTGTGAGTTAAATTAGGCTCTAAAGGAAGCCTAATTAACCTTTAGGACCCTGGAGTAGCATTTACGATCGTGTGACAGCAATTATTCGGAGATTTCCTGCTTTGTTGTTGCCTAACAAACTGACTGATTGAGTCTGGATTTTCACTGTGGACGGCTGGTTTGGCACTGTGTAGGCAAGTCATCAATTGGGCAGGTTTAGCAATTAATGAAAACTTTCAAGCCACTCAGGAACCATTGAATGAATTATGACTTTACTAGTAAGTAGAATCCTGAAGATGTGAAACCTTGAAACACTGATGTGCATACTTAATTTAGTTACGTATCTCTGACTCTAAAAGTTTAATTTGTCGCTGAGACAATAATGCGGGGAAAAAAGCCCTTGAGGGGAGGGAGGTGGGCCTGGGTTTAGTAGGAGACCTGAGGATCAGGGCCACCCCCTGACGCCCATATGCCAGCTTCTCTCGCTCTGTAGATTCGGAGGAGTGGAAGTGATCTAGGCCTCCAGCGTCTCAGGTGGACCAAAATGGTGCTGGGGCAGCGATGGAGCAGGTGACAAGTGGCAACCTCTTGTCCATGCTGCTGATCACCCACGTCTGCCCCTTCACCCTCAGTGTGGTCCTCCTGCTCCACCACACCGTCAGCCACCCAGCCCAGCTACCAGCTGGGGCGAAAAGTCCAGTTGCATTGCTAGAAAATGCATATGAGAAATATGAGCCTGTATTTAGTTTTACCGTGGCAGGCAAGACGTTTACTTACCTTCTGGGGAATGGTGCTGCTGCACTGCTTTCTTAATTGTAAAAATGAAGACCTGAATGCAGAAGACGTCTCCAGTTGTCTGACAACCCCTCTGTTTGGGAAGGGGGCTGCGTGTGGTGTGCCTAATCCGGTTTTCTTGGAGCAGAAGAAAATGTTGAAAAGTAGCTTTCACATAGCCCTCTGTTGGTAGCACATTTCTATAATTGAAAAAGAAACAAAGGAATACTTTTAGAGTTGGGGAGAAAAAGATTTGTTTGAAGGTCTTTCTGAGCCCGTAATTTTGACAGCTAGCCATTGGTTACACGGCCAGGAAGTCAGAAGTCGTCTCCGTGAGAAGGTGGCGCAGCTCTAGGCAGGTTTAATTTGAGATTTTAGCCACGCAGCCTGTCTGCTGCCAGGTCGGCTGCCTCTCTTTGTCTAGTTTCAGGTGCAAGGACAGCTCATCAAGAGATCAAGAATATTTTCTACAAGGCAGTCTGGAAACAGATAGAACAAAACAATTGATGACCTTCTCCAACCTGGACTAGACTCTGCACACAAGGGTGGGCGTCCTTTCATGATGAGGCAGTAGCGGGGGGCTTTTGGTCTGCTGTCGGCAGGGCAGCAAGCATCCTCAACTGGGACTGCCTGGATGGGCTGCTTTTTGGCCAGAGATAAAACACTTCAAGAAGTACGTTATGTAGAGCAGAAAATAGTCTGCGGGGCAGAATCTGCCTCCTTTAACTTACGGCCTTGATCCCTGTATAAAACAGACCTTAAGACTTAGACGTCCTGTAACGAGTAGGATGACAATGGCCGCAGCTCCACAGACCGTGATGGGGGTACCTTTCCCCCAGGACATCAGCTGTGTGTGTCTCCCACTGTCAATCAAAGACTTAAAGACCCCTGGGCAGAGTGTCTAGACCTTAATCCTGACAGGACAACTCAGCATGAGGAGTGAAGTTCGCCTGTGTGCTGTCGAGCTGGTTACATCCTCACATTGGGGAAAATTTCGCCTATGTTCAAATGAAGACAATTTGGTCTACTATGCTTTGTTTATGTGAATTTGATCTCACTGCTGGATATTTTCCCCCGGTGAAATATACAGCCATGGTTCACACCCCAGAAAACACGGTTATTGATACAAAGATCAAAATGAAAAAGGCTGCAAGGAACTAATGTGTGACACACTGCTGTAAGCGGCAAAAGCATTTGAAGAGGATGAAGTTTGTAACTGTCTTATTGTTGTGTGTGTGTGATTTACAAAGACAGCAGCTCAATTTAGGATTTGTATATTTTATTACTTGAATAGTTCCATCAAATCGAATGGCATTTCAAACATTTTCTAATAGTTTGTGATGGATACTTATTCCATGTGCTTTAAGGAAGCCAAGCTCCTTAGAAAAAAGTTGTTGACAGGGATCTAGATAATTGGCATATTCTAAATAACCAACTTCCGGGTGCTGATTTTAAAGCATACAGAGCTCTTGGAAAGGCAGTTCAGGGTATTCAAATCTTGGCCTAGTTCTGCAAGGTATGGAAAGCCCATGAGATACTTGGAAACCACAGGATGTTCATTTATCTGGGAAATTATTGTGGTGAGTGAGTGAGAATGGGAGGGTGGGGAATAAACTCACTTTTAAAGCTTTGGATAAAAGAGAACAGTATTGTTTCAGTATGATGATACTCAGCAACGAAGGAACTGTGTTATAGAAAAATACGTCCTTTGTCATTTTAACTGGAAGCGCTGTCTGTAGGAAATTGAGAGAGATCTATGACCATAATTTAGTAATTATATTTCCTAAAAGGTAACATAACTATTAATACTAAAGACTGCTCATGTAACTTGATCTAATTGCTAAATATTACCTATTTATCCATTGATAAACATGTGTCTGGTTCCACAAGGTCATATCTGTGTGAAAATCCAAGATAAAGTTCTTAAGGGATTTAAAAATAAAAGGTGCTTGATGTGTGTCACTGACTGGACTGGTGTTTTGGCATCATGAACTTTTCTCAATGCCAGCTCTCAGACATCAGGCTCCCTAGGAGCAGAGCCTGAGACGAGGATTCTCGTGCACCTGGTTTATTGAAGGAAAGCTTTCAGGAGAAGCCTCGGAATGAGGGAGGTGAGCATGAGGCAGAGGAGGAAGCTGGACAGAGATGTGATTTCAGGAGAAGTCTAGCTTCAGCCCTGACTCCTTAGGGAGTGGAGAACTCTGGAAGGTGAATTTCATTATAGAGTTGGTCCTGCCAGAGAGAAGGAGGCTGAAAACTGATTGGAGAGGAGGGAGCAGCCTTGTAGGCGTCTCTGGAGAGACAGCTCCAGCCAACCGTGGATGGTTCTCCAGAGCAGGGTATAGGTATGAGCCCACAGCTACAGTATCCGGGCAATAGGTAGACAGTTCGTAAGGAGAGTCTGGGCATCTGGTATACCAGAGGACAAGATTATGAACTGGGAACCTATGTTTGTTGTTGAATTATTTCCTTGTAACAGCTAATGTGCATCAATCACTGAGATTTGGACAACTAGAGGGGCTGATGGAGAGCCCATAGGATAGCAGCAAATGACTGAGGGTGTTTTTAATAGGTCCCATGGGGTGCAGTTGGTAAGGATTTATCTCAGAGAAGAAGCAGAAAGGAACTTAATCACTGTGCTCAAGCATATGGAGGATTATTAAGCAGTGCAGCTTCAGGATGTACCGAAGAGAGTTTTGTTTTAATCTCTACTAAGGACAGAATAAAAGGAAATGAATTAAAATTGCAACTGGAGGGCATTTAGATTAGATACAATAGAAATGTTCTTTACGGTAAGCTCTCGTAGAAATGGGAACATTTTTGATCTCTTTCCCTAACAGTCTTTAAGACAGAATAAGCATGAATGTACTAAAGATGGCCATCCCGCTAAGAATCATGTCATAGAGTTCGACTATGAGATGAGGGGAATTAGGCTATAAGGGAGTATTTCCTCCTGAGAGACAGACAGACAGACAGACAGACAGACAGACACACACACACACACACACACACTTTAAAATGTCATTAATTTCTGTAATTAAATTAAAACTATAAATTTGCTTTAAAATATATGAACTCTCAAATGAAATCGTCAGTTGTCTTTCCTTCATGAAATTATATTTAAGTAAAAACTTCTTTGGGGGGGCCGACCCCGTGGCCAAGTGGTTAAGTTCTCGGGCTCTGCTTCAGTGGCCCAGGGTTTCACCAGTTCGGATCCTGGGTGCAGACATGGCACTGTTCATCAGGCCACGCTGAGGCAGCATCCCACATGTCACAGCTGGAAGGACCCACAACTAAAAATATACAACTATGTACTGGGGGGCTTTGGGGAGAAAAAGGAAAAATAAAATCTTTTAAAAAAAAACTTCTTTGGGAGCAGAGTGGAGTATAAAAAATATAATTATGTAAATAGTGACCAGGGTTTTTCCCTTTAAAAAAATTTTAGAGATCCTGCTTTATGACAAGATCTCTAAAACACACTGCGTTTTGGAATTAGGATAACTAAAAAAGTAGTGGAAATTTGAATAGGGCACAGATTTGAATCTGTATCAGAAGAAGCACATGTACTCTTAGGCCCCAAAATAAATGATGGAAATGGACAGATAGCAGAAGAAATATATTAATTCTGTTTATGGCTGACTAGTAAGGAATTTGTCTTGTTTTGTTTTCATTACAGATAAAGCTTGTTTAGTGGCTCTTAGGAGTTGCAGCCAAGGTTGGGTATATAAGCAGAGCATTGACCTAAGAAAACAGATGATAACCCTGTTTTGCAGCTGGCAGCTGTTCCCATCATACAGGGAGAATGTAGCATTTCAGAAACCAGGATATCTGTAGGGAAAAAGCATTCTAATACATAAATTAAATGTACTATAAAGATTACAACAATACTCATGCCCCTAGTGTCCTAGAAAGATCAAAATCATATTAGTGCCCCTAACAGCAAAAGTTCCAATACCTGGAGTTTTTGTGAACTTGGAGTTCTCATTTATTTGAAGCCACAAGGGTGACAGTAATAACCCTATCATAATAATTCTATGGCATAGGTGTGGTGTGTTAAGAGCTTTGCTGCATTAGCTTGCTTGATTCTGGAAGCAGTCCTGTGAGGTAGATTTATTGTCATTCCCATTTTCCAGGTGGAGGAACCAAGGCACAGAGGGGTTACACAATTTGCCCAAGGGCTCCCAGCCGGTATTTGGTTCTGCAGCCAAGCTCTTACTGGTTAACCAATACTATCTACCTCCCCTGGTCCATCTCCTGTTGCATGTGTGCACAGAAAAGAATTTAATAGTAGAAATAACGCTTAGGAAAGTTGCTTTTTCCTACAGGGATGTTGTCAGGGTCGTGGCTTTGGCACATCCACATAGCTCTGGTGGCTGAGGACAGACCTGACACCGTCTCCTGTACTGTCAGCTCCGATCATTTCATTTTTTTAGTGGCTTGATTCATGGAACAAGATTTGATCAATGTCTTAAATTCATATCTAAAAACTGCTTTATGATAGAATTTTACTACGATCTAATTGTATTATGTAGCAGAGTTAAGTTTCTGTATGTTTCATGAAAACACACCTGGAACTTTTCACATTTGCCATTTCAAAAGATCCTTCCTCTAATTCTGCCAGGTTAAATTTGCTAATTTTCTGTAATATTTCGCTTACATTTCTACGTTTTTCAAAAAGTAGAAACCTAGTTTCTAAACCCGAACTTTAAATGTCTCTGAACATATTCTAGATATTCTGTTATTTTCCTCTCATCCACAGGCATCCCAGTAAATCCCATAAGATTTGTTAGGTGATAACATTGAACTGGTTACTTAAAGCGGTCTAGAACAAGAAAAGCAGGCAATTTTTAAAAATCAGTTTCAGGCTTCCACCTCTGTTTTGCTAAAATGTCCGTGTTCTGCCACATTGTGTCTTCTGCAAAGGGAGTGTATCGCGAGGTAATTCAGAGGCCACCTACAGACAGTTTGTGTTTTCAAACTAATAATTGAACTGACAAAGATGAGTTTTGACGCTGGAGGATGTGACAGTGGGAAAACCAAAGTTCTTTTTGGAACAGATGGCAGAGTCCATCGAGTCTTGGTTTGAGTTAGAGGAAAACCCGTAGGGTAAGGCACTGCCTCCCTTTCAGTTTTGGGACCGTTGTCTTTGCCTGGCACTGAGTCACTAACACTAGCATGAAGAAGGTGCCCAGCGTGCTCTCTGCTGCTCAGTGGCCGTCATTCCCATTTCCTCTTGTTGCAGCTCAAGGAGTACGAGGCCCAGCACCGCCAGTCGGCTGCCTTGGACCCTGCAGACTGGCCAGACGGCTCTTATCCCGCATTCGATGGCTCATCAAACTGCAACGTAAGTTTGCCCTCTCTGAGCGCCTTGACCACCTCTACTCAAACGGAAAAGCCTGCACAATTTCAGCTTTGTGATTTCTTTTCGCATCTCCCAACTCCCACATGGATCTGACAAGAAGCGTCTTTTCTTACGTGTTACTCAGTTTTCTTTACCCGATAGACTCATTTACAGCGAGAATGGTGCTATTCATGCTTTTTTTTTTTTATTGTAGTAAAGTTAATTTAAAATTTACCATTATAAGCATTCACATTATAAGTAGTTTCACATTGCTGTGCAACCATCACTACAACCCACTTTCAGAACTTTTTCATTGTCCAAAACAGAAATTCCATAACCATTAAACAGTAACTCCCCATTCTCAAAGGGGATATAACTTCCCCTGGCCCCTGGCCACCATCATTCTACTTTCTGTCTCTATGAATTTGACTGTTCTAGGTACCTCATATAAGTGGAATCATAGAATATTTGTCCTTCTGTATCTGGTTTATTTCACTTAGCACAATGTTTTCAAGGTTCATCCATGTTGCAGTATACACTAGAACATCTTTCCTTTTTGTGGCTGAATAATATTCCACCATATGTATATACCACATTTTGTTTATCCGTTCATCAGTTGACAGACACTTGGGTGTTTCACCTTTTGGCTGTTGTAAACGATGCTGCTGTGAACTTTGGTATACAAATATCTGTTTGAGTCACTGATGTCAATTCTTTTGGGTATCTACCTATGAGTAGAATTTCTGGATCATATGGTAATTCTATGTGTAACTTTTTGAGGAGCCGCCATACTGTTTTCCATAGGGGCTGTACCATTTTATATTTCTGACAGCAGTGGATGAAGGTTCCAATTTCTCTACTTCTTCACCAACACTTATTTTCCTTTCTTTTGAAAGTAGTCATCCTAATGGGTATGAAATGGCATCTCATTTTGGTTTTGATTTGCATTTCCCTAATGCCTGAAATGTTGAGTGTCTTTTTATGTGCTTATTGGCCATTTGTATATCTTTGAGAAATGTCTTTTCAAGTTCTTTGCCCATTCTTGAATTGGATTGTTTTGTGTTTGACAGTTGAGTTGTAGGAGTTCTTTATATATTCTGGATATTAATCCCTTGTCAAATACATAATTTGTAAATGTTTTCTTCCGTTCTGTGGGTTGCCTTTTCACTCTCTCGGTAGACCCCTGCACAAAAGTTTTTGATTTTTAAGTCTGATTTATATTTTCTTTGGTTGTCTATGTTTTTGGTATCATTTCCAAGAAATCATTGCCAAATCCAGTGTCATGAAGATTTTCTCCTATGTTTTCTTTTAAGAGGTTCATACTCTTATCTCTTAGGTTTGTCTTTGACCCATTTTAAGTTAATGTTTGCATATTATATGAGTCCATACATATATGTATGAGTCCAGTTTCATTCTTTTGCAGGTATATACTCAGTTTTCCCAGAACCATTTGTTGGAAAGACTGTCCTTTCTTTATTGAATGGTCTTGGGAACCTTTTTGAAAATTAATTGACAGTGTATGTGAGGGTTTATTTCTGGGCTCTCTCTTTTATTTCATTGGTTTATATATGTGTGTCCTTTTGCTAGTGTCATGCTGTTTTGATTAATGTAGCTTTGTAGTAAGTTTTGAACTTGGGAAGTGTGAGCCCTCCAACTTGATTTTTCTTTTTCAGATTGTTTCACTATTCAGGTCACTTGAGATTCCATGTGAATTTGGGGATGGGTTTTTCTGTTTCTGCAAAAAATGCCATGGGATTTTGATAGGGATTTCATTGGATCTGTAGATCGGTTTGGGTAGTATTGTCATCTTAACAAGATGAAGTCTTCTAATCCATGAACACAGGGTATCTTTCCTTTTATTTATATCATCTTTAATTTCTTTGAGCAGTGTTTTGTAGTTCTTACTGTACAAGTCTTGCCTCCTTGGTTAAGTTTATTCCTAAGTATTTTATTCTTTTTCATGCTATTATAAATGAAATTGTTTTCTTAATTTTCTTTTCAGATTTTTCATTGCTACTGTATAAAAATGGAACTGATTTTTGAGTGTAGATTTTGTATCCTGCACCTTTGCTGAATTTATTATCTCTAACAGTTTTGATGTGTGTGTGCGTGGAATATTTAGGGTTTTCTTTATATAAGATCATGTCATCTGTGAACAGAAATAATTTTACTTTTTTCCAATTTGGATGCCTTTTGTTATTCATGCTGTTTCAATGTGACCCAAACAGTGCTTATTAAACTAGGAGTTCCTCAGGGATTGTAGGAATTAAAATTCCAGTGTTTCAAACAGACGTTTCATGGTGCCATCATCAACCTGCATGGAGCGAGAATGGAGGAAGTCATCCTTTCTCATCTATTATATAGTTATTTTGTTTGGTCATCTCCTCCTTAAAATCTGGGAACGACTCTACCTCCATGTCTGCAGTCTTTTGTCCCCCCCGTCCATGCTCCCTACAACCAGTCGTGTTTCTAAAACATACTTCTTTTCTTGCAATCAACATGTTTCAAAAAAGCTTGAGGATTTTCCGGTTCTGTAAGATGAATTCCAAACTTTTGGCACACTCGACCCCCGATGTGATCTGGCTTTAATCAATTTCTCCACTCTCATCTTTCACCCTTCTCTCCCAGTAGCCTCCACTCTGGCCGCGTTGGACCCTGCATGCATTACTGAACCAGCTTTGTATGTTCACACTCTCTGCTTTAATTCATGCAATTTCCTCTACCTAAAGTGTCTGCCCCCAGGTTTTTCTAGGTGGAAGTCTATGCATCCTTCAAGGTGAAGCCCAACGACCGTCTCGTCTGTGAAACTTTCTTTAACCTCCTCGAGTATAGTTTATTGCTTCCTATTCTGTGCTTTTATTAAACTAGCTTTAGCCATCAAACCTAACAGTTATCTTAGAGTATCAGAACTAGTTGTATATTTTTCAGCCTCCGTGGAAATCGTGAGCTTCTTGAACAAGAAAAGCATATCGTGTTGTCTTTGTGTCTCCAGTGAGTGCCTAACTCAGCATCCACCTCATATAGCGTGTTAGAGAAATATTTAATAAGCAAAGTTGTCTTTGAATGTGCATCCTTCCTGGCTGTTTTAAGAGCATGTTTTATGGCTTGCAACCACAGACTCAATCTTTACCCTTTCTTTGCATCTAAGCAACAAATGATGGCTTATCAGAAGTTAATAGAACCCTCCCATATCCTTCTTTTCCCTAATTTCCTGAATCAAGCAGCAGATTTCCACTGCACCTAAAACACCCCGAAGGATTATTAATTTGAAAGCCCTGCCTGGTTTGCTTTTGTGTGGAAGAGACTGAGACGTTACCATTTATAATAATAAATGTGTCATACGCTAGCCAGCAGTGTGTCCAGGGACTATGAGGTAATCAAAAGAACCATGTCCATAGTTTCCAGTTTGTCTTCTTGGGTCTCTTATCCCCGAGTCCTAAAGACTAACACAATATAAATGTAAATCATGGACCTACGGAATCATGGACAATAAATACAGTAACTCAGGACTAATGTGATTCAGACCCAGCTCGAGGGAGAGCACAAAGACCCAGTTGTCCATAGTGGGTCCTTTCATATCCGACCCACTGTATCCTGTCCTGATTAATAGCATCTGAGTCATGAGAAAGGTTATGACTTTGTCCATTCAAAGCAACAGGACTGGAGTAAAACCTCACACACTTAGATGGCAAGGGAAGAGACTAGTGTCATACAGGGAAAGTTAATATGAACTGAGGACTACAGGCATTGTGAACGAGCTGCTAAGAAAGCGTTATTAAGTATTGGTTTCTTGGACCCCTGTCAGAGGGTGAGTTAGAACCATCGCCTTGATGGAAATTGGCAGAATGGAATGGCTGCTTCTTAGAAGTTGGACATTCATTCTCTTGAGGGTTGGTTTCTTCACTTGGGAGACATCTACAGGGCGCTTGCTACGGACCAGGCACAGTGCCAGATATCCAAATTAAGCAGGTGAAGGAGAAGGCGAGAGAGCCCCTGCCTGGAGAGTTTACCCTGCAGTGCCGAGGTGAGACCCACCCGCACACATGCTCATGCGGGCGCGAGATGTCATGTACATACTTATGTTATTAGTTTCTTAGCAAACTATTTCTTCCTAGTTGGCTCAAAAATAAATTCAGCCTGTCCTGTTTGGATGAAGGGCCAGGAATCCCATATGCTCCCTCCACTTGCAGTGCAATCTTCCAGAAGCTCTGGAGTCGCTTCTCTTTGTGGTGCGAGATTTGAGTGAAGACAGGCTCTTCGGCCATGGAGAGAGTTTCTGAAGCAGGATTATTTAGCCTGTGTATTTTGCTAGCTGACTTTGTGCAAACAACCCACACCCGCTTCCAGCCCTGCTGTTCGTTGCTACAGCTGACCACCGTTGGTACTGAAGTTCGCTTGACCTTGATTGTAATCCTAATGTACGTGATGCTCGCCCCTCCCACCCTGACTTTAATCTGCCCTGTTTTTATGTAGACTCGGCAAGAAACGCCATCCGAAATACTCCTTCTCAATTATATGCTGCATTTGCCTGATAGCAGAGTAATTAATTTCAGATAATTCCCACTGTGTCCTACTCCAGCCGCCATGGTTAGGCGCTTTGATTATCTTTTGTGTGAGAGCCAGGCCTTTTCAATTTTCCATTGATTCTTTTCTATACTGAGATGGAAATAGCCCACTGGCCGTAGTCGGGAATGCCCAGGCCATGAAAGTTGTGGGGATCACAAGGCCTTTGTCACCAGACCTCAATGCCTATATTGATGCCTGCCGTGCTTTAGGATGTCATTTGCATTGATTTCATAGGCTTCCCCACCCCCATAACTGGCACTCGATCATTGCGTGTTGCTTCACAATAAATCTATATTCACATTCCTGGTTTCCAAGAGTGTAAAATACTAAAGATAGTTACCAGGGGAAGTGAAAAATAGCTTTCTCTTTGCCAGAGGAGAATCTGTTCCTCTGCTGTTTTTCATTAATAACAAACTTTTGTTGTGAGTGTTAGAGTTTTGAAAAAGAATTCCTGGTTGAGTCCTCAATTTGTTGTTAAGTATCTGAATGTTGATTTAGTATTTTTTATTTTATTTTGGTAAATTTTGTTTCCATTTGCCTCCACGGGGGGAAGGTGGTGAGAGTTCTCATTTTAAGCTTTCAACTTGGTGCCTTGAGGTTTGGTTTACCTTCTGGTTAAGAATATGTTTAAAGAAATTATGCTCTCCATCTTACTGGGGTTTATAGTTTTTTACTCAAAGCATAAGTTTTAGTAAATCATAGCTTTTGTGTTTTTACAAAATTCATAGATACGGGTTGGTGATCTGTTACTTGGTGCTTAAATATTAATTAAAATGCTTGCAGTGAAACATCTTTCCAAAAAATGTCAAATGGTAAATTATTTGATTATGATGCTATTTATATTATTTTAAAAAGTGTATAATGTATAAAAAAAATTAAAGTAACAACAAGGACAGCAAAGCACAAAGCGCATAGGGTCCATTGCAAACATCTATTTTGGTCCCATTCTGTTGTTTCACTCCATATAAAATGTGTTCCAGAAAAAGTTGGAATTGTGTTTCTGTATCTGGAGCTCCTTACTAGGATGAAGCAACTAGGGTGAAATATTTTGTGATTGAGTTATTTTGTAAGGCAAGTCATCATTTCATAACAGATCGCTTGGACATTTGGGGAAATTTAGAGTTGGGAAATACTTGTGCAAAAAATGCTCTAATGTTATAACAGTGATGGTATTATAATACCTGACATCCATCTTTGCATCTCTTCACACACTTTCATTCCAACTCTAAGTATATCTTTGCCATTAACCTGGTTTGAGGTCCGGGGGAGCCGTGTGGTTGAAGTGGATCCCAGATTTTGGGTAACAGAGACACAATGCCAAGTGGTCACTTCTTCCACTTTTTACAAAATACTATTTTAAGTGTTTCCTTGATGGGGGACTTTCAAGGTCTCAACTAAAATATCCCCATATTATGAGATGTTTTGGGTGGCATGATGCAAGACTCAAATCTTTTTAGGGCTTTCTAAAATTATAAACTGAACTTGTCCCTCCCCAGCAGATGGGTTTTACTTAGGCTTTTCAGAGGCGTTTCACCTGCCTAAATTAGAGCCATTGTCTTCAAGCCAGAGGATTCAGGTCTGCTGTTTTGGAAGAAGAGGTGGCAACAGTCCTCATCTAAATTAGAACTTTCTAAAAGATAATGTGCCAAAAGCCAGGAGAGTGTGCCACAAAGTTGCCTTTTTAGTGGTTCTTGTGGTGAATGGTTTAATTTCTGTTATGGCCAAAGAAAAGGCTAACTAACGATTTAATCACTTCATCCAGAATGTGGTGGAGGGCAGAGTTTGCGCTCACAGGGTGCTGATCACAGGGTGCCCCTTCGAGAGCAGGGTGGTGTGTCCTTCTGCTTGTCCAAGGGGTGTCTGCGTGTTCATGGTGCTCTTTTTAGAGTCTAGTATTATGCATTGAACCAAATTTTTAAAAAATTGTCTACTCTTAACGTGTTTATTTTGGATATGTTTCTTTTACTAGGGTGAACTTCTAGACAATGTCTATAAAATTTATGAAGTTTTATTTTTCTATTTCAAAAGTTTTAAAAGAGACTATTAATCAGTATCGTTGGCTTCTTCATTTGGGGAAATCTGACCCCAAAAGAAGACTTTCTTTTATGATAACACATGATGAATTTACAAAATTTTCCCCCACCTGTAGACATTCCCAGCAATTTTAAAAAATATGATTTTCATATTTTTGCTGACTTTGAGTGAATGTTTATTGGATGCTTAAATTATGTGAAGATTCACTTACGCCATGGTATTAAACTTGGCTTTATAGGTACAGTAAAGGTATCATTAAGACAATGGTTGACCTTCTTTCTAGTGTTTTTCTTCTCTATATTATTGTATTTATAAGGAAATTTAAGAAAAGGTAGATTCCATGCATAAAAATAGCTTACATTTCTGAATAAACTGTTTGCTTTTAATGGTGTTTGTATTTTTTCTTTTGTATCTTTTCCTAGAGAATTTTTCTCATCACTTTTAATACAGGAGTTTCAGCTTAAAAGGATTCTAATTGGCAAAGTAAGTTTTGATTTGTGGCTAGAAAAAGATCCTCTTTGTTGGAGCTTTAATGGTTGTATTAGCTAGGCTTAAAGACAGGATGACTGGATGTGTGCTTCACCTCTTTCCTTCTTCAGCAGAAGAAGAAATTTACCAGAAGTAATATCACCAGGAGAAAGAAGGAGAAACACAGCCTAGCAATAATTTTCCAGCAGGCATATATACCCTGTATTCTTGAGACAGATACCAGCAATTCTTTATACCATCCTGTGTTACGTTATGCTGGGATAACTAACATTTTTCTAAATCTTTCTAAATGTAACCATGTTAAAAATAACTTTTATTGGTTCTGGTCTTTTAATGCATACTTGGAACCTTCAGATGATTATTCAGACTTTTATGGATACTTTCTATAAATTTTTTTTTATTTGGCTGAGTGGGAATATACAGGAAGAAATACTACTCAATTTTAATAAAAGTTATTTTGAAACTAAGATGCTAATAAAATAGGGACAGATTAAAATCCCCTTCAGAAGACTAAAAGTAATGATTCTTTAGACCTGCAGCTTATGGTGAGACCAAGAGACAAAATCAGTCCATTGGAACAACGTTGTGGAGTCTTTGGAGAAAGCTGAATTGTGTTCTAAGTGGATATGAGCTGACTGAGAACCACTGCCTAGATGTCTTCTTGTCATTCATTCCGTGCCACCCTCCCGTCCCCCGTCTCCTCCCTGGGACAAGGGCCAAAGTTTGAGGCATGTGTTTCCTGTGAGTCCTTTAAGATCGTCATCTTTAAACAAAGTTAGACAGAAACGAGGAGCTGGCCTCGGGAAAGCCAGGTATTTGCCCACGTGGGCAGGCGAGGGGGCTGGTTAATCCCACAGACTTGAGTCAGACTGGGTTCAGATCCCAGCTCTACCACCTGTTAGCTCTGCATCTGAGGGCAAGTTTCATCTCTCGGTGCCTCAGTTTCATCTCTTGGTACCTCAGTTTCCTCATCTGGAAAATAGAGACAAGCATATGTGTCCCACATGAGTGTTGCAAGGATTAAATGGCACACAGTGAATACCCGATGAATGCCAGCTTCTTTTCCTTTGTGGGAAGCTCTTCTACCTTTCCGTTAACTGCTATTCTTAAAATACTTGAGTTCCTGTAAAAGTCCATCTGTACATGCCATTAACACGGCACCAGGGCTTATGTATCGCGGCAGATGGCTAGAGCTGTCCAGACAAGCTTAATGTAAATAGTGCATGCTCACTTGATCAGGCTTTTACCAAACGCATACTCAGTTTATTTTCTGTTTCAGAAGGTGTAATTGTTTAAGTGGGTTTAAGGGTGGGTCTGGTATGATTTCAGTAATCATACTGGGCCTTAAGGTTACTATTGGGAAGAATAGGCAGTTAACTGTACTGAAATGATCTAGGGCCGTATAGTGCTGATTATAGTGCTGATGAGGATGACGCGTTGGGCGTGTGGGTGTGGCTTCCATAGCTGTTCTGTTGGAGGGCACTCTCATGGCAGGTCCAGAAATAGCTGGAAGTTCAGCTCTATGCACTTGACAAACTAACCAGCTGTATCTCTGTCTTCATTGGTTGGTAAAGTTACAGGGAGTTGAGGGTACTGCTTGCAGACCCTCTTTGACATGTCAGGGCTACATGAACACAAATAACAATAAAGTATCCTGGTACAACATAATCTGAGGGCACTTATTTACAATGTTTTAAAATTTGGGACAGCTATTGGATACATTCTGGTCTGTTTCTTATGTTAGGTTGAGCCATGTGAAACTGTAGATACTAGCTTTTGACTTATAAAAATGGCAATTTCATTCATCCGACCTGATATATGAATGCAAAACATATATACCACATTTCCTCCACTAGCCGATTATATCGAAGTGCAGATACTCGTAATATGATCTGGGTTAAGGATTGGCATTTAGATTTGCAATGCCGATTCCTTGTTTTGCTTTTGGGAGTAACCTCAGAGAGGTTGGGGTAGGAGAGGATTTCCATCACTTGTTTAATGAAATTGATTCGTCACATGTTAATTCCTCCTTAAATCATTTGCCCTAATGCCAAATCTTATGTAATGGCTGAGTTGGAGAGACACCCAGGCCCTCTCGTGGTTCATGAGTAGGATCCAGACAGAGGGCCACCTCCAGCCTAAGCCAGCTTATTGAAGTCTTCGGCTGCCCATCACTTATTTAACGTCCATTTAAATTTTAGGTCACCACAGTTACCCATTTTATCAAAATTCTTAGAACTACAATCAGTCATCAGACAGTGCCACTCATTTGGAAAGCAGTATTTTAACACAACCAAATTCTAGTTGAAATTCTAATTATTCACAGAATGATTTCTGTAGAAATACTCCTTTATTCTCTTCTCTGTCCCTATTACTCTCTCTCTTCGCACCATACCACACCCTCTGTCAGCCCTTGTTGATTATACTATTACTAGTATAATGCCAATGGTATTGCATAATTAGTTCCTAAAAGGACACTTCTTGCCCTGCAGTTCTGACCCAGAGTGAAGGTGAAAGAATGCCATCTTGAAGATTCTTTTACTCATTCATTGTGCAAACATTATTGAATACCTACCACATGCCAGTCCCTATCACACGGGTTTATATTTGAGAAGAAGAGACAGACAAGTGGATTTAGCATGGTTGAGGACTTAACTGGAATATTTCTACCTAGTGTATTAAGTACACACAGAAATTCCATTTAGCCCGCCCCAGTGAGGAGAGCGTGGCAAGCCTTCCCAGAGAAGGTGGCTGAAACCAAGGAGTTCACCAGGAGAAGAAAGAGAAATGTGTGTCAGGTAGAGGGAGCAGCAAGGTCAGAGGCTTAGTTGAGGAGCTGGGTGAATCTTAAAGCTTGGATCATATGAGAAAATGGATTTAAATAATACAACTTTTCTCTGTATCAATATTTTGACTTCTAGGATATAGCTCTATTCTTTGCTCATTCTTATTTACAAATTGGTTCTGTACTAGGTTGTTTTGGTTATCTATTTCCTTATGACAGCCGTTTTTAAATTCCTATCATTCGTGTTTTTCATCTGGTCTATGAGGTCTCGTTTAATTGAATTTGTGTTCTTATTAAATATTTTATAGAGTGAAACAACTATTAGGAATTTCTTCCCCCTCCTTGAGTTATATTTTCTCTCTGTTAGAGAGATGGGATCAAAAGATGGGATCTTTGTGTTTTTCCATGCTTTCTTTCTCTCTCTCTCTCTTTTTGTCCTGGTGTGGTTTGTTTGAATCGTTGTCATGCATTTCTTTTCTCCTCGATCATGCTTCGGTAGCTCAGGTCGGATTTTCTATTTGTGCTTATAATACGAAGATTACTTTTTGACCTGTTTGCCATGCTGACAACAGGTTGTTTTCCTTTCTTCCAAGCTGGAGTTGAGCACTTCATTTTGTGGTCCATTCATGTTTATTGTTGCTATGGCCTGATGTGATGGCCAGGGAAGGGGAAAACCCCACTGAAGTGGAATGTGATCTTCATTGGGTACCGTGCTGTGCCTTCTCTTCTAAGATTTTGTTAAATGTGCTGCATCATGGTTCACATTGCTTGGTTATGGATGGGGGAATGGGTGGGGCCGTGGGTGGGGCATATCCAGTCTACCTTTAATTCATTTCTCCAATTCCTGGTGAATTTCTAGAGGCTTTATTTCAATCAGGATCAGCCTTACTATTGACTTTCCATATTTCATTCATTACTCTCCTGAAGCAATTTCTACTGCTCCTAGATCAGAAAAAGACAAAGATGGCCACACAGTTTCCTTCCTTCTGGATTTGAAGTTATATGAAATAATTCTCAAAATTCCTATCAGTCTGCCTTCTGGAGAATCAAGGGCCTTTTCCATCGGTCTTCAGAAATTATTTCATTACCTTGATGATGGAGTTTTAAAGTTTAATATATTAGTCTGTGAAACTAATAATAATTGTTTGGCTGCTCTTGGTGGAATATTTTTGCTAGCTTTCACTAATTTTGTTTTTGGGGACGCTGTTGCTCACTTCATTAGTTGTTATGGGAAGATATTCTGTGGTTCAGCTTTCAGCAGTCATCCTGACCTGAGAGTTTTGCCAATTAGATGACCACAAACAACCTTTCTAGCTCTAAATGATTCCTTTTCTAAGGGTGCAGCCTAGATTTCTTCACTTTGGAACTAAGTTTTCTTATTGAAGCAATTCAATTGAAATAAATTTGCCTATTATTTATTCTACAAACATAAGGACAGTTATGTTAAGATTATAGATCGTGAATCTAGGAGGTGACATTGGCCCACCTGCCTCCAGCTTCAACAGATGATTGTGCCAACCTGGTGGCCTAAGTTTGGCTTGAAGGAAAGAACTCGGTGTCCACACCTTTCCTCTGTTGCCATTTAGGCTCCATCAGTTTTCAGTATTTCTACATTGTCATGTGCCTAGACAAGGTTGTTTGGCAGGCCTGTCCGAGAAGTCATCATGCCTGATTCGTGAATCAGTCTTAGATGCCATAAAAGTAATGTGACTGCAAACACCACCCAGTCCCTTGGGAGACTTACCGATTCTGGGATGAAAACTTCCAGCAGCTCCAGAAACTAGACTCAAATGCATTTGTAATTGCCCTACTTGGCAGTCTTGTTCTGAGTCATCCTTTTTCCATGGCATGGGCTGTGTGAGAATCGAATGCATTTGGGAACGAGTGGGTTTGGTGTTTTGCTTTAGTTTTCGATATGCCTGACACCATGGATTTGCTTTGGATAACACTACCCCGCTCCTTACAGAGAGACCTGTAGAGCTGCTGACTGCCTTTGCATCACTTGTTACCATAGCTCACCAATTTTAAATGAACAGCAGGGTGCTCTGAGCGATGGGCAGGCTGACATACCCCAGGCAGAAAAAGCCTTCGAAGGTGTACAGAGTGAAAGGGAAGTCAGTTCTCTTTCTTCCACTTACCTCTCTCCTCTGCCCGCCCCTTTCAGAAGGCAAGGGATTTTCTCTGCTCAATGGCAATGTGCAGAATTGAGATGGATGGGCTTACCTGGGATCCAACTCTCCATAGACTTGGTTGTAGGACTCCTGTGGTCTTATATTTTCTCCCTCTTTCTTGTGGGAAAAGTAGCAATATTTTGGGGGTCATTAAAAGCAATTCAAAGTTCGTGAGTGTAAGAAAAAGAGTAGAGTGTGTTGTGGAATGTAGCGTCCGTTTGCTTCTCCTTTGGTTTTACAGTTAGTTTTTTAACAGTTTCTTAAGTGAATTAAGTAGCAACAAGCCTTTGCCCCTAGAGGATGGTAATATTACCTCAAATTCTCACACACTTTTTCCAAATAAAAGTATCATGTAATTATCTTCTCTGCCACCCCCTCCTCCTCCTCTTTCTTCAAATCTGGCAACAACTAGTTAATTTTGAAACTGCCAGAGAGATTATTTCACTGTTACACTGCACCTCTGGGAGAAGAATGGAATCTCATCTTTTTTTCCGTATGCTGACAAAAATCTCCTCATTTCAGAGGGCAATGATGTCACCAGCTAATGAGCAAAATATTTCTTACTAAACAGATGAGTTCTTCCTTGACTGTTTTGTGAAATAAAAGAAAAAAAACCCACAGTGTGTTTCATATTTTATGTAGTTACTCTGACAACTCAAACACTTTTTAAAGTAATTCTGACTTCTTTAAGGAGGGAGGTTAATTTTTTTATAAACACAAAGAGCAACACACTGGCAGTCATCAGTGCTCATCTTGAACATGCCCAGTGGAGCCCATATGCTGCCCCCAAGGTAGGGAGTAACCTTGAATGCATCACTTCTTGGATCAGTGGAGGGAGAGCAGGCGTGTTGGAGAGATTATGAAATCAAGCTTGGGGAAGAGGAGGGCCCGAAGCTGTTGTTGATTGGTGTCACATGCTGTTTATAAAGCCAACAGCATCAGCCCAACTCTCTTTGACTGTCAGATAGGCATCTAAGGTCAGAGAGGAGAAAGAAATAGGGCCTCGGGGCCATCTAAACACTGGACTTCTAGCTTAGATAAGAACCCGGAAATGCCTCACCGCCCATTGCCAATGCCCTTCCTCCCACGGAAGTATGTCTCAATTTCTTCAGCCAAAGGTGAGTTCTCCCACTTCCGAATCCGTGTATGTCTTGGTTCCTCTTAGCATTGATCACAGTTGACTTATATCAGTCATATTGCTGAACTTCTCTTGGGGCTGTCTCTACCCCGAGACTTCCAGAGTATAACCCTGGGTATACCAGGGTAGTCCCGGTAAAGCCAGCTTTCTCGTATTTCTGTTCGTTGCTCTTCCTAGTGCCTTGATTCAGTGCATTCATTCATTCATTTCAATCAGGAAATGTGTACTTAGCACAAACATAGATACTATTTTTACTTCCCTAAGTGGAAAAGAACAGTGTAATGTTCACTGTTGGCAATTGTGTTGGGGAATTAGGCACTCTTTTTATGCTACTTGTGAGATTTAAAAATAGCAGTGTTTTTCTGAGCAAATTGTTAATATGTATCAAAAGACTTAAAATATGCCCATTAATTTTACAATCTTAATCATCTATTCTGAAAAAAGAATTTTAGATATGTTAGAAGTTTTACAATGCAGTGTTCCTCAGAGTATTGTTTGTAATATTGAAAAACTGGAAACATGCAAGTGACCAGTGATGGGGCTATTATTTAAGTAGATTATGGTGTACTTCCATGACTGGCTACTGTGGAATCATTAATACATTGTTGTATTCCATTTGTTGACATGGGAAGATGTTCAAACCGTATTAATTTTAAAATGCAGGTTATGAAACAGTTTGAACAGTATGCTTTGACACCTCCAGGTTTTCTCTAAAGAAAACCTTTGGGGACAGCAGAGTGGCTCAAACAGGGTCACAGTGATGAGCGAGCGCTTTGTTACTACTTACGCTGTGTGTTCACTTGAGGGAGGCTTGGGGGCCCTGACAGTGGCTGTGGGAGGAGGAGCAGCTGAGAGCATGACGTCATCTCTTTTGTAAAAACACACAACAAAACATAGAAACATAAGAATGTATAGGGTGCAGGTGTAAAAAGTGGGAGGCCATTAACCAAAATATGACCAATTTTTCTATCCGAGTAGGGGTGGGGGGATATAGGTATTTTCTCTTTCTCCTTTTTGTGGTTCTGCATTTTCCAAATTGCCTGTAATTCACTATACATCATATGTAATCAGACATAACACAATAAATGTTACTTAGGCACACATACAGAAATGAGGATGACGGTGCTCATTGTCCTCGTGAAGTTTAGTGTGGGGCTAAGAAATAGAATGATTACAGTATATTGGGCTAAGTCCTGCGATACAGCCTGTTTAGGTTGCTGTGCTACCACACAGCCTAAGGAAGATGAGGAGGAAGCCAGGAAGGCTTTCGAGAGGAGGTGACACATGGGCTGAATCTTGAAGGATGAGTAGGAGCTAGGGAAGTGGATGGGGTGGGCAGAGTTATTTCCAAAACAGAGATCTGCAGGTGCAAAGGTGTGCCAGCCCATGAGAGATGGGGCATTTGAGATGCTCAGAGGAACTCAGAAGATGAGAACCAGGTGCTCTGAGAGGCCCTTTCCACATGGTGTCTGCAGAGTGGAGCATAACATACACAGAAACTGGAAATAAGGGGAGGGCTCTGACCATGCAAAGTCATCTATCCACAAGAAGGCCATAGAGTGGGAATCACATGCTCAAGTCTGTCCTCAGCAAGTTTGCACCCCTGCTGTGTGCTGCGTGAGTTCAGGTCCACTACTCAGTGAACAAGACCAGCCATGTCCTTCCCTCATGAAGTTTGGCCCCTCTGTTTCCACCTTTCCTCCACCAAGGAGCTCCCCAGCGTGCCCTGGCCCAGTCTAGTCTTTCAGATCTCCTGCAGTTTACTCAGATACACAGCAAGGGCTGGGAGCTATGGGGCTGGAGAGTCTAAGCTCCTTCATTCCGCGCCAATGACACACACATGTAGTGAGGGCCCACTGTGGGCGGGCCCTGCGCTGGGCACCAAGAACACAAGGAGGGGGACAGATATGGACCCTGTCCCTGTGGCCCTTCCCGTCCTCTGAAAGACAAGCCCCTGTCCGGTGCCTATGTAATGCCCAACATCGAGTGTCTCCCTGAGTACCTGAATCATCCCGAGAGTGATGGAAGTGACAGTTAACAAGGGCTGTACAGGAGGAGTGGGGCATAGGGGAACGAGGAGGAGAAGCGTCCTTCCCTCAACTGCCCCAGAGAGCCCGCTCTGTCCATGCCCAGCCTCCCGCCATCCCAGGTCAATAGAGACTTCGCCGCTTGCCGGGCTCTGGGCCTCACGTCAGGCTCTCCTTTCATCCTCTCAAGAGTCATGGGAGGCTTATCAGTGCCGATCTGATAAATGAGAGAAGTTAAGACACCTACTCAGGGCCACACGCTGTTCGCAGGTGGCATCCAGGGGACTTGGCGCCTGCACGACCTGTTGAGACCCAGCCTCCGGTGTTGGCCGGATCACCAGCTTTCTTTCACGTTTGCTTTGCCTCTGCAACCTACACAGCGAGACAGCACCTGTAGGAATTAACATAGGTCTTGTCTGAATTCCAGTTAGTTGGGGCTTTCCTCTCCCTTTACCCCAATCTCATCCGGCTTTATGCATTTTCTGAGTTTTCATCAAGTAACACGTTCAACCGAGGGCTTCTATTTACCGTCTTGAGGAATTCTGAGCATAACGTCTCCTGCAATGTGGTTGTCAGTCTTGGGTGAGGAAAGTCCGTGTAGAGGTGGGGGGCACAGGAGCCAAGTCGTGAAGTCTCCCATTCTGCCTCTGCCATTTACTGTCCCTGAAATGAGGTCATACGTGTAAATAATTAACTCGGTGCCTGGGAATTGTGAGCATTTGATAAATATGGGTGTTGGAAGTACAATGTCCGGAAAGCACCTGCCCCAATGTGTGGCACATGTGGCCCTCAGACGGCAGCGGAGAAGGGAACGTACATGAAACCAGAGCGGGTGTCGGTGAATGGATTTGTGCAGTGGGAACTAGGCAGAATAGGGAAGGTGTGGCGAACCCTTGTGGAGAGAAATGACAGGAAATTCCATCAGGGGTGGGAGGAGACATTTATGGGTAGAAAATTGGAGGAAAAGGGGATTCCTGCAGTTCTTACTGAAGAGTGAGAGATGCCGCAGGGGCCCCGGGGGCGCAGAGCAGCACAAGAGCCGAGGGAAAGGCGCTGAGCTCTGGCGGTCTGTGGCACTGCCTGGGATCTCCGCTTGGTAAAAACGTGTGAATATGTGTGTGTGATGCCTACCAAGGGAGGGGCCCTTATGTCATACATAAGGAAGGCCCGCATGATGAGAGAGGCCCCAGGGATGGGCAGCTCACGCTGTGTGGTGGGAAGACATGGCTTACCCAGCTCAAGGAATTTAGCCCTGAAAATACAGATCTGACATGCCACCCATGACATGCAAACTTCATATGGGTTTTCAGTCCTGTCTTGTTTGGAGAATGTTTTGTTAAAGTAACAACCTGAGCCTGTTGCTCCCCAAACACCCCTGGGAAAATTAAATGATCATCTTGTGACCCAGTCCTTGTGTTCACAGTTCTAGAATGCAAGAGAACTCAGCTGCTCTGAAATGGTCGTTGAAACAATTGGCTAAGACCGTTTTAGAAGCGTCAATGAAGGGGAAACATCCTACATTGAGTCTAGTGGTTAAAATAGAAAAAGGAGCAGGGAGAGGGCAGAAAGTGACAATTCTAGGCGGAAACCAAAATCATAAGTTTTAATTCAGTAATTTCAAAAATAGCCATTGGAAGGTGTCTATTTTCAATCATGACTACTCCCTTCGGGGGGTGTTCGGAAGAATATCTGCGAAAGAGATCTTTTTTAAGTCCAGTCACTTGTGAGGGTTCGTCCTTGTCTCGGATTTGCTCAGATTCTCGCGTTCTTTTTTTCTTTCTCTGGAATTCCATAGACAGTAATTAAGGAACTGGAGGCCAGCGGGAGGTCAGGGAGCCTTCGTCAGTGAAAACAGGGATTGTTTGCCACGTACAACACTGCCTTTTTTCCTTGTGGTGAATAGGAGATTTGCTTAGAGCTGATGACTTATGCCTTTCTTACGAGTTATGCAGTTAGCAAGGAACTGGGGAGTCAGTCAGCCAGCAGAAAGCAGCTAATTGAATCCAGTGTCTTCACTTTTTTTTCTCCTTCGGATCTGAAGCTGTGCTGGTGGAGCCTGTCCGATCATGTAACTCCTAAGGAACATGTTCGAGGAGTGTCTAGTCCTCACTTTGAGATTACAGAGTTGACGGAACGAGAGTGAAGACGCTCGCAAAGTGGGGAGGGGGCGGGGGTTCCGGACGTGCTCAGAGTCGCCCCTTAGGCCTGCTAAATGCCGAAGCCGGTAAGTTCGCTGGGTGTGTTCAGCGTGAAAGGAAAAATGTGCTTTCTGTCACTTCAGGGAAAAGCTGTTCGGTGGCTGCTGGCTGTGATGCTTTGCTCTTTTCTGTTCAAATTCTTCTCGATTCATCCTTCTTCTCTTGTTTACTTCTCTATGTTGTAGTTGAGCGTTCTTTCCTAGCCCGCTCACCCAGTAATCAGGCAGAGCTTTTGGAGGCAGAGTGGGTATTATTTTGAGAATATGGTGGGAATGTGTGTGATTGAGTGTCCGTGGCTTGGAGCTCTGTTGTCAGTGGTGCAGCGTTCCGTGGGGAGGGCTTGACTTCAGACAGCACTGCACATTGCTTTTGAGAAACCTACGATTGATCCGCTTCTTTCTCTTAACTTCCAAAGCGGACCTAGGAAGTTGAAATGTCTATGTCTGATTTAGTACTGGGTTAACCAGAAACGGTTGTGTGAATTTCACCAGCGAACACATTTCCAATTTCAGAATACTTTTCAGAGATGCTCAAACCCCTTACAGTGTTACGTGCGTGGCTCTGGGGGAGATAAGGTGACTTGATCTGGCTGTTAATGGGGCCAGTGTGCTGGGTGTTGGGAGTTGGGGATGTAGGCTGAGTGAGCGTGTTTCCGCAGCGGGCACAGTTGTAATCCTGTGCTCAGCGTGGTCTCAGGCGGTCCCCCAAAGGGTTCTAGTTGCTCCTTGCAAGTCCAGTTTAAGCTTTATTACAGCTCATCCCTCCTGTGCCTGCACGACTGTGCCGGGTGGCTTTTGGAAAGCATTTGTTTCTAGCGCGTGATAGTTGCAAGAACTGTTTGTTACAGGGTCGAGTGAAGTATCTGTTACCGACCCGCCGTGACAGGCTTAAGTTCAACAGCGAGGGGATGCTTTTAGTTTGACCCAGCACACAAATTTTTGTATCTACAGATGCTATTAATTGCGTTCCTTTTTTCTGATTAGGCTTAATGTAGCTGCGGTATAAAAAATTCTCCACGTTGGCTCCATGTCTTTCCTATTAGAACATTGCAGATGTGTCAAGGACACACATGTTCCAAAAGAAGCTGAGAAGGAAGGAGGCTCCACCCTCCTCTCGCACGCCAAACGGGCCCCGTAGGTTCCTCATTCAGCCGCCTGGCAGCCGAATGGTGTCCTATCTCTTTAAAGCAGCTATAGTTTTGTGCCTTGGCTTGGTCAATTTGTTATGGTTTAAAACTGTGGAGCCAGCTGTCTGCAATCTGATGTAATGTTGCCATGGAAACCAGAAATGAAACACTTAAGCATTCACCACAGAATTACTACATACAGCATTAGCCAAAGTAATTAAAAGTTGAGCCATATGGGCTTTCTGGTGGAAAAATTTGCCATAGAGAGCCTGGAAATCAAATGTCTCTATTTACAATATTTTAAATCCACTTTTCCACATCCTTTGGTGGGATGAATTAATTGCCTTTTTCTAGTAAAGGTTTAGAGGTGGGGAGTTCTATACAGATTTTGTCACCTTCTCCTTTAGAAGATGATCGATTAAAGTTTATTTTAGTGCCCTGACCTGAGGCAGGCAGGACCGGGAGGGGCAGCGATACCATCTCATGTTGGAATGTGTGTAAATGTATACTGTTATTTTTTCACAGTAGTTTAAAACCTGTTTTATAATAGTTATGAGCCTATTTCTTGGAATCACTCATTCATTTTATATATATATATGCAGATTTCCTTCATCTTCTACAAAGTTCCTCCCGATGGCAAGATTTCTTTTAAATATATACAGTATTTTATTTTAACAATTAAAAATTATATATATTTTTTATTTAAAATATTTTTTAAAAATTCTCAAACTGCCATTTCTGACGTGTATTTTCTGAATAAAAATGCACAATATTTTATTTCCAGCATCTGGGAAGTGGCACATGCTTACTTTAAAAGGCGAAACATGAAATGAAGAATTTAAGCTTTACTCCCCGGTTTAAAAGAAATGCAGGCCTTTTACAGAGTCTTTATGTTAAAACAGATGGAGAAAATTTTTTGAAGGCAAATATTTCACGACTCTTTTTCCTCTGAACTCAGGAGGAAGTGGGAAGTCAACACCTCTCCATCGATAAAAAGCATCCTTGGGACACATTGTTCAACTCCAGTGGCTTTTAGGCTGACCTAAGAGGACATTTTCTATTAAATACTTACATATATTTCTTGAATGACTGGTTTGTTTTACGTTTTTCTTCCTGTAAATTGTGCTGCATCTGTCTGGTCTCATGTCCAAAACATGGTGATGCAAAGAAAGCTCTTGGTTGCCATGATTTGTGATTTATCAGTTGCAAACACCTCCAAAACCTTCACTTTTCTTTTAGAAAAATAAAAATAACATTGGTTCAAAGTTCTAAAGAGCTCCTGTTTCTCAAAAATAGATGGAACATGTGAAAGCAATTAAATAAGTACCTGGAATATGTTATTTCTCACCACAGTGAATCCGGCCAGAGGAAAGTAGCTGGGCGGAGGGTTGGGGTGGTTACCTTTCAATCTGTTGTCCCGGTTTGACTATTGTGATTTCTTCTTGAAAAGTTCCTTCTAATGGTGCCCTTCCTACAAATGATTTGTGTCTTTGTGGACTCAAGATTTTTATGTTATTTGTTTGTATATCCCTTTTCTCTTTGTATTTCCCCCATTCCATGCACCCACACACGACGCACCCTGCCAACGGCAACCCCCAAGCTAGGGATGATGTTTATATATACATCAGTGTTTTCATCCTGGAATGTAGCTTCCTGTATCTTCATTATAAACAACCTGGGCCTATTTCTTTTGCGCTTGACTTTCGAATTTTTTAATGTGAGTGTTCTAGACGTTTTTTAGGTTTGTCCCATTGGTATGTACCGAGACTGTCTGTAGTGTGATGTTGATTCTTCTTCTGTTAGAATTGCTTGGCTTTTGAGATCCATCGAGAAGGCCAAATGTTGTTTAAATGTTTATGTGTAATTCCATGCTCTGTGGTTGGGTTCAGGTGCCGATTACCCAGAACGAGGGTTAACCGAGTTCTTCTCATTCCTCTGGTTTACCACTCCGACCATCTCATCACACATCAACAATTCAACCAAGCAAAAATAAAACTCAAACCAGAGTATGTAGTAGGAGCTCTACTTATTTCATTGTAATTTGTTACATTTTAAGTTTTAGACCAAACACATTAAGTCCTCTGTCAGCATACAATTTATCCTCTTTCCCCCGTCTCCTGGGGGTCCAATTTCTGTTCTTCATTACCAGGTAACCAGTAGTCAACTTTAATTCTGAAATGTGTATGCAACATTCCCTCTAGGAATTTAGAGAAATTGGATATACTTTTCAGAAGGAAAGGCTGAGAAATACCCCTGTCCTAATGACTTGCCATTTATGGGTTATCATAATTATTCTTCAGCGGGTGAATGATTTGCTTATGGTCATGCAGGGAGGAAGTGCAATGGCTGCATGCTGGGGGCTCCAGGGTGAGGCCAGAGGCCAGGAAATGCGTTGCATTTATCCCTCACCTAGTGCCGTGGTGCCACAGAAATAATTTGTGGACTGGCACCATGCACCATTTTTATGCCTAAATAATTAATATAATTTCTACCTTGTTTCCTCTTGAACTGTTTTCTGCCGACTCTTGCTTGCCTCTTTTACTGTCTATGAAATTGGGATTCATGAGAGCATTTCTTGGGGGGAAGTCTCCATATTTAGACTCAACGATGTGGTTTGTTTTTGTTTTGTGTTCCCGTTTGTGGCGTTTCTCTCCCTCCTCCTTCAGGGAACCAGGTTTGAGGAAATGGAGAGAAGGCTGTTGCCAGGATGTGCAGGATTAGCTGGAGTTGCTCACAGGCTGGGGAGTGCTGAGGCTGCGCACTCTGCCGGGCTCTGCACTCCCAGGATGCCCGAGCACCCGGCCCGTGCAGCACCCCCGTTTGCACATTTTGAACAGATAAAACAGAGGAAGCTGCATGTTGAATGTTGGAGCTGACTTGGAAGCGAAAGCCTCATTTTGTTCACAAGGAATGGATTGTTTCTCGCTTGGGTCACTGCTGCAGAGAAGTTTTTTTTCTCTCTCTCTGTAATGTTGGATACTTGAGGGAAAACAGCTGGGCTGAGCATACTTGAGTCGTTGCAAAACGAAATGGGATGCTGGGGAATATGGACTGCACTGTATGGCTGAAAAGGTCAGCTTTTTCCCTTGTCCCTCTTGGAGGAATGCAGGGTCTGTCCTCGCGTGCGCCTTGCGAGCTCTCGGAAAGAGCTGGGAGAGGCGGAAGGGATGGCTGAGATGTGGCAGACGCTCCTAACAAATGGGGTAGGAGGCGGCTTTTTGCATCTCTTCCCTTTTCCTGCCCTGCTGTTTTTGATTTTCGGGGAGGACTGGAACAAGTCAACAGAGTTTTGGTTTGGAGAAGTAGTTGATGACCACGTTAAACTGCAAGTCCTGATGGGCCCGACAGATGAGAGCCCGACCCAAACCTCAGCGGAGTAACTGGAATAACAGGGCCAGCCTTGGACCGAGTCCTGCCGGAGTTCTCCCGAAAGAGGACAGGGAAGTAGTTGAGACAAATGCACCACATGCCCGGCAAGGGCAAGGGTGTGTGTTGTGTTGCCCAGGATCTGATTCGCCACTGAATTAGACCTTAACATGGTAGGTGGAGCTTCGTGAACCTGTTGGCGAGATTTGTTGATGCCCCAAGTTCAGCTGGCAGTGAGGCTGGGCTGCACCCGCCTGCAAGAGCCAAGCTCTGGAGCAATTATCTGATTAACTTTTCCTTTGTTTCTTTGCCAGTCAAGAGAACAATCAGATGATGAAACCGAGGAGTCGGTGAAGTTTAAGAGGTTACACAAGCTGGTAAACTCCACTCGCAGAGTGAGAAAGAAACTCATCAGGGTGGAAGAAATGAAAAAGCCCAGCACTGAAGGTAAAAAAGCAAACTCCACTCTGGTTGTTCCAAAGTAAAGCATTGGGGGTCCATTTGTCAGTGGAAAAAGATTATGATTTCAAATGGGGAAATAGATTGAGTTCTAGCTGGGCTGGCAGAGAGAGAATTGGGGCTGCATGCTAGCCGGGTAACGCTCAGCACGTGATGGAATGAAGGATCCTGGGATCCAGCATTACAGGGGCTTAGGAACTTAAATATTACAAAGATGGGAGATGACTAGTATGTGACAATAAATCTTCTCAGGGTGTGGTACAGCTTTCATTTTGAGCTTATACCATTTCATACAAACTCTTATTATAACTTCCCCTCAGTGTATGCCTCTGCCCCGAAAAGGACAATGGTTTCAGCCCAGTGAATATAGTCCAAATTTGATATACATCCACTTTAAACAAAGAGCTAAGAATGGAGGCACTTAACATCCATTTGGATCTCTAATATCCTTTTGGATCATCCTTTTGGATGATCTGTTCTTCTTATAAACAGTCTCAAGTCTCAATTCAAATGGGACTTTAAGGACCTTCCATTCTGAGTGGATCTTTGAGGCCTGTATTGCTGCTAAGCCACTTGTCAGATGAAGCAATCATGTGAAAAGGGCCATGAACTTAGATTTCTTGCACTGAATAGTTTACCATTGAAGTAATTATGACAGTTCAAGTCTCCACCCTGTTCGTCTTTCTTACTGTTTGTAATGTGCATTCGCAGCATCCTGTAAAATTCTCCCAAAAAGAGAAAATAAAAGAATAAGATTTCCTGTTTGGCAATCAATGAGTGAATTGGAAAAAATACTGGAAAGAATATGTCTTTTTTTTTTTTAAGAAAGCATATTACTTGTTAAAATGTCATATGTACATTGTGAGGAATTTGAAGATTTTAACATGTAGACTGAAAAATTATCATTGTGGAGGCTTTTTTGCCGTGTGTAAATCAAGCCTTGGAGGGAACTGAATTTCCCCTTCTTTGCATAGATAAGGGTTTCCTGTTGTTACTGTTGCTGTTTTTTTTTTTTATTTTTGTTTGTTATAATCATGTATCAGTTTAAATTCCCTAGAAGAATATTGAAGGTGAGGAGGTTATTGTGAGAGAGCAGAGATTAAAAGAGAAAAGAAAAGAGGGGAGAGAGAGAGAGACAGAGAGATCTGCTTTATAGCCAGTGTCATCAACTTAGAGTGTGTTTAATCCCAGGGTTCCATTTGGGTGTCCTTCTGCCTGGTAACTCTGTCTTTGGTTGGATGTGATCTGGTTTTACATTTGGATGTTTAACACCTGCCTGTCAGTCCTGGTCTTCCCAGTACAGAATGTAGCCTGGTTTCCTCTCATCGTGTCAGCTCTTGCTGAAATCACACACACAGTGTGAGTGGATAATATTAACGAGAACCATATGGAATTGCCATCATTCAGCCTTGGGGGCACCACATTTTAAAGCAAACCTCATGCACACTTGCCAAAATTAAATCTCAAATATCGTGAATAGATGGTGGGTCTTGTCCATAAACCAGATAAAATGGGTGAAGTACCTAGTACTGGGTCTGCCACCCGGGAGTCCCTTCATATGTGACAGTCATGTGTGTTGAGACAGCCTTTCCACTAGAAGAACATTTGCAAAATACAGAAATATTCAAATTCGCTTATTTATGTCAGAATAAATCAATTCAATGGTCTATGAGAGACATAGTTGAAAAAAAGGAAAAGTATACGAAAAGAGGTAGTTCTAGGGTAAAAAGTAATCACTCCATGGACTTCTAGCTCTGAACTGTAATTCAGCTGGGGAGGAGTCAGGTTTCACAGATGGAAGATGGATTTGGTGAACTGAGGTCCAAGTTACACCCCTAGTGTCTGACGACTTGTGGGGCTGGGGTGCCACTGACCGGGCCTGTCGATGTCACCGGAAGAGGCTCAAGGAGGGTGCGTGCAGCTCAGGGCATCCACTCGGGCTGCCCCCCAACACCTGCTAGTCTAGAACTGCCTCCAGCCCCCACAGAATAGAATTCTCTGAGCTTCCTCACTGGCAAAAGAACTGGTACCTAGCCACCTGGGTCCCTGCTTCTGCAGAGCAGGAAGATTCATCCTCCCAGTAACCCCTTTCCTTTGCCCCCGAACCTTCAAGGATTCCATCCTTTAGACGTGCATGCCTGTGCCTGTACTCGGTTGTCTGAATATTTACTGAGAGCATCCTGTGTGCCAGGCACTGTGGTAAACACTTTAGATTTTGTTTCTTTTAATATGTCATCCTCAGAATAGCCACTAGAGGCGGGCGTTAATACCATCCTCATTCCACAAATGAGCACACTAAGACACCAAGAGGTGAAATAATTTACTCAAGAGCACCGAGCCAGCTGGCACAAGTTCCAGAATTAAGTCTGGGCAGCTTGACTTCTCTGCATCCTGGGTCTTCACACTGCCCCCGCCCCCTCCCCTCGTTGTTCCAGCACATCTGTAACCCGATAATGAATCATTGGCTTTTGTACAGTGCTTTTCAGCTTATAAGTTACCTTCACATGCCTCTCTTCATTTAATTTTACTCTCTCAATAGCCCGGTAGTAGGTCTTACTAAGGCAGGTAGGCATTATTGCAGGTGAGGAAACAGACTCAGAGAGATGAAGTAATTAAAGTTGTGGAGATGGTGAGTGGCCCAGCCAGGGGGCTGGAATCTAGAGCATACATCTGTGTTCTTGGCAAGAAGTCATCCCATATCCTACCCCTCCTCCTGTCGAAATCCACTTTCCTTTTGTATTCCGATCTCAGCTGAATGAGATAGATAAAGGCCACTGGGTGAAGCAAATTACTCCAAATGATGATGGAGTGAGCCCATCTTGATTGTCATTCTCCCCATAGGACAATTGTACTTTCAGGTTGGAGGAGCATGGGAGAAGTAATGCTCTAAACCCAAGAAATCAAGTGAAGGCTGAGATTTCAGGCCTTGGGTCAGGCCCAGACAGAGGAGTCTATACCGCATGAGGCCGGCCCTCAGCACAGGCTAATGCGGCCACTTTGGAAGCATTTGCCCCATTTCCTGCAACTCCCTACCAGATGCTGACTTTCCAGAACCAGGAAGTGGAGCTGCATAATGTCCTGGACATGTGTGCACCAGCTGGTTCCAAACTCATGTGACACGGAAGTGTCGGAATCTCTGATGACAGTCATAAATACGGAGTCCAGAAAATTTCTAGACCACTGCCGAGTGACAGGTCTTTAAGATATCCAGTCGCCCCCAGCTGACTTCCCCAAAGCCCCTTAGGACTGTGGGTAGATAAGGCCTTTGCACACCCTTGTGGACACCTGGGCTAAATGTGAAGCCATGACCCTGTGATTGGATGACTTTTATAGAGAAGTCCGCTGTTGGACTGCCTCTGCCACCAGGCTGTGCCTCTCGTCGTGGCCCCATCATTCTTTCTGGAAGTGGAGGGTACACTGCATCCAGAAGAGGTTGCCATTTTTACTTCCAACAACATAAGGACCCTTGGCCTCTACACCTTATTACTCAGGTGCCCTGAGGAAGGAGCAAGAAACTTCCATGCTAATCACACACTGCCTCTGATCTGGTGAATTGCTGTCGGAGCCCTAGACCCTGCTTTGAAACTCTCCTGAAGAATCGGGGAATAATTCTTGAGCAAATGTATTTGTGCTGCAGATTATGGAAAACTTGAGACTGGAGCTGGTTCTGAATCTGCCTCCCCACTGCCCTCTCCTCGACATCAGAGCCAATCTTGGGTTGTAGTTAATAGCAGAGGTTCTTTTTTTCCTTTAAATTTGTAGCTGTCATTCCCATGAGTTGGGAAAGTAAGAAACTTCTGGAACTTTAAAGGGCTCCTACCAATCTGCTCACCTTTCTCCCTCTATCCCTCCCTTTATCTCTGACATTCAGCCACGCACTGGCACCCTCGTCCCAGCTGGTATATTTAGTGCCATCCCTCTGTTCCAAAGAACTTTGTATTTTTTCCTCTTCACAGTTAAGCTGGTGGAAAGCTGCGAAGCTCAGAAATTTCCTTATAATTAGAGGGACACAGCCAGTTAGGATCACTACACCCACAGTTTGACCTACTTCTTTCCGCACATCTGTTCACATAACACATGCAGGAAAGAACTCGGTTTTCCTGCCAGCGAGGCCATAGCTTTCCACTGGGCTCTGGCGGGCGTGGCTCGATACCTGGCTCCAGCAAAGGCTTCGAGAGCTGGGTCCTTGCAACGAAGTGGGACGCTCTCTGGGGCTACCTACGTGTTCAGGCCCTTAAATGCCCCTGCTGCTTCTTAGCAGGGCCTGAGTTGATGGGATGTCTGGCTGGGATCACCCAGTTCCCTAACTTTTTGTGTTTGGCCTGTCAACGGGGGACCGTTTGTCCGTGGCATTTGCAAGCTACAACTCTTTATGGTGTTTCTGCACCCAGACTGCCTTGGTGATTTAATTACTTAAATGGCACAGGTACCAATAAAAAAACCCACCATCAGCCACATGACATTCATCACACTCTGACTCTAAAAAGCCCCCCAGACTCAATAGAGGGCCTTTTGGAAGGGGAAAAATCCTGCTTCCTAGCTTCTGAGGATTGCACCGACAAACTGGGAAGGACCATTATCATTAGATGCTAAGGAATATCGTGATAATGACTGGCTTCAGTGTTGCAAATGGCATTTTTAATAGGTCTGTTAAAGTGTTTGGTCTACAAAGATACTTAAAGGAGAGGAAAACACATCCGAAACCTTTTAACATTAAGCTTGTGTGAAACCATGCATTTGCACAGTTTGATTATTTTCTTTTGTATATGCATTTATTTCAGTGGGAGCTGGGTTTATGAAGAGAGTAAGTGGTATGGGGCTGGGGGACATCACTGTGGTTTCTGCGTGGGCTGGCTTATTTTTGGCGGGGTGGGGGGCGTAAAGAAGGTCTGTGAGAGAATTCAAGGGTAAATGTGCAGGAGACCATGAACGTGTCTGTTGATTCCCCTCCAGGCGGGGAGGAACATGTGTTTGAGAACGCCCCGGTCGTGGATGAAAGGTCCGCCCTTTACTCTGGAGTGCACAAGAAGCCATTTTTCTTTGATGGCTCTGCTGAGAAACCCCCGGAAGATGATTCAGACTCGCTCACCACTTCCCCATCATCTAGCAGCCTGGATACCTGGGGAGCTGGCCGGAAGTTGGTCAAAACCTTCAGCAAAGGAGAGAGTCGGGGCCTGATTAAGCCCCCCAAGAAGATGGGGACGTTCTTCTCTTATCCAGAAGAAGAAAAGGCCCAGAAGGTTTCCCGCTCGCTCACGGAGGGGGAGATGAAGAAGAGTCTCGGGTCCCTGAGCCACGGGGTAAGTACAGATGGTATTTGCTTCTGTGACACCCACCATCGTAGGCACCACCTGCTAGTGTCTCTGGAGGAGCTTCAGAGTGTCCGGAAGCAAATCCGCTTGAAGAAAACGGATCCTAATTATTCGTGTTCCCGAGCTTTTCTCTGCCAGCGTCCCTCCAGAAAAGGAGTTAACAGCACGACCTGTGACCTGCAGCTGCTCCGGCAGAAACCCAAAGTGGGCGGGAGCTGCAGCATCCCCAGCAGGAGGGTGCGCGGGCGCCCCTCGGTCAGCGAGTTCAATATCACCTACGTGGTGGAGCGGAGCCTGTACAGCCACCTGAACCTGACCCAGCTAGTGCGTCCTGCCTCAGACAGGACCCTGAGCAGGGCTGAGAAACAGGACCTGAGGCGTTGCTTGCTGGAGGAGGATGAGGAGGCAAAGAGGAAGTGGGCCGCCACGGTCGACCGCTGTACTAAAAGGGTGCTCTTGAGAATCCACCAGAAGTCTGTGAGTCCCAGAGATGGTCATGAGGGCAGCCTTGTCATTTCTGTGAGGTGCAGTCAAGCGTATGGCCTTTCTTCCGTGGAGCCTCGCATCCTCCTCCTCTTCTGCTCATAACTTCATGCCTTCAGGGTCCATTCCACCATCACCTCGAATTTCTAACTCTCCTTTCATGTAGTGATGGCTTTTCCTTCTTTCCCATTTGTCCTCTTGCCAGTTGAAGCTGTTTGATTTTTAATTAAAACTACACTTTGAGGCTGATCCAGAGAAGGGCTGTTCAGGGTTTGACCTCCTTCTGGGAGTGGCTGCCCTGATCCTCAGCCATCCCATTGTCACTTGACCTCAGAGAAGCTGATTCAAAACAGAAGGACGTTTCGCCCCTAAAAGAGATGCTTATTCTTTCGCTTAATTAAAACAATAGGAACTAGCTCACAGAAAGATTGCCGTCATCATAATCACCGATTTGGTGATTTGAGAAAACATTGTAATGTATATTTCTTTTATTACTGGGGGCACACGGGAATTTCTTGAATCTAAAAGGAAAAAAAAAAAAACCTAGGGAAAACATCTCTTGTTTTACTTAAATACATTGGATGTTCTTATTTTTTTAAACAAAGGGATCAACATTTAAAAATGTTTTCCACTGCCCCATAGATTCTTCTATACATAGCAAGGAATAAAGTACTTACTTTCAAATAAAGAAATGTTTTTCGATTTTATTATTGAATTATTAGAGGCCTCGTAAAATTTGTTTTCAGGCCATGATTTATATTGAACTTGAGAATGTAGGTATTTTCCCTCTGAAATTCCCACCCAACTTTTGGCTTGTACAGTAGCCCATATAACATGGTGCCGAGCGAGGAGGCTCTGTGGGCTTGCTCGCCCTGCTGTGCCCTGCGTAAACCCCTCCGGACTGCTGGCTGTGTCTCCTTGTAAAGATCTGAAGCAGTAGACTGCACTGCAGCCCATGGTGGGGCGTTTTCCCAGAGTCCTTCAGCTTCACGAGTAAGATGTTCTTCCCCAGACAATTACTGTAATTTAAATTCATTCAGTCAAGTTCTGCTTTTGTGGAAATGGACACTGGTTGATCAATGTCATCCTTAAAATGACTTTCTTTGTTCTGAAAGGATCATTAGGGTCATCTTAGCCCTGAGGTTTTCCAAATATTCCCACATGTACTGACTTTCTTGCTAGGTCTTATTTTCTCTCTTTTCACCTTCATGTAAATCTTGCAACACTTTTAATACTATTAGTAACAACTTTCCTTCTGCTTCTTTCTACATCATGGCAACAGTTTTGATTGGGTTATGTTTTTGTTATAAAATAGCAGAATTCTCTTTCTCACTGATTCAGTTCTGACCCCCAGGTCTTTTGTAAAATATCTGTGGCTAAGCAATCTTGGTATAATTTTATTCATTTATTTATTTGTTTAATGCTGAGGAAGATTTGGCCCTGAGCTAACATCTGTTGCCAATCTTCCTCTATTTTTTGTATGTGAGCTGCCATCAGAGCATGGCCACTGATGAATGAGTGGTGTAGGTCCGCTCCGGGAAGCGAACCCAGGCCACCGAAGCGGAGTGTGCCGGACTTAACCACCAGGCCACTGGGGCTGGCCCAGGATAGTTTATTTTTTGCCTTCAAAAGTGTTCTGCCCAGTTCACTGCCTCTATACCTTTTGACGTGACCTCGATAGAGCAGATCTGTCTCTTCTCTGTTCACTGATGCCTCATCTCCAGGAGTTTAAACGATATAATACTGAGCCTTTTTTTAAATTGAGGCCCTTGAGTTGCTCCTGTGCCCCTCATATTATTTATTGCCAGATTAATAATATAACTTCATCAGGACTTTCTCTTTAGAAGTTATTTTTCTAAGTTCTGTGCTATTTACTAACATTATGGGCCAGTGATAAATTCTTCATTAACACTGAGTGTGGACATCTAGGCAAGCTTGTTCAAGGACCAATCTGTTTTTCCCCCAGAAATGGTGGCGATATATAATCTTCAAGTATCAGCCTGAGGCTGGATATTTTTAAGATACTCTGAGCTTGCGGTAGTTTGGACAGTTTTAATACATGCTGAAATATACGTTCAGTGCTAAACTAGAAATTTTACAGACTTTTTATTGTAAGTATAATTGTACAATCAGGAAAACAAAATTTAATTTTCTAATTATTTAGAGAACGTAAGGGTAGATGAGTGTTTTAACAACAGAAAGAGCTTGTTTTTTCCTTTTTTTTTAAAAGAAATTAAGATAATTTCTTTGCTTGGTTTACTTTAAAAGTGCCTTCCATTCTTCTTATCATGTATCTCCTTCATTTTATCTAAAAGTGCACAGTTTCCTTTAATCTTAAATCTTGATCTTTTTGTCTTTCAAAAAGTGCCATATTTGCTTGATGAAACCTCAGGGAAATGATAATGCTTTGTGCTCACTGGAAATGGTCATTTGTCTTGCTCTTCATTTGGTCATTCAGTTTTTGTTTGGGGGAGCAGACATGCATGACATTTTGGGATTTTGTCTATTTTTAAAATTCAACTCCCCCCAAAACATGTTTTCAACCGCATGACCATTCCATTGACTGGCTCTCCTCATCCACAAGCATCTATCTAAAATCTTCTTTTAATTCTCTGTACAGGAGATGTATGAACCTAAAAAATCCTCATTTGGGCTTCATTTCTGTAGACCACCAAAGTCAAGGATGGATTTGCTTTCTTTCGCTATTCCCTTACAGTCTGTTTTCTCTGTTGAAGGCACGCTACTTCGAGAAGTACTTGTATTAAAGAAAAAGTTGAGGATGAGTTCAAGCAATATTTATTGTTAGATACTTTGTCCCTCCTCCACTGGTAAAGAAGAACCCAGGTCCAGGTAGCATGTCACTGGGAGAGGTTTTAGTTGCTAGTTAAGAAAACCAGTTCACTCTTTAAGCTTTTTATTTTAGGAATAAATGAATACAGCAGGCATCTGAAGACATAAATGAGCTTCTAATTTATTGCAGTTATAGTTTCCACATAAATTCTTTGTCAGTTCTTTCATATGCATGAGAAATAACGTGCTAAGCTCCAGTGTTGCAGTTGTGCTGGAATTTAAAGCAGGGAAATGCAAAGCCATAAAATGATGAGGCATCTGGGCACCATACTGTGTCTGAAGCCCTGAGTCACAGGAAAGGAACTAGAGGCAAATCTCTGCGAAAATGAGAAAATCTATTTGGCCTTAGCTGGAAAGGGAAAGTCAGTGTTAAAAGAGATGGTTGTGACATTGCCTGCCACGTTAGGGGGTTTGATGGGTGTTTTTGCATAAAGAGGCCTTTCTCTTTCTATAAAACAGGTGTAGGTCTACTGAAGTTGACTGTAAGGGAAATCAGATTGCCCATTGATATTTAATGAAAAATTAGAGTAATGTGCACTGGAAATCATGTCCATAGTAGATTATTTAAAACAGCAATAGCAGCTTTGGTGACGGAGAAAAACAGTTGTGTGACATCCTGAATGCTGGTTATCTCGAAATGCTTCCTGTAATACTTCTGCATCCTCCTGGCCTTCCCTCTGCCACACCTGCCAGCTCCACTTTTTGGCCCATTCCTGGGATGCTCTCATTTTACAGTTGTAGCACCCAGAATGTAAGGCCCAGAACTAAACTCCAGTCTTTCATTTACAAATTCGGAATGTTGATTAAGCTTAAACTTCAGTCTTAAAATTGTCAGGACAAGCTACTGAATTCTCAGTGTAGCCCAAATGAAAAGCAATGGAAGAAACCAATATGCATGGAGTGTCTGCTTGATGCCAGGCAGCGTGCTAGAAGTCTTCAAATACGTGATATAGATAGTGTTTTACCAGGTAAAGAAACCAAAACTCAGAAAGTTTAAATACTTGACCTCTGGTCACACAGCAGGGAAGTGGGCAGAACCAGGACAATCTGTGTGGTTCCAGAAACCTAGTCATTTTCCTTCCTGAATGTTCCTACTTTCTCGATTCAGTTAATTATTATATACAAGGTATATTTATTTTAAATAAGCAATGTTCATGGTATACATTGTGCTTCTCTGTTCATTTCTTCCACTTAATAGCCACTAACTAGAGTTCTCTGAGAAACAGGTCATATAAAATATCGGAACTCAAACCTGCTATTCATCTTTTATTACTAATTGTTTAAAAAGATAATCAGTTGTAACAAAAATAACGTGCTTTGAGTATCTCTTTTTCCTTCCAGATTTTTTTGGGGGGGAGGGCGGTGGTGGTCGTTGAGTACTTTTGGCTAGAAAAACAACAGAGAATTCAAACCAAGTTCTGAAATATAAAATCACTGAAGTAGAAGCAATTCCATAAAGTTTGAAAGCAACTGACAAGACAGTAAAGTCTTCATTTTTGACAGCATCCGTGTTTTTCCTACCGAAATTCACGAGTATGGTCAAAGGCAGTCACTGAATCAACCTTTTTTTTTCTGGGCAGATGTGGTGTCTGCACTTCATACACTCTGAGAAAAAAGTCGTAATTCATTAAGTTGGGCAGTTAGATGGGAAAGTTATCAGCATTTTTGACTAGGTCAGAGAAGCAATGAGTGAGTAATCCTCTTGGCCTGGTTGGACTACTGTCAACATAACCTTTTACCCCTTCTCAGAGATTTAAACGAAACGGGTCCATCAGAGACGCCTGCTGTCAGTGGCAGAGCTGTGCATAGGCTCACAGACCTGGGCCCACAGGACCCCTCTGAGCACAGGACCCCCAATACATAGTCCCGCATCATCACATTGTATGCAGCTGATGTTAGGGGGCCTGGAGGGGAAATTCTGTTGCTAAGAGACAGGGAAATTTACAGCACTTCACACGTGGACTTTTTGTAGTGTTGAATTTTTTTTTTAACCAGTTGGATTTTACACATTAAGGAGATTCTGGACGTCTGATGTAGGCGCAGTCCCAGTGGCCTGTGGAAGGGCAAAATGAGTCAAGTTTCCCTAAAACATGAGTCATGTATTTTTTTCCTCATCATTTCTCGTTTCCTCCATTCATCCTGTAACACATTTGTGATTCGGTGATGTCCTGCAAACGGGCAGTGTGTTGGGCTGGTGCGCTGCGGGCTGACGGAAGCCTAACTGGGTTATTCCTGCCCTGCCCTCTCCTTCCACAGAGAACCTGCAGTTTTGGAGGGTTTGACCTGACGAATCGTTCTCTGCACATTGGCAGCAATAATTCTGACCCAATGGTGAGTATACATCAGAGGAAAAGCAAAAGGTTTGGATTCAAGCAACGTGGTTGACATAGTTTCACATTTAGTGTCTCTGACCATTGATAGCGAGTAACCTTTTCCTCGGTGGTCCTGAATGGTAGGGGAAAGAAACCCTATCCCACCCATCTTAAAGGCTCTTCACTGTTCCACGTGGATTGGACGACGAGCACCTCTGGCCTCCGTCTCTCTCCTCGTAGTAGCTGTTCCTTTAATGCCTTTGTTTCCAGTTTTCTTCAAGTCACAAATCCAGATGAGTGTGGCTTCTGCAGTCCCAGTCATTTGTGCACACGTACTTTTTGTTCACGCTAGTTTCAAGTGCACATGGCTACTACACACAGGTCGTGCAACAGGATGGAGCCCTGTGCTTCAGGTACCAAGGGCCAGCATTTCTGAAAACCGCCTCACCATAAGCCAAGTGCATAGCTCTATACTAAGCCTTGATCTTAGAATGAACCCAGTCTCCTTGGGGCCAAAAAAACTAGACCCCTCAGGGCCAAGGTTCTTGCTTCTGGATCCCAGTCTGGGGACAGGCCACCCTGTGGTGACAACTTTTGCTCCCTAAGGTTTACTTCCTGAGGCCCCAGAGTTGTAGGTGTGTTTTTACATACAGTTTAGTTTTCCTCTTGAGCATCTTGTCATGAAACTGTGAAATTAAGATTCCATGCATTCTATTTGTTGTGATCCTGTGCCAGCTGTGATTTTTGAAGTGTTGAGAATTTCTGGAAGAATAAAACTATTTTATTAGGATATCAAATTTTATTGATTCGTAAACCAATAATTTTATGTAGTCAATCTTTTAAAAATGAGAGAAAGCATGATATTTTTTCTTTTCTCATGGAGAAGTTGGGTCTTTTCCAATGCGGAATAGAATGAGAGGTGACCACAGTTTACCAGGTTCCGAAAAGGAAATTTACACACTCTGAGCAGTTGACCACACTAAGCTGTATGGTTATAAATCCGATCAGATGCTGGACTTACCATGACTGAGCCTTTTCCATTTCGTTCTTACCACCTTCCTAGAATAATTCAGTAGTATTGTCCTTCTCTTCCTCCCTACTCCTAGGATTATGTGAACACTGATTCATCTAAATCACTCTTTAATGATTAAATACAATCCCCTTGGGTATTTAAAATGGTAGAAATAAGTCTATCAGCGGAAGAATGTCCTAACATTGAATAACACAAGAAATGACTCATGTCCCACTTTAAACAATCAAATAAAAGCACCATAGGTTTTAATTTTTAATTAAAAAGATAAATAGCACAGCACTGAGTTAACATAGGAAAAATTTCAAGATCCTGGAGGATGCCAATATTTTTCTGAGAAGTAGAACACTGATGGCTTAAAAAATAAAGCCTGTTTGGGGGCTTCATTTTCTGTGATTAAAGGTACTTACAACATTTTGTCTCACAGGGTAAAGAAGGAGATTTTGTGTACAAAGAAGTAATTAAATCGCCAACTGCCTCCCGCATCTCTCTTGGAAAAAAGGTGAAATCGGTGAAAGAGACAATGAGGAAGAGAATGTCTAAAAAATACAGCAGCTCTGTCTCTGAACAGGTATGTGACTACCCAGCAGAAAGGCCCCGTGGTTCCTCCTGATGATACGGGCGGCCAAGGATGATCAGTCCGAGATTTATATGGTGCTAAAAACGCTCATTGGCATGTTTAGTTCATGTCGACAAACATTCAGTGCAACCAACGTTTATTAGGCACTTAGGGTGTCCTGGCACTGTGCTTTATGCTGGGAATACGAGACGCAGGCCCTGCCTTCTGTGTCCAGATGAGAGAAAACACAGACGTGCAAAGAAATGATTCTTCTTTAGTCTAATAAGCACTGAAACTTTGAACACGAAGGAAGGATTTTATTTTCTAAAATAGTCCTTGCTACAAAATGGATGTCACCCAAATCAAACCAAAAAAAGACACTCAAGTTTTCTTAGCAGACTTTTCAAAGGTCGTGGAAGTTGTTCTAGAAGCACGTGGCAAGTCTGAGAAGTCAACTCAGAGAGCGCTTCCTGGATACAGGGCTTCCATAGTCAAGTTTCCTGGGGGTGTTTTCACTGACTGGCCCTATGGGTAGCCATTAAAACATCACAGAATTGCTGTCCGCCCAGTTCTATAATTTCGTCGCTTGAAACATGGTTAGCTTCTGACTTAATTGTATGGGTGGAGGAATAAAACCCTTGGAGAGCTGGGCCCTGAGGTAATTTTGACCGTTAGATTTTCAAAACAGTCTGCTCCTGTATGGTATTCATTTTGTAGTCTGTTGAAGTACCTGTGTATGAGCTGCTTGTCTGCTTGAAATATGTCAGTAATGCCGCTTTATCTAACAAATAAAAATAGCAGACATTTCTGCTCAGCGGCTGCCCTCTGGTGGACGTAGTGAGCTCAAACCCAAGCATCCCCCGTCTGAATCGCTGAACGCCAGTTAGCCAGCCGCCCGCTCTGTGATTTGACAAAGCCTGCACAACATCCTCAGTTTATGACAGTGCTTCTCCCAGGGGCGGGGCGGTGATTTTGCTCCCCGACTGACTGAAGGATGATGACTGGGGACATTTTTGATAGTCACAGCTGGGGTGAGGTGGGGTAGGGTAGGTGCTGCTGGCCTCTAGTGGACAGAGGATGGGGATGCTGCTGAACATTTTGTAACAGCCCCCACAACAAAGACTTACCCATCCAGCATGCTGAGGGTGCCCAGGTCCAGAAGCCTTGGCTTCCTAGACCTCGAGGGGAAGTCTGGGCTGCCTCCAGACAGACTTCTGACATGAAGACAGAAGATGTGTCTTCCCATGACTGTTTTCCGTATTCTTTTCATTTCTTGTGCCTCCGGGCTTGGGGAGTGATGGCCGGTCTGTATTTCTGCCCAGCAGTGGAGCAAACTGTGCACCCTCCTATGAAGCAGACGTCACGCCAATGAAAGCAGCGCCATGAATTAAAGCACTTTATTTAGCTGGTTTTTCCCCTAAATTGTGAAACATCCACTAAAAGCTTGTGTAAACTTACCTTCCTAGGGGTTTTCTGCCTTATGGATCATGAGCATGTAACTTTAATGGGATTTTGAACGTTTTTCTTTAATTTTACTACTATATAGCAGTCCTGTATTCTTAGTCCTCATTTTTTTAAAGCAGTCATTTCACGTAATTAAAAAAAAAGAAGGAATAAGTGATCATTATAATGCTTTTTGGAGAGAGAAAATTAATATTGCAAGTTTTTTTTTTCCCCCAACTTTTTAGTAAATATACTAACCATTATGGTAAGGATTTTCGTCTACTCTATTCTGCTGTATGCCCAACACCTGGAATAGTACCTGTTCTTGTAGGTGATCAATAAATATGTGATGAATAAGTTAATAATTTTTAAAAGCATTTGAGAACATACAGTATCAGAAATCGGTATTCCATATTGCTATTTTTCAAAACATGTCCTTTTTTTTAGAAACATTAAAAAAAGATTTTAGTTGGAAAGATGACTTATTTCACGATTTGAAAGGAGGAATGAAAATATATTCAGGAATTCATACTTTGTAGCTTCAGTAACTTCCCGGTCATGGCCCTGCCATGTATAATTGTTGCTTTTGAGGTTGTTTGCTTGCTGTCTTTAAATGTAAAGCACAAATGTGTTTTAGATCAGAAGTGGCTATTGCCGTTGTCCTCAAATGTTTGCAGGGACCCATCAGTGCCCTTCTGATGACTCGGCACTATGCAAATAACAGGTTTGGGTTAGATGGTTTTGTGCTCACGGGGCCGTGTAACATGCCACAGTGTTCTGTTTTGGCAAGTAAACCATTCTGATGGCAAACTTCTTGAAGTGTGATATTGTCTGTCCATATAACAGCACTAGTCCAATGAGCATGCTGTACTGATATGTGCAAATGAGGGGGAGCCAAACGAATGATGATAGGCACCCCAAAAGTGAAAAGTCACTGCTGAGTCACCAGTGTCAGCTTTCTGATCCGAGAGGGTCTTCACAGCTCTTTACTAACAACACAGAAGAGAAGCTGAAACCTTGGGGTGGCATATGGAGATTTTACTGTAGACAGAAAAATGGTATTTTTACTATCTATCTGGGTCCTAAGTTGGTATTTTACTAGCCAATTTCAGTAACTTGTATAACAGAGACAGGAATGTGGCCATTTCTTTTTTAGCACGGAATACACTTTTTTTTAGTGTAAGTGTTTCCCTTCAAATAGGTTAAAGATTATCTGATAGTACTTCCAGGTACTATGTTACTAGGGTATTGTACTTGACCTGTATGTGAAGTCCAGCTTTATTCCTGGTCTGTGGAGCATGCTGAGAGTCTCTGAGTCTCTGGCGAAATGTTTTGTCTAAGAGGTCGGTAGATTTTTCTGAGAGATTTCAAGCAGACAGGTTTGATTAATTTAGTTGAAGCCTAAATTGCTGCGAATTACAAAATGACACCCGTCCTCTCTGATGAAACTTGACTTTGTTGTGACTCATTTCAGGACTCAGGCCTCGATGGAATGCCTGGCTCCCCTCCCTCTTCACAGCCTGACAGCGAACACATGGACAAGCCGAAGCTCAAAGCCGGAGGTTCCGTAGAGAGTCTGCGGAGCTCTCTGAGCGGGCAGAGCTCGATGAGTACGTCTCGTTTATCATCGTACATGATTTCCTTTGGAGTCAATATCGGACTTTCACTGAGCGTCAGGTTCAGGCAATTTAAAGATAAATAAGACCAAGTTCCTACCCGTAGGGTGCTATTACAGAGACAGACCCGCAAAATAACGGCACCTAGAGTCGCATTTGTTTAGTGGGAGATGCACAGCAGTGGCACAAAAGAGGGTATGATGGATTTTGATCAGAGAAGATAGAAAAAGCATCTCAGAGGAAGGATCTGGAGAATGCAGGGGAATAAGTCAGGTCTTCAAGGTCATGAAGATGACCAACAAAATAAGAGATTCTGGAAGAGAGGAGAATTATAAATGTCACTGATTCAAGCACTCCAGGACCAATGGTGGTGACGGCCGAGTGGTCCGTGGTAAGAGGCCAGGTTTAAATCCACTGCTTTAAAAGCATTTGGCTTTGAGCAAGTTACTTGACCTATCTGAGTTTGTTTCTTCATCTGTAAGATGGAGTAAAAATGGTGTGCCTGACAGATGAGAGGTCGTGAATGTTAAGGCTTGCGGTGTCCTCCATTAGTGAGCCTCTGTGTCACCTGGATTCCGGGAGTTCCCTGTCCAGTTAGGGGCTCGATGAGGGATAGCAATCAGAAAACTCAGATCCTTCCTTGGACTCATAACTGGGCCCTGCTCTCATCCTAACATGGTTGTGGCTCAAGACAGGCCTCCTCAGCCCTTGGCTTCCTAATCTGCGGTCCCTTCAGTGCCTGTCAGCTTTGCTATGCGGAACATGTGTATTCACCCTTCTCCTTCTGTTTTTCCCATGCAGGTGGTCAAACAGTAAGTACCACCGACTCCTCGACCAGCAACAGGGAGAGCGTCAAGTCGGAAGATGGTGATGATGAGGAGCCCCCCTACCGGGGCCCGTTCTGTGGGCGCGCCAGGGTGCACACCGACTTCACGCCCAGTCCCTATGACACGGACTCGCTCAAGCTCAAGGTGTGTCTCTGCCTGACCCCACACCTCGGCTCCTTGCTTCTGTAGGAGGTGATCTTTCCCCTTGCTGTCGAATGCTGGGCTACTGTGGTGCATACTGGCCGGTGTCTTGCCTACCTTCATATACTGGTCTCCTCTGTATGGAGACAACAGAACCAGCTAGCACCTCGTCCACCTCGTCCCTCTGGCCCTGACCTCTGACCTCAGCTTCCTTCCAGAATTCCTGTTGCCCTGTACCCTCCAGTTTCTGTGCTTCCTCTGGCTAAGAAACCTTACTGCCTTCTCTGTATGATCAGTGATATTCCTATGGGACAGATGGCATTCCACAAGATGTGTGAAGCAGTTACAGATCAGGGATTGCCACTGGCGTTTGATTGGTGGGAAATTCTTTCTCTAGGAGGTAGGAGCTCTGGATGATGGCAAGGCATTCAGAGAGCCGGTGCCCACCTAGCCATGAGCACTGGCGGGCATTGCAGGCCCACTTCACCCTGTGGTGCAGGATGGGGAGGGTGCCACCTTAGGCCTGTGTGGACTTCAGCGTTGCTCTCTCTGGCCCTCTGCCAAACCCCCGATCACATAAGGTGACTTGTAGGACCCTGATTCTGGCCCTCATAGTGTTTTCACATCTGCATGATTAACACATCTGATTGATCCATGCTTCACGTGTAGAAATGTACCTAATGGAAAGATCTTTGTTTGCTGGGCTGCAGAAAGGAGACATCATCGATATAATCAGCAAACCACCCATGGGCACCTGGATGGGCCTCCTTAACAACAAGGTGGGCACGTTCAAATTCATCTACGTGGACGTGCTCAATGAAGAGGAGGAGAAGCCGAAGCGCCCCACCCGGAGGAGGAGGAAAGGAAGACCACCGCAGCCCAAGTCCGTGGAGGACCTCCTTGACCGGATCAACCTGAAGGTCAGTCCCGTCCTGTGCTGGGCACACGTTACTCCACCTGTCCTCTCCTCCTCCTCAGCTAAGCAAGCGAGGCCCCTCGGGAAAGGGTCAGGGCTGGTTTATGTCATCCAACAAGGGCAGTCCATTACTGTGATGAGTATCCATTATTCTACCCAAATAGTTAGCAATATTCTAACGTTCCCGTTGACCTCTGCTGTGGGTGATAGCAAAACCCTCAGGTCAAAACTGGCTACTTGCCCCTAGAGCAGCTTTCAAAGAGCTGTGAGCTTTGAGCCACTACCAGGAAGGGCTGTAAGCACAAACCCACGGCGCCCTGCTCACTCGGCTGCACAGAGGCCATGAGGATTCGCCCTCTCCCCTCTCCACCATTACTCCCAGCGTCTCGTGGGGTGGGGCTGCAGGGGTAGATCTGTCTCCTCCTTGCAAAGCCCTCTGGCTCCTGAGGAAGTCACAGGCCTTTTCTGAGTTGGATTTCAATAGTTTGTAAATGAAAGAAGAGTCTCCTCCTCTGTGTGTTGTGCGGCGTTAAAGGCATCACCTCCTAGCAAGGGCACAATTAAAATGCAGGCCAGTACAGTCCCTCTCAGCCTGCAGTGTACGTCTTCTTAATGAACTGCCCTGCCTGCCAGCGAAGCTGTAGGACTGAAAGGTACAGAGTAGATTACAAGCGATACTTACTAATCTTCCAATTAGTATAAAAATGACTGTGGAAAATGAGTTTAGGGGTTTGAGGCTGGTTGTCGGTCACGTATCGTATGGCTGGGCCTGCCAACTCACTTCTTTCCCTCACAGGAGCACATGCCCACTTTCCTGTTCAATGGCTATGAAGATTTGGACACGTTTAAGCTCCTGGAGGAAGAGGACTTGGATGAGTTAAATATCAGGGACCCAGAACACAGAGCTGTTCTCTTGACAGCGGTGGAGCTGTTACAGGAATATGACAGTAAGTCTCTCCTGTCCACAAGTGTTTGTCGTCAGATCAGCCACATTCTTAGGTCCCCAGGAGGCCTCCCCTAAGCTGCCAGCATGTGCGTAGGTCCCTGGAGTCAGGGAGAGTTGAATTGCAGTTTTCTTAAGAAACACAGTAAGTGCCACCTTCGGTCCTGTTGGGGTATTCAACAACCTTCAGCAGGTCTTTAGGATACTGGGCACAAAACTGCAAGTATCTTGCCCAGCCAGGGGTTAATTATCTCTGAGAGGATGCAAAGAGTGTTTTCTTCTTGAATAAATTGGTTAATGAATAAGTGAAATTCATCAGCTTCCATTAAAGAAGGAGGAAATGTCTGAAGTAAATAGGTAGACAGAGAATTCTGCATTGTGAATTCCCAGCCTAAAGGATAGCTCGTTTTTACAGCCCGTGAACAGAAGTCAGTGAGCTCACGGCTTTTATGCAGTCTATTTGAATACACCGTATCCTTTGCTCCATTAACCCAGTCTTATCTTGCTCTTTATTCTTCAGTCTGACATTGAAAATATTCCTGAAATTATCCATTGTAAAGGGAGTATCTTTTCCAGTTATTGAATTCAAATGCATTTTCTTTCAAGGGCTCTGCTTCAGAGATATCAGTCGCTAATAGCATTTCTATTGCTAAAAGACACACCAAAACCCTGGTTAATGGTGGAAAAAGAAAATTATACATTATTGAATGTATCAGGCCCAAGAGACATGGAAACAAGTGTCTCAGTACAGTTAAAGTCATTTCTGCTTAATAGATACTCCCTATAAATTAACTGATAAGATAGAGGACCACGCGCTATCGGATAGATGAACCCTAGGTACGCGCACTGCCTTCAGGGATAGATTCAGAGGGAATTGTGTTTCGTAGTTAATATCACTTTGATACCAAGTCTCTTTAGTATGTAAGTCCCCGCAGAGACGCCTTGGGGATCTGTGGCCAGGCTGTGTGTTAAAGAGCCTGGCCCTGTGCCTGGCGTGGCCAACCAGCTATATTAACATCAGTTAATGTTAAATCGTCTGGTCTCCTGGGCCACGTCTGTTCTCTACAGCAGCTCATTTACTCTTCCTCAGCCGCTGAGAACAGCTGGTCTGTACACTCTCCCTTACGTTTCCTTTGGCATTCAGAATGTGGGAGGAGCAAAGCTTACTCCCAGTATCAGCCCAGATCTGTGCGTAGTGTCTTGTCATGGACATTGACTCAGACTCCTTGTCCCTCCTGGGGTCACGTCCTGCGATTTTCCCCAGGGCTATTTTGTAGGAGGGAATCTTTGCCTATCAAGATGCTCACTCAGAAGTCGAAGGAGTGCTCTTTGCTGCTTCATGAATCCCATTTCGAATCCACGCTGTGCCCCTGTTTAGAATACACCTAATATGTGAACCAGTTCTTCCTTTCATTGGTTCTAAAACAAGGGCTTTGAGGCCTCAGGGGTGCCAATTAGTGCCAAGAGTCTGGGCCCAGACTTATCCTAGGATTATAAGATTTCACATTAAAGGCAGTTAAATTCATTGTGTTTGAGAAGTCCTCTTTCTAAGTGACTGATAACTTATGGGAATGCAATCGATTTCTGTCAAACTCAATTTCTATACACTAGACAGATGCGGAGATCTATTGAGATCTTAGAGATCTCATAAGCTTTGTAGCCAGCCTCCCACAGGAGCAAGAAGCACATTGCAGCCTGGCGTGGCAGTCGGGCCCCGCAGCCGTTCTCACTGCATCCGTGCATGGGCAGTGCCAGCCGTCATACCGGGTTCCATTGCGAAAGGACTCTAATTGTCCGATAGCATTCCTTACGCTGATCCCAAACCCACTGTCCCAGGTGTGCCAATTAAAAGCTCTCTTTTAAGAAGATAATTTTTGTAAGAATTTTCATCAGCAGTGATTTCAATTGTTGAGAAAAGTACAGAGAAAAATGAAAGAAACCACATGTCCACTTCCGAAATCCAACTAAAGTTACTATTTTGCCACATTTGCTTCAATCCTAAGTTTTTGAAGAAATAAATGTTAGAAGCTCATTGAAAGGCCCGCTGTCCAGGAAGCGCTTTCCCTTCCCTCCTTCCTTCCCGCGGTAACTGTTCTCCAGAACATGGCGCATCCTCGCACGCAAGCACCTTTTGATGTTCATGGATCTCATGAATGTCTTAGCATGTTCTTCCTCCATATGTGTCTGTGTGCATGTATATTGAGATGGGGTAGGGGAGAGCTCTGGCCCAAGCAGAGTCCCTTCAGGCCCAAATTCGGGTCATGCCCAAATGGGGTTTCAGCCCCACGTCACGGTCCTCCACTCTTACTTGACTGTGAGGATTTTCATGGTTCTCGCTTGCCTTCCTTCTTGTCCTTTATACTTGGCATTAATGCTGATAAGTGCAGGGAGAGGCTGTGGCCTTGAAGGTGCAGTCCATCTAAGGGGGGTACCCCACCTCTTCGTTCTCCCTAATGAAGGAGAGCAACTTACTTAGGAAACACCAGCTTTCGTTTTAGGGGATCTTGCTAAACTTGATAGTTGGGTTCCTGCTTAGTAGCTACTGATTGGACTTTCTGGGAAGAAAGTAGCTCTACCCCTGGACATGTGCCTCATGATTCTATAAATTGAACCTCGGTCTTCAGGCAACGCAAGGGACCCCTTCCCTCCCCATAATGACTTCCGGTACCCTGCCGCATCTGGTGAGACTAGCATCCCCAAAGATGCAGACACAGTCTGTGTTTTCGTGCAGCAGCAGGGGACAAGTTTTCTCTTTCGTTCCCATTGGTCAGCACTTTGGAGTCTGTTTTGGCCGCAGTGGCACGCTGAACTGTCTCGCCAAGGCCAAGCCACATCAGTTCCTCCTCCCGGGTTGTAACTGATAGCTCAAAGCCCTCATTTTGTTAAGTATCATTTTCCTAAATAACATGCTAGGCTAGAACAAAGGCCACTCCAAATCCACAGACTCTTCCACACAATGAGGACATCATTCTAGAATGTTCCACGTTTTGTGCATGGGTTGGGGGAGGATTTGCCCTTGTGCTTCCAATTAGTTAAATTTTCATTAATCATCTTAAAAATAGCACTTGTTAATTTGGGGTTCTAATTTAAGAACTTACTCTGTCATGATTTGTCTTGTGAAATGCATTCCATGTGAGAATACAAACAGGAAGTGGTGAGTGGACAGTAGAAACAGCTGGCACATATGTGGAAGGGCAGCCCTCTGCTTTCCCGCAGTTTTTTTTGAATGACCTGAGAAAAGGCATCAGATTTCTGGCGTATCGATTTCTTTCTTCTTTGTGTATATGGTGGGGGAAGAGGAATTGAAGAGAAAGGAAAATAACTTAAAGCCATTATTGTGCAACTAGTTATTTTATGGAGAAAATATTTTCTTCACTTCCATTTCATGTGACCAAGCATTTACTCTGCATAATAACACAAAGATGTTCTTCATGTAACCTCAATCCCATGTAGGGCCACACGAGTCCTCTATAGGACATGCAGAATGACACTGCTGGGTGGTGAAGGCCCCCGTGATTTTCTACGTGGCTTACTGTAGGCAGATTTTCACTCAACATTGATGTTCTCTTTAAAAGGGTTCCTTAGAATGAGGACATTCCACTGTCAGTCATCCACTTAAGAGTATTCATTATTTACTGTCCACATGAGAGGGCTTCCTGAGCTTTCCATGTCTTCCCTTTGCATGAGAGGACTAGAAATGCTGCCCCAAGACAAAGGGAGGAGGCAAAAAGGAAAGAAACCTGCTAACATGCTCCATAGGACAGAAACAAAAGGATTTGCCCCTGGCCCCTCATGGGTTTGTGGGTCCTTGTTCTTTTTTGCTGGCCTTCCTCCTAATGAGATAATACAAGAGGGAGCATGTGTCCCCAAGGGCTAAGAGTGCTCCTAAATGCTAATAAAATTTGATATTTCATTTGACGCTTTTCTGTTAGCTCCCAAATTTGGACAGCTGGTGACAAGTAACTTGAAGCACAAATCATAGCTCTCTAAGAAGCATGCGACCCAATACCTCTGTGTGAAAAGGGCAATTATTCCCTTTTTGCTTCCACTGGATGGTACTGTCCCTCAGAAAGGACTACGATTGCTCTTCCCCCACTGTTGACACAATGCTCTGAATTTCTCCTCTCCCTTGTTGGCCTGAGGCCAGAGTCATTCTCTGGGTAACTTAGAAGGCATCGATGATTCCCAGTGTGCGCTCTCTCTCCAAGTTGATCTTTATGTGATACTTAATTTGAAAAGAAAAATATTCTGATCTCACGTGTTCATTTTGATCTCATCTACTTGAAAATGATTCGTTCTCTTCCCAAAGTCCAAGGCGTAGAAATGTATGGTGATAAATAAGGCTGAATCATTGGATCCTGCTTGACCTTGAAACCTCTTTACATTCCCCTGTTGATTCCATGCTGTGTCCCCACCTTCTCCAGGTAACAGCGACCAGTCCGGATCCCAGGAGAAGCTGCTCGTGGACAGCCAGGGCCTGAGTGGATGCTCTCCGCGAGACTCAGGATGCTATGAAAGCAGTGAGAACCTGGAAAACGGTAATGTCAGCACAGACCCTCATGAACGCATCTTAACGTGCAAGCCACTGGGCCATTTCTGGACGTCTGTGCTTTGGCTAATGACCATGTTTCTCCTCAGCCTTTGCTGAGCCATTGCTTTGTGGAATACTGGCAATAGGGAGAGGAGTTTTTCCAGGATTATTGGTGCTTAATTAAGGTCCGTAGGAAGCATGAACATCTCTCAAGAAGCTAAGCAACTGAGGTTTTTGAGAAATGAGTTCACAGCAGTCTTCTCATCAGTTATTTTTCCATCCTACTTAGCACAGAAACGGAGAGTTTAAGACCAAACTTGTGTGTCAAAGAAGGGAACCCTAAACCTTCTATCGTCCTGAAACTCTTAGAGTCTTAGCCCCCAGGGTGGATCATGACCGGAGCTGTGGGGTTTAGGGTGAAGACACATGGGTTTGAACCCTGACCAGGGCATAGCTGAAGACTTTGGTCAAATTCCTTCATGCCTCTGAGCCCCCTTACCTGTGAAATAGTAATGCGAGTTTCTCTTTCATAGATTGTTCTGAGAATTAAACAAAGTTAATAATATATTAATACCTAGCTGACTACGAATTAGGTACTTTTGAATACCATAAGCATTTTCAAGTCCATACTCCAAACTACTTAGTGTCGACACACATCAGCCACGGCTCTCTGAGCTTAGCAGAACTTTAAAGAGGGGTTTAGTTTGTACTTGTTATAATTAGTACCTTCAAAAACCATGGATTAGATTAAAATAGGTGTACGGATTTTTAACGAGAAAAAAGGCAACACCTCCCATCGAAGGCCTCTCTTTGCTGACTTACTGGCTTATTTATTCTGAGGAGTAAGACGGTGCCAGTGGTTAGGACTGCCGTTCAGGCAGCTCTCGTCTCCATATGAGGAGCATTTTGAGGAGCTCCACTAAGAATATGCAAAGCCAGGGCCCGAAGGTTCAGTCCTTCAGTACCATCCTCATCCCTCACCCAGTTTCTCTTCTCTGAGACAGTGAGCTGAGCAGGGGCAGCCCTCGGCGTTCCGACACTGCCCAGGGAGGCAGGCAGGCTCATTAGCTTGGGGATCACAGTTGCAGAGTGACTCTTTCGATGAAAAGATAGATTCGGGCCGTGGTCTGTCAAAGACGATGGTACAAAAATATCTAAATCCATATTAAAAGAAAGTGAAAGGCTGACTTTATCCAAACAGTCGTTGCTTCATTTTTGTGGAAGCTAGATCTCTGAATAAATAAAGGGTATATGAATAAATCTTAAAATATTACATTTTTGTTTTAAAAGAATCTGCAAACTTCACACTAGCTAGACACAGTGTAACTCCCCACATATAATATGGTGCTTCCTTCGTTCTCCCTCAAAGCGCATGACTAGGGCTCAGAGTTATGGTCCCCAAACTTCCACGTCACTGGCCCAGCCCTATCCATGGTCTAGTTACTGGAAGTTTTGGGAAAATAAAGTATTTCTGCCATTAGTTGGAATGTGTGTCCCATGTCCACTGCGGATGATGAAGTCAGTTCAAATCAGTGGTTTATTTATAGCCTCCATAGTTGTACACATAGAAGGCATCCAGTGAACAGATTTTGGAACAACGGGATCAGCCATAAATTTCACTTTGAAAAGCAGCGTAAAAATATGCAACAAAGATGTGAAATTGCCAGTCCACCGTTCAAACAAACTAAAAGTGCTTTAAAAGCAAGATGTTCTGAAAATAGACTTGACTTTTTTTCCTTTTTTTGTCTTTTCTGCTCTGTCCGCTTAACAGTTAAGAATGTGTCCCCACCTTTGTCTGTTCAAATATTAAACCAAGCTGCGGGATTCTGTTCTCCTTCTCACTAGGAAAGTATTTTTATTGAGTGGAGAAATAAATGCAAGGTGTGGTTGAAGGAGCCGGTGCTCCTTGTGAAATTCGTAACTTCTGCTTCAGGAACTCATATTGCCCAGAGCCATGGTTTTACCTTCGACCCCGGGAGTCCGGCATGTCCCAGGGGCCATGGGGGGCCTGGGTGGCGTGAGGCATGGTGGTCACGGAGGGGGTGGGGACCTGCCTGGGCTTGACCTCAAGCCACCCCCACCCTTCAGTCTTGATCTCTTTTATAAATGAAGCTTCATTAAGAAGGACACTCTTGAAAATTTCTGATTTCAAAATACAATTTTCTGAAAAAGGACAATTCTCTTACTGTATGAACTACTGATAACCTTTTCCTTTCCAACCTCTCCACCATTCTGGTCTCTGGTTAGCCTCCCTCTCTGTTCCTCCTGGCCGCTGTGTGAGGGGAATAAATGCCCTCTGAAATACCTGCAGCTGTAAAACCTAAATTGTGTGTCTCCTATGTCCTTTTCTTTATGCAGGAAAAACCAGCATTTGAGTGTTGGGAACTATTTGATCTGTAAGGAAAACAATTTACCATGTACAGCATCCATCAGGGTCACAAAAGAAGCGGTGTCTTGACCACCTCCGCCGCGCAGGCTGAGCACAGAGCCATTGCTGAGGGAGGGCTGCACGTCTTGTTTGTGGCCCCGCTGTCCTAGCTGTCGGGAAGCCATCAATAGGAAATTGCAGAAACTCCCGTCTCAGACAGAAGAGGAGTCTTAAGTGGAAGGGGGTCAAGTGCACTTAATGCTCCCAGGGGGGGCTCTGTGGTTTCCTGTTGTGATTCCAAAACTCCCATTATAGCAAGATTAGAAACTGTAGTAAAGGTTCCCCTAAATCTGTCGAACACTTGAAGACCGTCATGAAAAATGCCAAGGGTCGAGTTTTTAGCTGCCATTGGAATCCCATCGAGTAGTGCATGTGTTAAAATATTTATTGAGTGCCTACTAAAGCCAAGCTTTTTAAACTCTAGATTGCAGGTTGTTAGTGGGTTGTGAAATCAATTTAGAGGGTCATGAACAGTTTTGTGAGATTGAATAGAAAAAATCAGGGTGCATTCCAAAGGGAAGATCAGAGTTGTGACTTGTGACCTTTGTTGCACTTGTGTCTGTGTGCAGTTGTGTCTGTGTGTAATGGGTGATGATGTCAATGTCTTTCTTACTCTAGATCATGATTTAAAAAATAGGTTGAGAGCCATTGTGAGCACCAAAACCAGGACTAGAGTGATGCGGGTGAGCGGGCAGGGTGCAGACATGAAGGAGGCGCTCCCTCTCGGGTACCAACTGCACGTGCGTGGCTGAGAGTGAGCACTTCCTCCAAGTGTGCCCCCGGGCGCCTTGCTCACTTTCCCCTAATCCCAATTCTGATGAGCATTTTGGAGACCTCAAGATTTGACCCATGAGCTCTGCCACTTAAAGCGTTGTATCAATTTGGGAAGATCATGGTTCTCCCCACATCCCGATGTTAAGAGAGCCTGGGTCAAGATGGGATGCAAAACCCACCCGGAGCACAGGACTCCTCGGTTCCAGGAAACATCAAAATCCTGAAGGCTTTTCTTTCTGCTAATAACCTTTCCACATCCAAACATTTTCGGTAAATTAATTCTCCTCCAAACTGCTGTGGGTTGGTAACGATTTTACAGACATCACCAGCAGACCTCTTAATGCTCAAGAGAATGGAGGTGTGCCTGCTGAGGGACTAGACAGAAGCTGCTGACCAACCATCCTTCCACCTCAGGGTGAATTCAGGGATCTTTCCAATAGAAGCAGAGTGCGAACATGCAATTTATATGTATAGTTTATACTGAGAGTTCAAGAGAAGGAAAGCCGTATTTCTAAAATTTATTCTAAAAGAGTTTTAAGAATTTTCCATTTTAACTGATTTTTAAACTGTAGGTTTAACGTGATATGCATTCTGAAGAGGTATTTCCCTCGTACCTGGGTATATCCCATTTTCTCTGTGATGATTTTTTTATTACTGAAAAATGGGACCATGGTCAGTATATTCAGTAGTAACACTGGGCTAATGATCTCCATGCAACAATGAAATAATTCCTAATAATGCCTAATAATGTTAGCATGTTACTAACATACAGGTGGCCGGGGTCTGAGGCCTCACATTATTATACTTATGGGAAGACAGGTGTCATTTGACCATGCTCTGCTTTGCCAAATGTAGAATACTTCAGTTGCTGATTTGTGTCTTATCAAAAAGGATGGGGTCATTAACAAAATGTCTGACTGAGGAGGCTCCTGTTCTTATCTGTTGGGCTTAGTGTCTGGCATTATGCTTGACATGATACGTTTAATATGATCAGTTTGAAATTATAGCAAGCTTGGTAGACAGCTGTGAAATCATGGGAGGAATTTGGTTTTCTGTCTACTGATAATGGCCAAACCACTTATGATGATGTCACAGTGTCGCAAGCTTTTTATTTTTGTTCCTTTCCCCTCATTTATACAGCACACACATAGAGATTTTACCAGAGAATGTCTTTCATTTACCCAAAAGTCTCCATTTCCTTCTTAGAGTGGGCTCTGTCTACACCTCATCTTCCCCTCCCAACCACCTGATTTCTCCTTGCTGCTCTCTTATTGAAAGGGTGAGCTTGCTTAATGGGGAGATGCCCAAATTCTAAATTAAAATATTTATTAGCAATGTTTACTGAAACAACAGACCAGGAAGAGAACCTTAAGTTACAGGATAGTAGCTTTCTGGAGAATTGAGCCAGCCATTTCTTTGCACCTTTCAAACCTGATGCGGGTTTAAGATTTTTGTCTTTTTCTGTAGGCCTGGAGTGCTAAGATCATTTGACCCCTTTGCTTTATCATCCGGAGTATTCCCCTGAGCCCAGTGTCAAAGCACACACCAAACACGGTATTTACCAAAAATGTAACAAAGGACAGTAATTATAGCCTGTGTACCTTAAAAGTATTGATGAAAACTAAGCATTTAGCACAGCGCGTGATGCATAGATAGTAAATTTTCAGTAAAGCTCATCAAGCAGTAGCGATTAATAGCAATCAACCATTTTCAGATAAGTAGATTATATCTGGTTGATACTTCAGTCATCAGTCAGACAGGTTATTGTGATCAGGGCGTTTGCTTCACTGGGAATTAGAACCATGTCAGTATTTTATAGATTGTCGCAGGCAAAATGCTCACTTAAGCTTGTTTGCTTATTTATACCAAGGTTGGTTGACTGTTTCTAGGATGCATGTACCTCACGCACGTGGACAAACCGTGAAGAGGAAGGTGCAGTGGGAGCATTCGCTGGTCACCAGTGCACCTTAGGGCCACCATTTCTAGAACCTGTCCAGGAATTCAGCCCACCTCCCGTTTTCAACCAAGACCTTAGGAAATTGTACTCTCTCAACAGAAATCCCATCAGTGTGGTTTCCAAATGGAGTATGCATGATCACCCGTCTTCCGCCCTTACTACGGCTGGGAACGGACACTGGGCCTAGATTTACTTTACTGCCTGACACAGCATATTTCTTTTCACATAACTCAATTAATTTCAGCAGCCATGAGTCCTTTAATAAGACTGAGAATGCTTTCTAAAAACAAAAATGGACCATAATAGCCCTCTGTCGCCCAACGTCTTAAATGATGATTTTATGTCCGTAGTATGATTCAACAATGGGGTAGGGAAGTTGGAGATTTCACTTATGTCAGCACACCTTTATACATCAATCTGACTGATTGGCTTTTTCAGATGTGATTGTAAAATATTTCCTTGTCTCATAGGCAAGACTCGGAAAAGCGGCCTTCTCTCTGCCAAGTCATCAGCCGAGTCCAGCTTGAAGTCTTTCGGCAGGAACCAGCTGGGCAACTACCCAACCTTGCCTCTGATGAAGTCGGCGGACGCGCTGAAGCAGCGGGAGGACGGCAGGCTGGGCAGCGGTCTCACCCCCCACCCCTCCAAGCGCTGTGGCCAACCGTCTGTGACTGGTTTGAATAAAAACCGCAGAAGCCTCCCCGTTTCCATCTGTCGGAGCTTTGAGACCCTGGAGGGCTCCCAGACTGTGGACACCTGGCCCCGATCCCATTCCCTGGATGACCTGCAAGGAGAGCCTGATGCTGGCAAGGATGTGCCTGGCGAGGTGACAAAACCCTCCCCTCAGATTGTACCGGAAGTGCCACAAAAGACAGCCTCGTCCATCACAAAGGTTCCAAGCCCTGAGCGAGCTTCTGCTGTTGACAATGCATTGCTACTGACCCAAAGCAAGAGATTTTCTGAACCTCAGAAAGTGACTACTAAGAAACCAGAGGGCTCGATAGCAGCCTCTTCACGTGGCACGTCCCCTCCTCCATGTTTGCCCAAAAACTACGATGCTCACCCTCCCGGAGTTAAACACAGTTTAACAAGGACGCCTCTTGAGGGTCACAGAAAGGGACTAGAGTTTGAAGGAACCTGTCACCCCATGGGCACCAAAGAAGGCACTGATGCTGAGCAGAGGGGCCCAGAGACAAGGACGCAGGCACGAAATCCTGCACAGCCTCCACCTGTTCCTGCCAAGAAGAGCAGAGAGCGCCTCTCCAACGGCCTCCACCTTGTCCCTCCTGGTCCCGAGGCCCCGTGCCTGCCGCTTAAAAAGGGCAGCCCCAGCGGCCCTAGCGACTGTCACTCTCCTCAGGCTTCTAGGCCTCCCTCAGGGCAGGAGCCTGGCAGCCCCTTGAGTGCGAGGCCACCACCATGGCTCTCAGAGCTCCCAGAGAGCACGAGCCTCCAGGAGCACGGCGTGAAGCTGGGCCCAGCTCTGTCCAGGAAGATCTCCTGTTCTCGGGGACTCGATCTGGAGATGCTCACCGAAAACAAGCTACGAGCCGAAGGCATCGATCTCACCGAGGAGCCCTATTCTGATAAGGTATCAACGGCCCTGGCCTCGCTTCCCAGGCCTCTGCTTGTATGTCAGGCAGCCAGGGAGAGGAAGACCACAGCTTCCCCAGGAGGCCAGCCCGGTGGTGGTTGGGGGGGCGTGCAATCTCACCGTGAGAGCACAGATGCCCCACAGCAGGGCCTCTGCCACCGGGTGCTGAGCGCTGGAGTGAACGGGGAGCACAGTGTCCAGATTAAATGCAAATACAGCCTCGGAATTTTCCTTTCTTTTCTTTTCTCTCCTTTTGTTTTGCTTGTTTTGTTCTTAATTTTTGACAGCTGTGTTTTGCAGGGAGCGCTCTCAGTACTAGAACTGGGTCCTGAAAGGATGGTTGAGTGGACAGGACACGCTCGAGTTCCAGTTTCCATGTTTTAGCTTGTGTGTTTTTAGACTTTAAGAAATCCCTATTTCATTTCCCCAATGGAAAATGGAAAATGAATAATAGCCTGCATAACTACCTCTTAGCCGTATTATTAGGAGCAAATAAAATAAAGGTGAACGTACTTTGAAAATTGTAGGACCCTGTTCAAATGTAATAATCGTATTGCACAATTATCTGTATGGGTAACGGGGGGGAAAGATTATATAAAAATCCCATTGTACCAAAACCATTGAGATCTATAATGAAAACTCATTTCTCATTTGAAAAAAAGAGATCTACCAATAGCAAAATGACTTTGAAGACAAATAAATGATAATCAATGAAGCCCCATATGTCACTCATGGAAATGCATGCTTCGTTATAACGCATTCCTGGGAGTCCTTTTTCTGAAATTCTTATGACCACCAATGCCTTATAATTGCCTGACAATAAGATCTCCTCCTCAGTATTTACTAAATAAAGTCCTTTGAATGGAAGATAGTGAGGACTCTTTGTTGTTGTTAGTGACTTTAAGTCAATCCACCTGCTGGCGCCCGTGTCCAGCAGAGCGGAACCCTGCCCAGTCTTTCTGTGCCGTCCTCTCCCCTTCCACTGCTGTGTCAGACACTGCTCTGCTGCTATTCATAGGGTTTTCATGGCCAGTTTTTTCAAAAGTGGGTGGCCAGGTCCTTCTTCCTAGTCTGTCTTAGTCTGGAAACTCTGCTGAAACGTGTCCACCATGGGTGACCCTGCTGGTATTTGAAACCCCAGTGGCATAGCTTTCAGCATCACAGCCACATGCACCTGCCACAGTGTGTGGGTCCCTGATGGGAAACAGACCCCAGGCCCCGGCATTGAGAGCGCTGAATCTTAACCACTAGAGCACCAGGGCCAGCTCGTGAGAACGCTACAGTAAACGCTGGCATGGTGGTGTGGTGGCGCAGCTCTTCATAGGTGAGGCACAAACAGCAGACTGTCTGGACAGCAGAAGTTCACCATTCCCTGCAATTGAGGAGACTCTTCCCTAACATTTTGCAAAATGCTAAGGTACACCGAGATGAGGGAATTGGCCCCCAAAATATAAGATGCTTGTGTCCTGCTTTAATTATGTTTCAAAACATTTTCCTGGAGTTCGTCACTCCCTGAAAGATAAAGATGTAAAAGTATTCTCTCTAAATCATCCATCCTGATTATAAAGAAAATATTCACTTCCAGTGAAAACTTTTGGTGTTGTTTTCTAGTAGTTAAGTGTCTTACCCTGCCTTACATTTGCTGTGTTTGGAAACAGAAAAAGATCCTTGCCACCCTTGATAACACATTTCTGTCCGCCCTCGCAGCATGGCCGCTGTGGGATTCCCGAAGCCCTGGTACAGAGATACGCAGAGGACTTAGAGCAGCCCGCCAGGGACGTCGCCGCCAACATGGACCAGATCCGCGTGAAGCTGCTTCGGAAGCAGCACCGCATGGCGGTGAGCAGCCTGCGCTTCGGGCCCTTGCTCAGCTTTTTGAAGCCCATTTAGTTACAGAGCTTAACGAAGAGCATGCTGGCGACCACTGAGTAGCCCAGGGCTCGTATAGCTGTAGAAAGGAGACACCCGGGGGGAAGATAAAACATATTCAGCCTACAAAGTTTTAAAAATACAGTTTTGGAAAGAAAAAAAATTATCCATAATCCCAGCACTACAAAAAAATGTTTAAAACTCCTTCTAGTCATTTCTCTACACACATACAATAGTTAATGTACAGTTTTGAAACCTGATTATTTTCAGTGATCAGATCATGAATCTATTTCTCTGTTACTGCAAATTCTTTTGTATTACTGATATTTCAAAGTGTTCTAGAAGGTCAGTGTGGCCTCGTTTAGCCAAGCCTCTGCTGAAACATTTAGATTTTTGTCCAATTTTTTATTTTAAATGATATAGTAAAGAACATCCTTGTCGATACATCTTTGTAGACGTCAAGGTTAATTTCGAAGGATGCATTCCTTCAAGAGGGTTTGCTCCAACGAGACTGCACAAAATCTCAAAGATTTGCACATTTGTTAGTAAATTACTTTTCTGAAAGGTATAGCCCTTGACCTTCCCGGAAGTCAAGTGTCTGTCCATTTCACTGCCCGGGCCAACACTTGATAGTATTGTGTTTTAAATTCTTTATGACTATATTGATTAAGTGTTTAATTTTCTAGTTGTTAATGTAGACTCAAAATACAGTGGAAAATCTACTTTATAAAAACCCTACCCATTGAACATCTTACTTTTCACACTAGTTCACAAATTTGTCTCTTTAATCACCTTTCATTGAAAAGCATATCACCATGAGACAAAATAGCCAGAAATATAAATACTTACAGTCTGGAGACTTGGGCACATAATTGGGGTTCGATCTCATTCCAACTGCCTTCTGGAACCTCACACACTTCTTGTCTCCCCTTTGAGAAGTCCAGAAAGAATTCTCAATGCCAGTCGTGGTCTTTGATGTCTCATGGCATTATCGCTCTCTGAGAGCCTAGGAGGGTGATATTTCAGCAGTGTTCCTTTCAGGCATGTGAGAAGGAGCCCCCCCAATGGCACGTGTTAAGGCTTGATAAAATTGCTCTCTTTCTTTATCCAGATCCCAAGTGGTGGACTCACAGAAATCTGTAGGAAACCCCTCTCTCCTGGGTGCGTTTCGTCCGTGTCGGATTGGCTGGTTTCCATCGGGCTGCCCATGTACACCAGCGCCCTCACTGAAGCGGGGTTCAGCACACTGGGCCAAGTGCCTTCTCTGTCCCACAGTTGTCTTCAGGAGGCCGGCATCACAGAGGAGAGACACATAAGCAAGCTCGTGTCCGCGGCCAGACTCTTCAAACTGCCACCGGGCCCCGAGGCCATGTAGCCAGACCCGTAATGGACCTGACAGGACAAGAGCCGCCCTTTCACTGTGCTTACGACGCGGATGCAATTCCTCCTCCTCTGGACCTGCAGACCAGATCCTGGAGAAAGGCCCCGTTTGTGGCCACACAGCACGAAACCTTGGCACAGGACTGACGACCCTCTCTTCTCCGGAAAAACCCCCTCGAGGAAACTGGTGTGGTTCTCTTTGACCCCCAAAGAAAAGACAAGCACTTAGTTTTATTTTCAGAACACAAAAGAACCAAGAAGCCAACTTGCCACGAATGCTGTGCCTCTGGTCTGTCCTGGTGCGCTGGGAGAGGGCTGGGAGCAGAGGGAGGGGCAGCCTGTCCGTTTCTCACGATGCCCTTGCCCTTCTGTCACCCGGCAGGATACCCGAGGGCCAGACGGGCTTTAGCTAGGCCAAAGTAATAGACTCGGGAGCTCTTGTACACTATTGACCATGTTCATTTGTTCAAAAGTAAGAAAACCTGGCTGCACTAGAAAACGGAAGTCCTATTCTCCTTTAGATAAATGAGAGACATTTTATTAATTGCTTTCTAGCAATCAGCTTTTATTTGCCTTAATATAAGCTTTTGAGCAGTTATCTAACTAATGTTCACTACCCTGAAACCATCATTCCAAATTTCCAGCTTAGACTGCCAGCTAACATATCTGGGATGTTTTCAGCAAAAATGGGCTTTTCTAATGGTCTCATTCTAACATGGCTTACTTCGTAGGGGTGTTTATCCGACAAATTTCACCTTGGCTTTCAGTTTTTAAACTAACCACAAATCCAGTAAAAAGCTATCTGAAATTCATAAAGATATCATGTGTGTTTGTATGAAAGTGTGTGTGTGTGTGTGTGTGTGTGTGTGTGTGTGTGTTTTTATAGCCACTACCTTTCATTTTAATCCGTTTAGTATTCTTATCGTGTTGGTCACTGTGTGGCAGTATTGACTTGGGATCTTGACCACATCCATTCCAAAACTCAGTCATCATCTAACAGGCCCCCTTTGCGAAAAGTCATTGTAAGGTTGAATATTTCAGAAAAGATGTTTTTAAAAAGGGAAATCATTTCTAAGATGTTTTTAAAGGGTTTGTCTTCAGTTTTATAAATAAGATATTGCTTTCCTTCTTTTCTTGTTTAGAGAATTCTTTTAATTCAAATAAAGGTTCATTTCAGAGCCAAACCACAGTAGCCATGCATTAAGTAGTTGCATATTTTCAATTGTTTTCCAACTGATTTCAGCAAATTTTCTAGCAAGCAGAAATTTAGATAACTAAGCTGTGTAGGTTTCCATAGCTTACCAAATGATTGTCCTTTACATTCTTATCAGAAGCACTATTTTAAGCATTGGTTGTGATCATTACAATAGAAACAATTTGAACCCAAAGGCTTGATTAAAAGTTCTGTACTATTTCATCTGCTCACTAAAACAAGTGATGTCCCTCAGGAAAAAAAAAAAGTGATTTCATTCATTACAAAGCCATTTTAGCATTTGCTTTCTAGACCTGGATCCATGTTTCTGAGGAAGAGGATATTCTCAGGTGATATATTTTTTCATGCTTTGGTAGGCATTTTTTAAGATAATATATGTTTCTTCTGTAATAGTCACCTTCTATAAGATGCCATGTGAAGAAGTTGTAGCAATATAGAATAAAAAACTGAAGCTGCCAAATTTCTGTTGAACTCTTAAAAACAGCCCGTTCTGGTCATCTCGTGTTGTGACATTCCTGTGAGCATAGCAGCCCTTTTGGACTGTAACAAGGCTGCAGGTTTCTCATATAACTGCATCGCTGGAATGTGTTTCGGGTGCTGTGGTAAGAGGGGTGCTGTAAATTGGGCACCTCATCCTGCTTCTACAGTCCCGCAGCGTCGCCTTCGGAGAGACCGCTCATGGTTTAAGCTGAGCAAAAAGACCACACAAGAGTCATGTAATAGGTAAGAGAGGAGAAGGGGAAATCTTCTGTGAATTTCCAAGCATTAGTTCATTTTCAGTGTAAGATTTTCATTTCAGTGAAAGTGGCACCAGAAAAGGGAATTTTCTGAGTATGAGCGTTTGAGGATGCCAAACCGTATTTTTGTCACTCTGCTTTGGAAATCATTGCCTTCGCATACAAAAAGCAAATTCAGGGACCGTGAGTAATTTTCCATCGGAAGGTCTCCCTAATCTGAGGGGTCTGAGGTAGTTTTTACTTTATTGTGCTTTTCTTTAATCTTTTTTTTTTTTATCTTTAGTATTTGTTTGGTCTTCTTTTGCTTTAAACGTTTAATTGATCCTAGAAAAGCCTGAATGTTTGTGTGTGACATTTGACTGAGGTGGTTTGGGGCCGCCTGGGGATGCTAGAAGACAGACAGGTGGCAGGCTTGAGCAATATCCAGTTTTAATCAGTTGCACTTGGTACAGAATGTTCTGGAATGGTGAAAACTGTTGTCTTTGGAAAGCACAAAAGAAACCTGGAAGGCAGTTCAGCTCAGGTAGCCACACACCTGCTGTGTGTAATTTTTACTTTGAAGCTGTCTACGAGGAAACGCAGCCAGGCCCAGCCACTATTTACATTCCCAGATAACCAAGAAGCAGGTAGATTTTCATGGCCTTTCCCTAGTCAGAGGCCTTTTCTCTGTCCTGAACCCAGGTATAGGTGAAATTGGAAATTACTAGTCTATTGCAAATCAGTTTCTGACATAGCAAAGTTTGCTTTCATAATTGCAGCAAAAGAAGTCAGTTCACCAAGTCAATGCTGCATGTGTGTACTGTATTACTTTCGGGAAGAAAAAATATATAGTAGTCTGAGTCCAAGTTATCTTGATTATAAATTGATAGAGAAAACAAGAAACTGTCAAGCAAGTTATATAACAACTAACAGCATTGCACTTTCTGTATATGAAATCAATATTTAAATAACTTATTTTTCTCCATTGCTGTTCTTAAACATTGTAAGTAGCTGTAATATACCAGTACCAATATGTTCTTGCGATTGCTTCAGCCCAAGAAAGCTGTGTATTGTTTTAAGAATTGTAAAAATTATTGTGATGATTCATTTAGCAAAAAGTGGACAGAAGGGTTTTCCTATGTATCAAAACTTGTCTATAAGTATGTCATCTGTGTACCTAGAAAAAAAGTAAATAAATTTCTTTAGTTGAATATGCCTCTCTTGTTCTTTGGTATTTCAAAGATGGGGTGGAAATGAAAGAGAACTTATAAAATGTGCTTTAGGAATGAAATATATTGTAAAAATAGTAGTTGCATACAGTTACTTCTGCCGCATCCCCAAGACTCGCTATCTGACCCACGCTCAGATTTCTCCGCCAGTTTGTTGCATAATCAAGTCATATAATCATAGCGTCCTAGACCAGAAAGAGATTTTTTGGAGGTCATCTCTAGTCTAAGCCCATCGTTTTCAAATGAGGATTCTGAGTCCATGTAGGTGGTGGACTTGCCTGACATTATGCAGTTAAATGGTACGGAACCCAAGTCTTCCATTGAGAGAGAAGAAAAATCTAGGTTGGGATATTCTAGAAATTAATCAACTTGGCAAAAATCCTTTTTCAACACTGGTGTACCACAATTGAAATAAAAACACGTTTTTGATTAGGAGGGAGTGTGTGTGTAATATAAAAACGTTGAGTAGATAATGCATGCACTTGAGACAAGCCAAAATATCACCCTCTTCTTTCCTCCCAGCCACCAATTTTGCTCACTACAGGTAAGTAAGATATCCAGTGTTTGCGTATCTTTTCAGAAATACTGTTTGTATTTACAAATAGAGCTGCATGTATTTCTCCATACTGGAATGATAGCCTATTTTCCACATTTCTTCACCCTGCTTTTAAATTTAATATATCTTAGAGACCTTTTGATGTCAGTACCCTTCCATTCTTTTAAAGGCTGCATAGTATTCTATGATGCAGATAATTTATTTAACCAGTACTCTCTTAAAAAGACAGTTTTTTTGCTGTTTAAAAAAAGCTGTTATGAATATCCTTATACCTATATCACTTAGCAGGTGCTCTGTTAAAGTTATGTGTATTTTAAATTTTGATAGATAGAGTATTTTAAATCTGCTGGTGGATTTCATTAAAGGAAACTTTACCACGATAGGTTTTGTTTTTAAATCATTGTCTTACTCCCCACTTCCCCAGTCTGTTTTGTAAATGGGGATATTTCGTATATTCTTAGGGAGTGGGGATTCATCTGAAGTGCTGCATTATTTTGAAGAACTAACCATAAACCTCAAACCTTACTTATCTCAAGCTGACTCCCAAGACTCATTAGTTCAAAGAAGATGCTTCTTTCTGTTTGTTGTTGTTATTTATTTTTTGTTTTAAAAATTGAGGTGAAAATTACATGACATAAAATTAACCATTTTAACATGAACAATTCAGTGGTATTTAGTACACACACAATGTTGTTCAACCGTCACCTCTATCTAGTTCCAGAACATTTCCATCACCCCAAAAGGAGACCCCATCCCATTAAACAGTCACTCCCCCAGTCCCTGCAACGACTAATGTCTGTCCTGTCTTTATGGATTTGTCTGTTTGGGGCATTTCACATAAACGGAACCAAATGTTATTTGGTCTTTTTTGTCTGGCTTCTTTCACTCAGCATAATGTTTTTGAGAAGATACTTCGTAATTCCTAAGAAATCTTGACTGGATTCTTGGTGTTTGTTCTAACCTCGCTTCATACATGGATTCTGATGTTGCATTCACTTAGAAGTTATAAAGAACATTAATTCGATTAGGGAAAGGAGAAGAGAGAAGGATGGTAATCGTTCTTCAACCACACAACTCATCCTGGAGTCCTTAGAATGATGACTTTCTTTCTCTGAGCTATGAGGACCCATTCGGAGGAAACGACGTACACAGTACTTCCTTTGAGAGTGTGTGAGTGTCTGAGACAGACAGGGCCTCAGGAGAGGAGGAATGCTCCCTGAGATGTCAGACTGGACTGCTCATCAGGGGATTGTGGGCAACATTATTCCAAATCCTCATACAGTGCCCCTCCGACACTTCCTCAGAGAGGAACGCTCTGAAAAGAGACTAGCTGTCACTTCTAGACTTTAACAAAAACACCTGAAGGTCCTAATCAAACCAAGTTTGAGTCCAATATGGAAGAACCCCAGGATATGTGTGGGAACCAGCATAGTTAAGACTGATCTGCCTGGAATTTCCCACCATCCCCACTCATCCTAACACTTGGGTAATGAGTATGTTCAGAGCCCTAAGAGAGATGTGTACAAAGGGCTGTGGGCACCAGAGGGAAAACTGACCCAGTCCATGGGGAGAAAAGGCCAGCAGAGGCCGTTATATGGATTATAACCATATGCTGACATGTTAAGAGCATTAGACTCTTAAAAACACAAAGTCTTGAAAAGTATAAGAAAACAATTGAGAAAGTATCATCTCCAGCGTCCCCAAACGCCTGATTCTCCTGGCCCTCATCCTGAGTGGATCATTTCTTCCTCACCTCATAGAAAAATTGGAAACCATCCATTGGGTGGGCCTCCTCTCTGGACCTTCTTTCAGTCCACTTACAAACCCCCATCATCCTCACCCAGTCTTTCCTCCTCGCTCCTGCCGGGACAAAAGCAGTGTCCCTCCTCCGTCTGATCCTTCTGCCTGAGCTCAGGATCCTGTCCGGGGACCTCCACCCCAGCCATCACCTACTCCTTCACATCTCTGTAGCTTCCCCTGGAACATGTTTGCAGCAAGCTGGTGCTATGCTTTCCAGGTCGGCCCCAATTCCCCTTTTTTGGATAAGCATGTGGCATTTCCCTTGGGAGAACTGCACCCCCCACATTTCAAGAGATCTTGGTGCCAACTTTGGTGATGATGTCCCCCAGCCCCCTCCAGGCCATTCAGTCCCCCTTTCCCTGGAGCTGGGCTCTGGAGCTGAAAGGCAGGTATGTGTCAGGGTTGGAACTGAACTGTGCCAATGGTGGTACCCACAGAGCCCAGGAATCTCAGGGGCTCAGGCGCCGAGGGCTTCCTGTCCCTTGTGCCAGGGCCGTCAAATATCTTTGCTCATGTACGCCCCAAATAATATTCAAAACCTAAGGAGTCCCTTGCACATTTCAAAGTTGTCCTCCAAAATTTTTGATGCAGAAGTTCAAATAATCGCAAGACTACGTTTCCAGCTTACTGGGAATATTTGCGTTTTAACATAAAACTGCAGTGTTACTTTACAAAATATATCCAGTGGAAAATAAATACCAAGGCACCTACCATCGTCCACGGAACGCACACAAGAACAATTTAAAAATTTTACTCTCCTTGTCTCCTTGATATCCTACATCCATCCTACTTCCTCCATACATTTCATCCTGACACAATATATTTCAATGGGTGAGAGTGTCTTTTTGATCATCCTATCATTTCTTTGTAATAAAAATGTTTATGAATTAAAGTTTAATTTCATTCCTTTTGATCATTAGGCTCTAGTTGTAAAAAAAAAAAAAAACCTGGGTTTAGTTATCCTTATCATGATTATTATTAATCAATTTATCAATATACAGATACATCACAATTTTTGATAAGTAATGATAAAGGGTAAAAATTAAAGTGATATTGGAAATGTCTCTCATCAGATGGATGGCGGGGGTGGGAGCTCCTGTGGGGCACCTTGATTATAGAAGATGTTGCACACCAGTTATTTCAAGTTCGCCTAACTGTTTGGAGCCCCAGATATTTTTACAACCTATTAAGATTATGCTTTTCTTATGTATGGAGTGGAAGAAGGGCATTTACAAAAGAAGAGATGGGCAAGGAGCACTGGAAAGATGTATCCTCGGGCAGATCCATTCTAGACCATATTGATCTAGAAACGGATTCTTTTGTTAGAGCTGTCCCAGGCAGCGCGCCTTTGGAAGGAGTCCCAGACTGAAGCCCTTGCAGCAGGGGACCTGGAGTTCTTCCCCAAAATTCCTTTTCTTGCTCATGGGCCAGAGCCCTTTGTTGGTTTTGCCTGTGAAGATCCACCAACCAGAACAGTGTTAACCATTTCTCACTTTAAAAATTCTCTCTCAGCTCCACATTTCCCTGGTCCAGATAATCCCTCTCTCTCTTGGTTTTCAGACAAAAATCTTGAACATTTTTCCTGCTTTCACTGTCTCTTCTCCCTTTTCCTCCATAAGTTCCCCGACGACTGCTCCCTGGATGCACCCAAGGCCACTGATGGAAGGAAGGTCCTGATTGCTAAGTCCAGTGCCCACGGCGCCCCCTCTGACCTCCTCCTGCCCATCCCTGCCTCGACCTTCTTCCGGAGCTTTTGCCTCGCCCCTCCTGCCCTCCCCGTCTCTACACCTGCTGCCTCTCAGTCCCTCTCCTCACCCTCTGAAAGTTCAGGAACCTCAGACTTCCATCCCAGAGTCTCTTGTCTCCATCGTGATTTACTTGTCACCTCAAAGAGCCCGCTTAAACAAGCAATCCCAAATATCTATCACTTAAGAAGAAATGTAACGCTTTTCACGAGATGCTTCTTACGAGACAAAATTGCATGTTAAGACACTGCCTCAGCTATTGCTTGTTAGACCAACCACGCCTCCTCCGGCACCAGCTCACTTTTCGTCATTGTGCTGCGTTCAGCATCTGGGCTCCAGAATAAAGCCAAAGACTAAAAATCAGAGGCTGTATTTTGCGGTGGAGGCAACATATCGTTCTATAATTTCTGTAAGAACATTCCACATTCTATTCTCATGGAGTCAGTCCCTCAGTTTCCGTAGAATGGGAGGGCTGTCAATCAAAACGTCCTCTGGTCCCTCATTGGTCCATCCAAACACGTGACACTGTCCTCCGAAGGGTTGAAAGCGAGGATAGGGTAATGGAATCAGCTGCTTACTGGACAAAGCGTTATATTGAGCGCTTGAGGCAATGTCCACCCTTTATTCGTTCAATCAACTCCAAGTGGTCATTTATTATTACCCCTGTTTTATCAGAGCATAAAGTCCGTGAGAGCAGGGACTTTGTTTTCTTTATTCCTGTGTTCCCAGCTCCCAGAACAGTGCCTGACACGTGCGGGTGCTGAATAAACATGTCCCGAATCACAGGGTTCAGAGAAGTTAAGACACTTTTCCAGGCCGACACAGCCAGGAAGTAACTGGACTGAGTTTTGAACACAAGTCTGTCTGACCCTAAAATCCACGCTCTTTACGGTATGATAACTGCCTCCAGCTACAAAGCTCCCCTGAAGTCCCCGAATTCTGCACATTCAATTCTCTTCACAAATAGCGATGTTAAACTTAACACCTCCCAAATGGAATGTCTGCTCTTCCCCTCAAACCTGGGGTCCACCCACCTCAGTTTCCCATCTCCATTAACGGCACCTTCCAGTCATTCAGTTCAAAACCCTTAGTCATCCTTGACTTCTTTTTCCTCTCACACTTCACATTTGGTCAGGAAACCCTGTTGTCTTTACTTTCAACGCCTCTCCAGAAGCTGACCCCTTCTCAACACCTCCACTGCTACTGCACTGGTCCGAGCCACAGCCACACTCACCTCTCGCCTGGATGTTTCCAGAACCTCCTGGTTTCCCTGCTCCCGTTCTTGCCCCCCAGCTCACACAGCAGCCAGAGTGACTTTGCTCTGGACTGAATGTGTCCCCCAATTTCATCTGCTGAAGCCCTAACCCCATGTGATGATATTAGGAGGCGGGGCCTTCGGGAGGTAATCAGGATTAGACAAGGTTATGAGGGTGGAGCCCCCACCGTGGGATCAGTGCCCTTAGAAGAAGAGAAAGACCCAGAGTCTCCTCTCTCTGCACCCAGTGAGGACACAGGGAGAAGGCTGTCCTCTACAAGCCAGGAAAGGGTCTTCATGAGGAACCAAACCCTGCCAGACCTTGACCTTGGACTTTCCAGTCTCCAGAACCGAGAAAATAAATGTTATTCGAGCTCCATCTCTTGTATTTGACTATGGCAGCCTGAGCAGGCCCTGTAAGAACATAAGGCAGACCATGCCACTGCTCTGCTCCAAACCCTCAGGGGCTTCCCAGTTCTTTCAGAATGCAGGACAAGCTCTTTGCAAGGGCCCACCAGGTTCCACGTCCTCGGCTCCTGTGTCCTGTGTGGTCTCCCCCAGCCGGCTCTCTCATTCAGCCGGACAAGCTTTCTCGTTGGTCCTCAAACCAGGCTCACGCTTCATGCCTTTGAACAGGGTTTTCCTCAAGCTGGAATAATCTTCCCCAGAAAATCTGAGTGACTGACTTCCTCCGGCCCTCCTCCTGCAGGGCTCTGCTCGAAAGGTGAACTCTCAGAGTCCTGTCCTGACTCCATCACCTGGAGTCACACCCTCCCTCTGTCTGCACCTTCGCCGCCGCTCCCCATCTCATACCTGCTCCATTTCCCCCTGTAGCATGTAACATACTCTGGACTTTATTTCTTCGTTATGTTTACTGCCTGTTAACCATCTCCTCCTGCGACAGTGTAAAGTCCAGGAAGGCCCAGGTGTGCCCACCGAGGAGCCTGAACCTCCACACTTGACACGTGGTGTTTGGGGAATGAATGACTGTCCCTGAGTCACAAGCCCTTGAATCCTAAACGTTAGAGCCGGACATGATCTATATTAATCTGAATTTATAACTGGAGAAACAGAGACCCAGAGAGGTGACAGGAGCAGCTGAGGTCGTACACAGACGGCGAGTGACAGAGTGAGTCGATGAAGAGGTAAATCCTCTCTACCTATCAAGCGCTTCACTGGAACACGTGAGCGGCCGTGGCTTAAAAAGAAAGGCCAGCAAACCGGAGCATCAGAGGGGCTTCCAGCAAACCAGCTGTCGCAGAGGGACTAGTTGTTGCAGCGTGCGGCCACCAGAGGGCACTGAGGTGTCAGCTTGAAGGCCGGCTGACCGTGCGGAGGGCGGGAGGGGAGGAGGGAGCGACCGCCCAGCACAGCCGGAGGGACGGCGGGCGCCGCCAGCCCGCAAACGAAATGCGGCGGCGGGAGGGACAACAGGACCTTCAGGACTCTCCAAGTTATCCCCGAGACCTGGAGCCCTGCAGCCAAACGTGTTAAAACGCCATTGGAAAATGATGATGATGGTGACTGGGAAAACTTACAACCCGCTGTCACAAACATCGTGGAGCCGAGCCAGAGCGGGGTGACCACCTGTCTGTGCTGCACCTGGTGGGCTTGGGTGTGCACAGGTGCCTTCCTGCCTGCCACAGGAAAGTTGGCGGAAGGAAGGGTTTGGACGACCCTAAAGCAAAGTCCTAAACTTTAGACGGCAAGCAATGAGATGGGAAAGCAGGCTCATTTTTGTTCGAATGGCCTTCCACTCACTGCTCGTGGGCCAGAATAGGCCGACGTTATGAGAGCAGCAGCCGCCATCCAGTCCAGACCTCACCGAACTTTTATGTCTGTGAGTTGGCTTCACACTCTACCTGTAGACGCTGTGGTCCCCATTTTACAGCTGAGGGACCCGTACTCACAGAGACGTAGGTAGAAGAGATGAGATCTGACCTTGGGTTATTTTATTCTGATGCCCTTTGGCTCAACCACCGTTGAATAAGGTCCTTGTTCTCAGCCTGAGCAACACATTAAAATCACCTAGTGCATCAGTCTGCCTTGGACCAGAGAAGCAGAACCAGTAGGAGATATATATACGAAGTTTATTGGGGCCGGCGGGGTGGCTCACTGGTTAAGTGTGCACGCCATGCTCTGCTTCTCAGGGGCCCGGGGTTCACTGGTTGGGATCCTGGGTGCGGACGTGGCACCCCTTGGCAAGCCATGCTGTGGTAGGCGTCCCACATATAAAGCAGAGGAAGATGGGCACGGATCTTAGCTCAGGGCCAGTCTTCCTCAGCAAAAAAGGAGGCAGCAGTTAGCTTGGGGCTAAACTTCCTCAAAAAAAAAAAAAGTTTATTGCACAGATTGGCTTTTGTGATCATAGGGGCTGACAAGACGAGTCTGAAATCCGTGGGGCATGCTGTCAGGAACAGCAGGCTGGAATGTTTGGGCGTAGGCTGAACCCACTGTCTACAGGCGGGATTTCTTCTTCATCAGGGAAACCTCAGGTCTGCTCTTAAGGCGTTTCAACAGATTGAATCAGGTCCACCCAGATTTCATCTCCCTTCCTTAAAGTCGGCTCATTATGGACTTTAATCACACCTACAAGATAACTTCACAGCAACACCTAAGTTAGTGTTTGATTGAATAACTGAGGACAGTGGCTGTCTTAGTTCAGGCTGCTATTACAGAATACCGTACGCTGAGTGACTTAGCAACCTCCGAAATTTATTTCTCACAGTTCTGGAGACGGTAAGTCGGGGATCAGAGTGCCAGCATGGTTAGGCTCTGGTGAGAGCCCTCTCGCAGGGTGCTGACTGCTGACTTCCCGTCGTATCCTGGCGGGGTGAAAACAGAGAAGGGAAGCAAGCTTTCCTCTGAGAGCACTAATGCCATTCATGATGGCTCCACCCTCATCACTCATCTGATCCCCAGTACTTCCCAAAGGCCCACATCCTAATACCATCACACTGGGAGGGAGGGGTTCAACATATGAATTCTGGGGGACACAAACGTTCAGCCCATAGCAGTAGCCTCACCAAGTTGACACATTAAACACACCATTATACCTTGGAAGCTTTTGAAAAGTAGGCTTCTTCAGACAAAGACAAACCAAGTGATTTCACTCATACGTGGAAGGTAAACAAACAAAGGGAACAGATTAGTGGTTCCCACAGGGAAGGGGGTTGGGGGATGGGGAAAAGGGGTGAAGGGGCACATACTTATGGTGATGGATAAAAATTAGACTATCGGTGGCGAGCATGATGCATCTGTACAGAAACTGATAAATAATAATGCACACCTGAAATTACATAATGTTATAAACCATTATGACTTCGATAAAATAATTGAAAAAAAAGAAAAGTAGACGTCTTGGGCCCTACCCCAGACCGACTGAATCCGAATCTCATGGGATGGAACCTGGGCACTCATTTTCTTTCTATTTTTCTTTAGCTGCGTAGTGAGGGTTAATAACTGCGAGTATCGTCAGTGAGCAAGGGGCCTTCGGAATTCAAACTGAGCCACCCGTACTTGGTTTACCCCATCGGGATGGCCGCAGAGATGACAGTGCCCATCCTGGAAGGAGCCCACTCTGCCCTGGCTCCGGGCTTGACCCGTGACCCCGGACAGGCCCCTTCCCTGCTCAGCCTCGTCCTCCTCATCATCTGTGAAAGGAGGAGAAGGGGGCAAAGGCCAACTGCCCCACTGACCTCTACCCAACAGCTGTTCTCCTTCTTTGTGAGATTACAGAGTCTCAGAATCCCAGCCCCAGGGAATGAATCACGATTGGCTCAAGCCAGTCCTGGCAGTGCCGGCCCTGCTCCTCGGTACCTTCTTTAACAGCTTCCCTTTCAGCCAACTGTGGGCACAGGACCCACTTCTGGCCAGTGAGACACAGCTGAAGTTGACAACAATCTTCGAGGTGATATTCCCTTCATGGATAGAAAGTCCTTCCTTTGCCTCCACATACAGTCGTGAGAGGATGAGAGCCCTGGCGTGATGGCAGCCCGGTGTGACATGCATGGAGGAACAAAAGCCCACACGCAGGGGAGGAAAATAGAAGGATAGACAAAGCTTGGGCCCTTGACCCCACTGTGGAGCCAGGGAACCATTTCCCACTTGTGATTATAAAATATTTGCTGGGAACACCTGCCCTGATCAGCAATAGTCAAGGGAGGGAAGGAGCAAGAATGATTTTGCAGCCGTCTCATTCCAGAGATTTCGTGTTTGTGGGGCTGACAATGGGATTTTGGAGATGGAGGATTCTCAACTCAGTGACCCAGCTGAGCAGGACTCCACCTGGTTCCAGCACCTCTGCATATACAGCACGTCTGATGTACCACGGGCTCTTTCAGGAAAAAACCATCACTTATTGAGAAGAGCTTTCAAGGCCCTCCACGATAAGGCCATTCCCTACCCCAGTCAGACATGCTGTGTCTCTTCCAAGTGTCTGGAATATTCCATGGTGATTCCCATGTTCATTTCGGCTTGCATTTCTTTCCCAGCCTAGAATCCTCTCCTTGTCCTTCCTTGTCTGTTTATCTGATTCCCACCCTCTGAAGTCCAACCTCCTCCAGCAACACAGGAGTAACTCTGGTCTATGCCACCAGCTTCCTGACAACCCAGGGCTCTTCTCATGGTGCCCTTCACTCAAGCAATGGAGCTCAGAGTCACAGAAGAACAATTAGGGCGGGCTCCAGACGCCAACCCAAACCCCGCAAAGCCTCTCATTTCTTTTTTGCCCCAATTTTATTGAGATATAATTGACATATAACATTGTATTCGCTTCAGGTGTACAACAAAATGATTTGATATATGTCTATACTGCAAAATGATCACCAGAGTAAGTCTCCTTAACATCTGTCACTTACATGGTTACAAATTTGGTTTTTCCTCATGACGAGAACGTTTAAGATCTACTCTCTTCGCAACTTTCAATATACAAAACCCTACTGTTCACTATAGTCACCATGCTGTACACTGCATCCCCAGGACTTATTTATCTTATAACTGGAAGTTTGTACCCTGATTTTATTTTATTTTTTTAAATTTTATTTATTTTTATTTTTTAAGTTTTAAAGATCTTATTGTTTTGTTTGTTTGTTTGTTTTTTCTGGGAAGGATTGGCCCTGAGCTAACATCTGTTGCCAATCGTCCTCTTGTTTTCTCTTCCCGAGGCCCCAGTAGAAAGTTGTATATCCTGGTTGTGAGTCCTTCTAGTTCTTCTATGTGAGCTGCTGCCACAGCATGGCTCCTGACAGATGACTGGTGTGGTTCCACACCCAGGAACCGAACCCAGGCCGCCAAAGCAGAGCGTGCCAAACTTTAACCACTAGGCCATCAGGGCTGACTTGGAAGTTTGTACCTTTTGACCACTGTCACCCAATTTGCCCCTTGCCCCCTGCCTCTGGCAACCTACAATTTCCATCCTGGTCTATATTTCTATGTGTTTGGTTTTTTTTAGATCCACATATAAGTGAGATCATATAGTATTTGTCTCTCTCTGTTTAGCTTATATCACTTAGCATAATACCCTCAAGGTCCATCCATTGTCACAAATGGCAGGATTTCCTTCTTTTTTATGGCTGAGTAATATTCCATTATGTATGTGTGCATATGTGTGTGTGTGTGTGTGTGTGTGTATACATGTATATGTATATCTATCTATCACATCTTCTTTATCCGTTCATCTGTTGGTGGACACTTGGGTTGCTTCCATGTCTTGGCTGTTGTGAATAATGCTGTAAGGAACATGGGAGTGCAGATATCTCTTCAGGATAGTGATTCCTTTTCTTTCGATGTATACCCAGAAGTGGAATTGCTGGATCATGTGGTAGTCATTTCTTCCTTTATTTCTTCTTAGTAAATCATTTCCTCATAAATCAATTCAAAACCGGTTTGAAAGTGCTCCAGTTTGGTTGAGATTCTGTTCAAAGACATTTTGCTCTCAGACATGCTCCTTAGTTTCCTTAAATATGTCATTCATCTAAAGGGCCAGTAATAGAAATTCAGAGAACACTGCTAACAGCTTCAAGTTTGTTCTATCTCTGAAAATAACTAACTGATTTGATCTCCTTTACCAACATAGGACAATCTTTTTCTATTAAATTTAATTGCTTCAGTCCCCACTTGCCCAAATTACACGGCATCCTGTATCTCTCCTCGAGACATCCCTGAAAAAATTGCCCAAGAATCCCGGGATTTACTCACCTCGAAGAGGCCTGTCTTGCTTCCCGACAGGAAGATTACAGCCAGGGAAGCCGGTCAGCTATGGACAGGCTCCAACTTTCTGCCATCGTGATTTCTTTTGCCATAGGGTCACTGTTGAAAACTGTGTCCCTAGGGTTCAATGTGTCCTTGTTTTCACCACTCCAAATGAACCCAGAAGCCACAGTGATATTTTATTTTGAAGGAGGACAAAAAACAATTTCACTCTCTCCAGAGTATGTCTGTCTGAGGCTTAAAGCCCCACAGGGGATTTGTACTCAGCCCCACAGGATGCTCTCTGAGCTGGGGTAGTGTTCTTGGGGACACTCTGAGCCTCAGTCACACAATGGGCCAAATCCAGCCCCCAAATGGACATTCTGGTGGGGAAACAGGGCCCAGGTTGTCATCCAGGCTCATACTTCCCTGGAACTGGGTTCCTTGTTGGGGATTCTTGGAGTCCTTTCCCATCCCACCCATCTCAGTTGGTCTGAGAAGTTCTATCAGTTTGCATTCTTGAAAGGGAAGAGGTCAGGGGACTATACCGCTTTCTTTCCCAGGTGGCAACTGAGTCCCCATTCAAATTGACCTACATTCCTCCAAGTGGCCGCTTTGCGTCATAAGGGATGTAGGGAGACTGAGCTGTTCAGGTCACAAACGTCCCCGGGTAATTAGTGACCACTCGCCTTAACACAGAGTCACTGGCACGTGCCACTCAGGTGACTGCACGGGGGAGACTGCTGTCTCTGCCTCACAGAGAACTAGCTGGTCTTTTTTTCACTTTGGACTTTCTTGAAGTCTTGCGTAGTCTGGCTCGTAAGAGCTCAGACTTTAAGCCCTGAAGGGACTCAAGCTTCCCCTGGAGTGCGAGCTCTGGTCAGGACTGAATGGAGTCAGATGACAGGAGTCAGGGACTTCTAACAGGCACTGGCCTCTCCTGGCGTCCCTACCTTCTGATGACGTGGTCTGGCTGCAGCTGGTCTGGGAGAGCAGACCCGGGAAAGCCCGCACTGGCGAGGACGTGGGCCCTCCCTCAGAATGCCAGGTACGGATGGAGTGGGACCCAGGAAAGCAGCTGCCAGCAGCCTGATCATGCTCCCTTCTCTGTCACATCAGTGGGTGGTAGGATCATGCTTGGGGATGCCACACCTGGGCCATCACAGCACATGAGAAGATGGGGCCATGCCTCCCACTTGTCCTCCTGCATCGCTCTTCAATCCTTTGCCCATTGGCCAACACCAATCCTCTCTTAGCTCCAAGAACCTTCCTCTTGGCTTCCATCGCAGGCGCCAAGTTGAAAGTGTCTTTCAAAGGGCCGTTTCTGGAGCAGTGGGTGATGGTAGGGTTGGAGGGAAGGAGGATGAAGGGGGAAAGATTAGAAATTGCCATAGACCTGGCACCCGAGCTTCTGACAAGAGAGTCCCCCCTTCTCCGGTTTGAGCTCATTGTCTCAGAATTGCTCACTACTCCAAAACAGCCCAAGTGTCTGTCTGTCAGGGGCCTCCTCAGGGCAGATGGAGGTCCCGCATCCCGGAGCTGCAGCTCCCTGCAAAGTCCCGAAGTGGCTTGCAGAGCAGGTTTGATGGCGTCTCACTGGACACAGGGATGGTGTGTGAATTTCTTCCATCTTCCTAGGGGAGGTTTCCAAAAGTTTTCCAAAGGCCGTTTCAGCTGTGGTCTAAATTCTGGGCCTTGGCACCACTCCAGGGAGGAGCCCCATTTACTTTGGCACCTGGGGACTTCCTATTTCATCCCAGGCTCCTAATGTATGGAATAGGATTTTGCTGGGAGGCACACCGTAGTAATTCTCCGTGCTGTCGAGACCCATGGAGACTGTGGCTGCCCAGCCGTTGGGGACCTCCCATTCTGGCTCCCCAGAAATCCTCCCCATTTGGCTCTGAGGTTGACGGGAGTTGCCCACGAAAGATTGTTTGATGAGGGGTTCGTGCTGGTTGGATCGTGGAGCATGTTACAAACACTCAAAATTTCCTTGCACATGTTTTTTCCCTCCAAAATTAGAGGAAACGTATAGTGTTCCTTTTGGGGACTCCATTCAAAGGTGTGTGGAAGAAGGAGTTTCACAAGTCAAGAAAGCAAATTTCTTCTCCAGGCTCATGGTTAGCACAGCCTGGTGAGGCCAAATAGGTGTGTGACGCAGGATCGCTGCGTTTGCTCAGAGCACTCTCAAAATGCACACATTGGACAACTAATTTACTCTTTTATTTTTGGCAGGAGGACAGAAGGACCTGTCAGTACCCATTACTCTACCACAGCCACTCCCAGAAATGTCTTAATGACTTGAGCACCGTGAAGGTGACCCATTGTGTTCCCACCCAGGTTATCAGCTCGAGAGAGCATCTGTCTGCCGTTTTTCCACCCAGGAAAACAACGGGTCCGCACTGAGAAGAGATGTGAGGGCTCTCCCTCCATCAGCGTTCATGGAAACACCACCGCGTTTCACTCCTGGCCCCATCCCTGTGTCTCGTACTGCCGCATCTCCCTGGGGAGCAGAGCTGACCCACTCCACGGCAGGCCTCGCTTCTCCACGCTTGCTCAGGCGCTTGGGCTACAGCTGGGGTGCTTGGTATGGCAGGGGTCCGAGTTTCTGTCACCATTTCCCTCATTCGGCCCCGGATGGTCACTGGCCCACTTCTCTCTCAGACATGGCAACCAGAATTAATTTTTAAATTTAGTTGCTTTATGGAGCTTCATAAACTGTTTTATCCTTGTGTTTGATTTCTTGGCACTTTCATTGACTTTGGCAGAGAGTGGGGCTGGGGAAAGATGGGTCGGAAGTGGGGAGATGGGGAAATCGTGTGCTTTCTCAAGAGGCGAGGACAAGAAATCCGGTCCCCATCCTTTCCTCTTGACTTCATATTTGTTGCTTATATTTCTGTATGGGGTAAAACCCCAGAAAAGGAAAGTGATCTAGAGTTTAGAGAGTTTCATTGTAACAGTTTCAAGTGAAGCATTTTGCATGTCATTTTCTTCTTTTTCTTTTTTGTGTAGGTGAAAGCATTATTTTGAATATATGTGCCTTATGTGCATTCTTTTTTTATTTTACCAGTTTTATTGAGATATAATTGACATATAACCCTATATTAGTTTCAGGTGTACGACATGATGATTAGATACACCTATGTATTGTGAGAGGATCACCGCCCTAAGTTTACTTAACATTCATCACCACATACTTACAAATTTTTTTTCCTGTGATGAGAAGTTTTACCATCTACTCTCTTAGCAACTTTCAAGTCCTATCTTTTTTTTTTTTTTGGTGGCATTCTTTTTTAATGGCGTGAACCGGCCCTCGCACCCCCTGCTCCCACAGCACCAGAAGGACTTCTGGGCTAGACTGTTATCATGCAGCACTGTAATTGTTTGCCTTCTTGCCTGTTTCCCTCACTAGACTGAACTCACCGAGAGCAGAGGCTGGGAACACTCATCATTGTTTCCCCAGCATCCAGCACAGTGTCTGGCACACACCAGGGCTCAATAGATGTTATTCGGATGAATAGAACATTCCAGTAAATTACGCCAGAACCTTTTTTTTCTGTTTCAAAAGGCTACCCAAAGGGAGAGTGGAATTGGGCAGAAGGCAAATGTGCAGCCTCTGGATGGGAAGCCTGTGTTCCAGTTTGTGCTGGTCAGTCCGGGCCGCTGGGCCCTATCTTCTGGTCTGGTTTCCAGCACACTGGTGTAGAAGCTATATAACACAACGAGGGAAGGCAGCCTTGTCTTTATCCTCGCCAGCCAAGTGGTCAGTGGTCCCGTCCGAAACCACCCATGCAAATTCACAGCTGACTCACTTGGCCAAGGTGTAGACAGCGCCACATGACCCCTCCACCAAAAACTATGACGTATGTCATTGTGTTCTCATGGGAGCGAGCATTTTGTGAAGTGGGGAACCACCCCTCTCCTCACTTTTAAGGTCACGTGCATTTTTGTTTTGCATGCTGCCCCATGCGGGAGGCAGCAGCTATGGTGGGAGCGGGGCAAGAGGACACAGAGGGCTTCTGGGCTCCTGCAGAGAGGCTCCTGCAGCTCCGCAGCACTCTCGTATGTGCATCGGGGTGCCTGACATGGGTGTCGAGTGATTCGTCTCCCTGGGGTGAGGCTCAGAAATACCGCCTGGTGTGGAGAGGGCTGGGTCAGCCTTGGTGCCAATGCTGGAACTACCTCTCGACAGGGCTTCTGAGCTCAGAGCGTCCACGGCCTTGAAGAAAAGAACTACATCCTTTTTTTCCGCCCAATAACCTCTAACTGAAATTCAGCATTTTCTTCAACTATGACGTAAGCAACACCACCAGTAATGGCGCCGTCTGTGTCATTGTCGCTGATACAAATTGCGAGTACTTTCACATCGCTTCACAGATGTCCCACAATGTCTTTTCCAGTCATTTCTACTTAGAAATTATGTAGCTCTTAGACCTCCAAGTACATCTTGTTTTTTAATGCCTTAATAGAGGCACTTTTGTTACTATATGTATTTGTCAGTGTTCTTCAGAGAAACAAAACCAATAGGATATATATACGTATATATACACATATAAAAATATAATTTATTATGAAGAATTGGTTCACATGATTCTGGAGGCTGAGAAGTCCCATGATCTGCTGTCTGCAAGCTGGAGAGCCAGGAAAGCCGGTGGTGTGGTCCTCAGGGCTGCAGGGCTGAAGGTGTAAGTCTCAATCAGTGTCAGAGAAGACAATGTCCTAGCTCAAGGGGTCAGGCAGAGAGAGCCAATTCTCCCTTCCTCTCCTGATTGGATGATGCCACCCACCCTGGGGAGGGCCGTCTGCTTACTCAGTCTATCCAGAGACATGCTCACGGACGCACCTAGAAATAATGCTTAACCAGATATCTGGGCACCCCGTGACCCAGTCAAGCTGACACATAAAATTAACCAGCACACTCTACCATCAACTCGGTTTTTTAAAAAACACTTTTATTACTGTACTTCAGTGTAGTTTGTAAATCGATGTATTTTAGATCATGCATTTCAAGACGTTATTTTGAGAAGAGATACACAGGCTTCACCAGACAGCCAAAGGGGTTCGTGACACCGAAAAAGGTTAAGAACCTCTGTGAGAACAACTCAGCCACGTGGCCACTTCCATGAAGGAAACGAATCCTTCTCAAAATAGTACATTCTGTTGTATATTATTTCAACACATTTAGGGGAAGGACATGTACACAAGTTTTCAATTTATTGTCCTTCAACTCTCAATTCACCTTTCCCGGCTTACTCAGCCACAGAGCTGGGCCTTGCAAGGTTTTCTCCTCTGCAGCTGGCGTGATGCTAAGCCTTGTCACTAGAGGGCGCTAGAGGCACCACTGCGGGAGGAGGGAGCTTCCTTCCTAGCAGCCAGCTTTCTGCCTTTCTTTTCCTGCTCCCGCTGCGTGGCTACCAGTGACACGGGGGGTGGGCGTCCGCTGATGCTCGCCGCCATCAAGCTTCCGTGGCACCCCGCAGTTCTTAGAGAGTTCCGTGTACCCCTTTCCTGCCCACTAGCCATATCCCACTGGCACGAGCAGTTGGCTTCCAGCTGCAAGGCTGGGTGGGGGCTGTTTCCTGCCAGCCTCAGCCCTGTGACTGGACCAGTGCTGACCCGGGGCAGTTCAGCAAGCTCATCCAGCATCCACTGGACTACAGCCACACCTGCCCCAATGAGGCTTGAATTCCAGAAGGGCTGCCTAACAAAGTACCATAGACTGGGGGGCTGAAACGACAGACATTTATTGTCTCACAGTTGTGGGGGCTGGAGGTCCGAGGTGAAGGTGTGGACAAGGTTGGCTCCCTCTGGGGGCTGGGAGAGAGAGTCTGTTCCAGGCCTCTCCCCTGGCTTCTGGTGGTTTGCGGCAATCTTTGGGGTTCCTTGGCTTGTAGACGCCTCACCCTGGTCTCTGCCTTCATCTTCACTTGGCATTCTCCCTGAGTTCGTTTCAGTGTCCTAATTTCCCCTTTTTATATATGACACGAGTGATTTTGGATTAGGGGCCCACTCTACTCCGGTGTAACGTTATCCTAACAAGAAATTACATCTGCAATCACCTTATTTCCAAATAAGGTAACATTTTGAGGTTCTGGGGTTTAGGACTTCAATCTATGGATTTGGGGGTACACAATTCAACCCATAAGCCCTCCCTTTAACTTTGCTCCTTCTTTTTGTACTCTCTCTCTCAGCCGCAGGATATTCTTTAGAAAGGTTTTTATCCTTTTATAATTTATACCCTGTTACTAGATAATTATTCTCTATGTTAAACTTCTCCTCTCTCCTGGCTGAACCCCCTGACATAAGCGTAAAGGGAACTAGCATAAATAGCGTGTGTGCCAGGCATCCACTTAACTTTTTTAATTGAAGCATAATGGACATACAATGTTATGTTAGTTTCAGGGATACAACACAGTGATCCACATTTTTACGCATTATGAAATGATCACCACGATACATCTGGTTAGCATCTGTCACCATACAGAGTTATTACAATTTTATTGACTATATTCTCCATGCTGTATATTATATCCTTGAGACTCATTTATTTTGTAACCGGAAGTATGTTCCTCTTAATCCCCTTCACCTATTTGGCCCATCCACCCTCCTCCCCCCACCCTAGCAACCACCAGTTTGTTTTCCGTATCTATGAGTCTGGTTCTATTTTGTTTTGTTTGTTCATTTGTTTTGTTTTTTATATTTTACACATAAGTGAAATCATATGGTATTCGTCTTTCTCTGTCTGACTTATTCCTCTTAGCATAATATCCTCTAGGTCCATCCATATTATCACAAATAGCAAGATTTCATTCATTTTTAGGGCCGAGTAATATTCCATTGTGTGTGTGTGTGTGTACCACATTTTCTTTATCCACTCATCCATCAATGGACACTTAGGTTGCTTCCATATCTTGGCTATTGTAAATAATGCTGCGATGAACATAGGGGTGCATGTATCTTTTCAAATTAGTGTTTTTGTTTTCTTTGGGTAAATACCCAGAAGTGGGATAGCTGGATCATATGGTAGCTCTATTTTTAATTTCTTGAGGAATCTCCATACTGTTTTCCATAGTGGTTGCACCAATTTACATTCCCACCAACAGTGCACAAAGGTTGCCTTTTCTCCACATCCTTTTCAACACTCGTTATTCCAGGCACTTCACTTTTTTTTTTTTTTAAAGATTTTATTATTTCCTTTTTCTCCCCAAAGCCCCCCGGTACACAGTTGTATATTCTTCGTTGTGGGTCCTTCTAGTTGTGGCATGTGGGACGCTGCCTCAGTGTGGTCTGATGAGCAGTGCCATGTCCGCGCCCAGGATTCGAACCAACGAAACACTGGGCTGCCTGCAGCGGAGCGCACGAACTTAACCACTCGGCCACGGGGCCAGCCCCCTCAGGCACTTCACTGTTAATCCCTTCTCAACCTCTTGCCCACTTACAAAGCTGTTATGTAACTTTCCCAAGGTGCCACACTTGATGAGTGGCAGTGCTGGGACTCAAATTCAGGTGTGTTTTTTTGTTTATTTGTTTTATCCCAAAGACTGAGCACCCTCTCCAGCACAGCTCTGCTTCCATACTAAAGATGCGTGGGTGGGCCTCCAGCAGGCTGGCCTTGGCCCTACCGTGATGGTCACAGTCTCCGTCCAAAGGAAATGTTGGCTTCATTCATTCATTTGCTCCTTTATTCACTCAACAAACATTTGCTGCATATATTTACTACTGTATGCTAAGTTCTATATGCTAAGGGACATAGAGACAGCTGAAGCTCTGATCTCCAGGAGCTCAAAGTGTCCCAGTGGAGACTGATCAGCGAGAAACCTGTGTTAGACGCTGCAGGAAGTCTTCTCTGAGAAGGTGATGCTTGAGCTGAGGCTTGGAAAACAGCAAACCAGGAAGAGAGTGAGGGAAAGATGTTCCAGACAGAAGAAAGAGCAGGAACAGCGGCATGAAGAGAACTAGGCAGGGTTTGTTAGGAAACCATATCAGCAATGGTTGAAGGAGGTGAGAATGTTAAACCTAGAAAAAAGATGACATTTCTCAACACACAGGAGTCCTGTGTCTTTAAATTGCATGTGGTCTGAAACTGCCTAGTTGCAATAGACCGGTCTTGATCCCAGAATGTCAGCCGGGTGTGCACAAGGACAATGACCCCTGCATTATGGCTGCCACGGGGCCACGAGCGGGAGTGAGACCCCATCAGTTATAAGGTGCAGGCTGATTTCCCAGATTTTCAAATGTAAAACAGTCATACGTCTTAGGAATGGTAAAGCAGAGTGTGTGCAAACGAAAAATGGAGCTGTAGGAAGGCCAGCTGTGTGCAAGGTCTGGGTTCTTTCTAAAAAGAACGTGTGCCTTGGAGTTAGGATAATCCGGTTCAAATACAAGCTCTGGTATTTACAGTTACATATGTGGTGCCAGTTGCTAAACCTAGAGAATTTCAGTGTCCTCGTCCGGAAAATGGGGATAATTATGACGTCATAGAACGAGATGAAATATCAAAAGCTCACCTCTGATATGAAGGCCGTAGCTGTGACCACAGAGGAGAATTAAGGCTCACACTGTCGCTCTTTGCTGGGCCAAAGAGAGCAATCTCTGAGACTCACGTCTGCTAGGCAGTTCTTAAAAAGCAATGCTTCATGATATCCGTGCTCCCCAAACTTTTCTGCCCTTGCACACTGGTCAATTACAAAGTTTTGAATGCACCCCACAAATCTAGTGTATTTATTTATTAACAGGTTATAAGGGTATTACTATACTAACATACTATACCCATTATGAAACATCAATAACACTTAAAAGGATGGGGTGAAGACAAAATAAACATCAATTTAAATAAATTGTTTCACTTCATTTATTAGTGGTCCAAAAGCCCTTGACCTATCACCAATCAGAAATCCCATTTTTTGTAGAGCACTGCAATTATATGTACTTTGTCTCAGAAAATCTTGGTTTGCATGTGGTATTACAGCGATTGGCAGGTTTATTTATAAGCTTGGTTTTAATGGATTAGCAGCTGAAGCAGATCCCTCACAAAGATGCAAGTGGAAGAAGTGCCTCATTGGCTGAGCCCACTAAATTACGATAACATCAGTGGCTTAGGAGCCAAATGGTACCTAAGGGCAATACAGTGATGCCCTATCTCCTTAGACTTGCCCAGAAATTAATAAATACATATAAAACTAGGGTGCCTTTGTGTGTTCAATGTTCAACAAATCTAAGGACACGAACTCCGTGCAAAATTGAAATGGAAAATTCTCTTACTGGTGTCTTTGCTGCTCCCTCACAGCTGACCCTGGGAACACCACCTTCACCATCACTGGCAGGATATTCTATTTGATGTGGCAGCTGACTTCTCACAGAGCAAGCGAGTGATCCAAGAGAGCGAGGCCAGAGCCTCAGAAGGCTGTCGCGACCTTGCCTCAGAAGTCACACACCATCACTTTCGTTGTATTCAGTTTACCGGGGGTCAGTCCCAATTCAGTGTGGGAGGGAACCACCCCAGGGAGGTGTGGATCGTTGAGGACCACTTGAGCCTGCCTACTCCAGAATAGGGCAGAAAAATGAGAGAATAGGCAGAGGAAAAAGAAACTATAACAGCCAGAAAACAGAGATCCCAACTTAGCAAAGTAACAGAGAAGTCCCGGGATGACACTGGGTTTGACATTAGGTCTGATCAGGTTTATAAAGCAACCAGATCAGATTGCATGAGGAGAATGGAGGATGCTGGCACGAGGGTCTCCAGGAAAAAATAGAAATCCTGAAAAGATAGATAGACCATCTGATGATCTTAAGCGTTTTTAAAAGTTGGATAATATAAAAGATAAACCGAGGCATATTAAAAATTGTAAGTTTATTTGAGTAAAAATCAATTGGAATCTGGCAGCACCAAATGGGAAGTGGTTAGGAGCCCTCCCCTGACAGAAGCCAGGGAGAGACTGACGTAGAGAAGGTGGGAGGTGGAGAAAGGGAGTTATTTGATTGGCTATAACTTACAGCAAAGTTGGCTGTTTGTAATTGGTTGTTCTTAGCGTTTTTAACCTTGAGGCGCGTACACGCTTAGATTTTGGTTTGCTTACTAGGCTGCTAAGGCATCAGAGCCCCCTCAGTCTAATGGCCTCTTTGTTTAATTAACTTAACAATATATAAACAATATTACAGAGAAACATCAAGCCTTCAGTGTGTAGAAAACTATGAAGGGAAAGAACAAGACAATTATAAGTCCAGAAAAACAAAACATTTTGCAAGAAAGACAACATCATGATTGCAGATTACTTAGGTTTTACTGTGAATATGATTTACATGAACATACTAATGTCAATACCTTTATTGATTTAGCTAAAAATAAGGATATAACTATTGGAAGGATGGAGAGAGAGGAAATGGGGGTAAGGAATATAAGAGCAATAAATCTTCATCTAGCATACGGCAAATCAATAGATAATGGCCAAGGTTAAAAAAACTCACATAGGCATACTATTAAGAAATCTAGAAATAAATATCAGAACAGTTACAGAATTTAAAGTGATCTTCCCTGGGGATCAGAACCAGGGATGAGGGTGTGGAGGGGTGAGGCAGGGACAACTGTTTTTTGTTATAAAACACTTAGTACTATTTAATCTTCTTTGCTATCCTAAGGAAGACTAATTCAAACAACATGTATAAAGCAGAACTCCTCTGAACTAGCAACTAGCATTTCTGAGTTTCTATGCTATGCTTTAGAATTACAACACTTACGGCTGCAAATATATCTGGAGAGTAAACTGCCACTGTGATGAACATAAAAATGTTTTTACCATACCACATACAGTCAATTATGGGATTAGAAATTAAAAGGATTTTAATTTAATTAGAAATTAAAAAGGATTAGAAATACACAAACAAATGACTATTTAAATTATCTGCTAAAAACAAATATATTCAACCCTTTCCAAAATCTTGGCTTTAGCTCCTTGCTTGCATATTTTCTTCCTTTTCTGCCCATTTCTGGATTTCTTAGTTCCGTCCCCCGGGATCTTCTGCAATGCCTCCTCCCTCAAGATTTCAACACCTGTCCTTCATTCTCGCTCCTTTCTCCAATTTAGAAGAAAACTTTCCTTCTGCTCAACTCCTGTAGCGCTGGCTCCCCGCCTCATTCATGCCATTTTAAGTGTCAGTCTTGTATTATTTTCGTCCATGTCTTGAGGACAAGGTCTGTATTCCCATTAGCACTTTATCCTAACATGCTTCTAAAATGAGGGCCCTCAGCAACAAGATAACATTAACTCAGTGTGAAATTGAAATGAAAAGCCGTCTGAGCAGCGTCTTTGTTGCTCCCCATAAACGGACCCCTGGAAAGTGTGTCTCCTCTGCATTCCCCTTCACTATCTTAGACTCTTTGTTTTTCAGTTGCTGAGTTATTATAAGCAGCCGACCGCCCTTATCAAAGCTTCAGATGCCTGTGGTTATTGTGTAATGAAAAGAAGGGCTTTTACAAGTTATCACCTGGAAGCTCAGCGTTCTTATTAATATTTCTGGGAAGCTAGAGTCTCCTGGGGAACATTTCAATGAGTGCTTTGGTCAATAGCTGGCTTTCTTCAATGATAAATTCAGGTGGACATTACTCCTGATCCTACTAACGTGCTTCAAAAATGAGGTGCTCGGTATAATCATGTACACCTGAGATTTCATTTACACAGCATTATAAGCCGATATGAACTCAATAAAAAACAAAAGGGTCCTTGAACAACAAGCTAGTTACAGGCCTCTGATTGGTCTATGACTTTTTGTCAGATTTTCCTGACTTTGATACAAATGTGCTTGATTAAAGCACGCATAGGTAAAATGTTCTTAAATGGAAGACAATATGTGCTAGAAAATATTCTAAGATAGAACCAAAAAAGTCAAGGAAATGTCTTGCTTGCCTTACATGGGCCACAGCTCCCCTTTCCTTTAGAAATCTCGATGGCCCGCTCCTTCAGCCTCAGGGACATTTTAGGAGGGGCTGAGGAGTGCTTACAGTGAGGTCACCTTGGGCCCCCTTGGTGGAGTGTGAAAGACAAATCATTGGAATAAAAGGTAAAAATATTAGAACTTCTATTTAATTTTTTTTTTTTGCTTGAGGAAGATTGTTGCTGAGCTAACATCTGTGCCAATCTTCCTCTATTTTATCTGGGATGCTGCCACAGCATGGCTTGACGAGCAGTGCTAGGTCCCTGCCTGGGATCTGAACCTGCAAACGCCGAGCCGCCAAAGCAGAGCACTTGAACTTAACAACTACACTGCTGGGTCGGCCCCTGTATTTCATCTTTATATTAAAAATAATTAACCATTACTAATATTATATACGAGTCATCATTGACACTGTCATTAATTAAGACCATATGTCAGATGCCTCATGTCCCTTGGAGCCCTGAGGAAAGAGTTCCACAACATGGTACTGGGGGTGGGTGGGTGGTGACAATGACCCTCATTTATTTCTTCTCCAAAGAATTTCCAAGGTGCTGCTGTTTCTATGTGAGCATGGAAGTAGCTTTTTAGATAGATCTGTGAAATGACCCTCCAGGAACAGACAAGTGAGCACCAATAACCCACGTACACTGGATCACCAGAAAGTGGCAGAGTGGGCACGGGGTCTCAGGATGACTTTTTTGTCAATCTTATAATAAGGTAAAAAATAATGATCAACTAATTCTATCTTATAAGAAGTTGGTCAGGGGCCGGCTCCGTGGCCTAGTGGTTAAGTTCGCGTGTTCCGCTGCGGTGGCCCAGGGTTCAGATCCTGGGCGCAGACATGGCACCACTCATCAGGCCACGTTGAGGCGGCATCCCACATCCCACAACTAGAAGGATGTGCAACTAGGGTATACAACTGTGTACGGGGGTCGGGTGGCGGTTTGGGGAGATAAAGCAGAAAAAAAAATAAAAGATTGGCGACAGTTGTTAGCCCAGGTGCCAGTCTTTAAAAAAAAAAAAAAAGAAGGTCAAAAATTCAAAATTTTTCATAAAAGTCTCAAAAGAGGGATTCACATGCATTATCTGTAATAATGAACCTTACCGTAAGTGTATGTTGTGACTTGGGATGTTGGCTATTTGCCATACAAAGTTTCCTGGAAGAACAAGACATTTGAAACTGAGCATCTAGAACACGAAGACAGACCTCTATAATTGGTATGCTGAAGGGAACCCTATTTATTTCTAGAGTTCTAAATAGTATGCTTATGGAATTATTGTTGTTTTAAACTTGGACATCATCTATTGATTTCATGTTATGCTAGATGAAGATTTAGTGCTCCTATATTCCCTATACCCACTTCCTCTCTCTCCATCCTCCCAATAGTTATATCCCATTTTTAACTAAATCAGTAAAGGTATTGACATTAGTTTTAGTTGTTAGTGCCATGGAGTCCATTCCGACTCCTAGTGACCCTGTGCACAGCAGAGCAGAACTCTGCCTGGTCTTTTTGCACCATCCTCTCCTCTTCCAGTGCTCTATCAGGCAATGCTCTGCTGTTATTCATGGCCAATTTTTCCAAAGTGTGTGGCCAGGTCCTTCTTCCTAGTCTGTCTTAGTCTGGAAGCTCTGCTGAAACGTGTCCACCATGAGTGACCCTGCTGGTATTTGAAATCCTGGTGGCATAGCTTTCAGCATCACAGCGACATGCAGCCACCACAGTATGGCAACTGATGACCAGGTGGTTTGGTTCTCTAACCAGGAAACGAACCCCAGCTGTCATGGCAGTGAGAGCACTGCATCTTGACCACTAGACCACAGGGCTGGCATTGACCTTCCTATGTTCTTATAAATAATAATATTCATCTCAAAAAACAAGTAATTCACTATTACTATGATTTCATTCTTGCAACATGTTTTGTTTTTCTAGAGTTATCATTGTTTTGCTTTCTATACAATGAAGCTTAATTTTTCCCCCATCAGATTATTTATATATGAACCGATTTTTTTAAATTTTACAAGTGTATCAGATGGTCTATCATTTTATTATTGTCTTTTTTTTCCCTGCAGAGCCGCCTCCCAGCACCCTCCATCCTCCGCACACAATCTGGACTTTCTAAGCCTGCTGCCCTGCTCATCCTGTTATCCTAGGCTTGTTAGTGGACTAGATGGAAAGGGATTGGAGCAAGATTGTCAAGGGACTAGTTTGCCACTATAAGGAGTTTGGATTGCATTAAATGATTGGGGAACCGTAAGAAGAGAGAGTGATTGCACCGGAGCAACCCGGGGTCACGAAGACCATGCGTATCCTGAAGTTCAGCTCTTAGCTGGATCCTGTCCTTCCTTGGGGCCACGATCCATACACCTAGGCTACAAAAACAGCAACTTGGAGTAATTAAACAAATGCTGGTCCCAAATCTAACACCGAGGCACTTACAATGGGAGGAAAAAATCTCTGATAAAAAATTAAGGATAAGGAATTTTCAATGTCACAGAAATTCATAGTTCAGGTCAATGTAAGTCTTGAAATATCTTCATGCATTTAACTCTTTCCAAAATCCATGTCAAAACAAGCATTGATTGAAAATGTAAACTTTGAAGTTGGAAATAAACCTGATCAGGATCACTGCAAGGAGAGATAACAAAGACAATTTGAATTTCAAAGGGCAGAGAGAGCAGGAGAAAATTGGTTCTGATGGCCACATTGCAGCAGGCGGAACCAACACAGCCGCCCCTCCAACCCTCCAGTCTTTGGACGCCCCCCTCACCTGCTTTTGTCCTCTTCTGTGCATTTTTCATTTATATTATTAAAATTATCATAATTGTCTTACTGTCTTATAGTACTTTATAATTTTCCAGCGCTTTCACGAAAATTCTATTAAGCCTTTTGACAGCATATAAAGCAGATATGAGGTGATAGATAGGGTTGGTGGTGTAATTTTCATTTTTATAAGTAAAGAAGCTGGAATTAAAAGAGGTTTAACATCTTCCTGAGAGTTCCATAGCTGGTCAGCAGCCTCAACAACTCGGGAGAGTAGAATTTTCCAGCAGTCAACAGTGTTTTAACTCTTTCTCCCACAACTCCCGGTCTGCCTCCCTCACCTCACTTCCAATTCTTTTTTTTCCTTCTTCCTCAACACGGCATCTATATATTATAACAAACAAAGTCCATTCCTTATCATAAAGTTTGTTTCTGTTAATTAATAATTTTAAATAATTAAAAAATAATTTTAATAATTATAAAAATTGATATGTATTAATAGCTTACTATAAGCTCATATAATTTAAATATATACTAAAATATAATAAAATGCAGTTTATATTTTAATAATGATATAAAATGTAATCCTTTAAAATAATTAAATGATACTTTTAAGTAATAGTTTTTAAAGTAAAATTATTTTTTTCTTAAAAAGCTTGCCCTTTTTACTTGCATGTGGTGCACAGCTTCCCCCCTCCGACCCCCCCCGCCCCCCCGGCCCGGGGCTGGGGGAGGTTCCCCCCCTTCTAGCCGGGGCCCGAGGGGGCCCCTGGGGGCCCCCCCCCCCCCCCCCCCCCGCCACGTTCCCGTTTGAGGTTCACGTGAGCCCCAAATCCAGAAAACCTGATTCTCACAGACATTCCGAATGTATACAAGAAATTCGGAGGGCTGAACAGAGGCACGGTTTATCCGCTTTCCCAGAAGATCCTTTGACTTACAAAAGGTTTCCCCACTGGATTTGTATAAACATCAAGCTTTCTAAGTGCATTTTTAATTCAATGCAATTGTCGTAAATTCAACCTAAGAAAATCACTCAAGTTTCCGGGTTCGTTTATCCCGCCCAGCTGCGGAGCTGGCCAAGCCCAGCCACACAGGGGAGCTGATGTCCTTCGGGTGTCACGGGGGCACAATGGAGCGGCAGCTCCGGAGGCAAGAGTCAGGCGAGGTGTCGCCAGGAGCACGTAATTCTACGGAAACGAGGCAGCGACTGAGTCTGAGCTCTGTAGCCTTTGGGAAGGATGCAAACTCCTCTCTCCCGATGAAAATGGGTCCCCGCGGTAAACCACCACGACGGTCATCCTCATCTTCATTGGTTCCCGTTTCTTGAGTCCCAGGGCGTCATTCCTCCTGGCCCACAAACTGAGTCCTGAGCGCCTGCTGATTTGACAGACAGTTCTCTCTGTGTGCCGGTGTCCTGTGGACCTCATCCCCACTCACAAACGGTCCGCCCGGGCTCGATCTGGCCTGTGCATATGTTTTGTTTAACTTGTATTTTTTAAACGGTTTAAATAGAGATCAACAATTTAGAATGAAGAGTCACAGAAAGTCCCGATTTCCCATTTCCTTGGAAAGATAGGTATTCTTGGCAGCGATGGTCAGATTCCTACAGGGTAGCTGTGGGGCTGGACTGGGCACGGGCTCCTCAGCTCACTGCAGACCCCGCTGGCCAGCATGGCCTATTTCAGTGCTCGCCTGGTCACCATAGGAGGAGAGGGAGTGACATCTGCCTCAAGGTTTTCCCTAAAGGGCCTCACTCCCCTCTCAGCCCAGGCTGTGTGCTTTAGTCAGGGTTGGGGTGTCTGTGTGTGTGGGGCGGAAGGTGAGCCCCTTCTCTATGACTTGCTGATCCTCGAGTCATCGTGTTCTTCAGCCAACTTCCTGGGCTGTGGGGGACTCTTATCCCCAAGGACACAGTAACTGGGGTAAGAGTAGCAGGTAATTGAAACCGGGAAAGTGAAACCACGGATAAGGAGGAAAGCGAAACTGCGGATGGGGGTGGGGGATTGGAGGATTGGGGGGAGGTGGAGGGGGCTGGGGGGGGAGGGTCGGGGGAGGTGAGCAGGGCGGGATGGGGGTGGGACTACTGCGGAGTTCAGTAAGATCTGCTGTTTCAGGCATCCATGGGGGGGGGGAGGGTCTTGGAACGCATCCTCTGTGGATAAGGGAGAGACTACTGTACTGATTTTCGCTCCCCCCCGCACCCCGCCCCAGTCCTCTGAAATAGCTATCATCCCATATGTGGTTCCTTAAGCCAGGGACCTGTCAAGAGCCACAAGAGCGAGGGGGCCAGCAACGCCCCCGGGACCCTGCCCGGCTTCACACAGAAAACAGGTCCGAGTGGAACAAAACAGAAAAGATGATGAGAGCAGTGGGAGAGGGGGTGGTGTGGCCGAGAGGGAAGGACTAGGGTACATATGGCACGAGAAAGGGAGAAAAAGAAAGGAGAAGCTAATTGCTTCCACACATTGCCTCCCATGGCACAGGCACAGGCCGGGAATTCTGTGAATTCCGTCTCGGGCACGTGGCTACACAGAAAATGCCATTTGCTAAAGGAATTCACCACCTATTGCCACTGAGCCTCCTAAAAGTGTGATCACAAAAAAATTAAATACAGAAATTGACTTTTTTTCGCCAAGTACGTTGAGTATGCTCTACGTTGTGTCTTTATAGTAGGAGGGATTGCTAAATGCCCACCCAACTCTTTCCTCCTCCTCCTGGGCACACGACTGGACTACATTTCCCAGCAACCTTTGCAGTTAGCTGTGGTCATGTGCCCAGTTCTAGCCAATGGAATGAGAGAGGACTAAAACCCTCCCATCCAGCGCTGGCCAGTGTAAGACCTCCCACGTCCTTCTCCCTTCCAGGTGACCTAGGAAGCGCGGATGGAAGAGAGCTCTCGTTCCAAAGGAGCCTGTCTCCTGAATTACTTCTTTTGTCTGTAGCGTTTGATAGGTTTACATCCCTCCTCCACCAGTGGGGGGCAAATTGTTTAATTTCTCTCTGCCTCAGTTTTCTTCTTCTGCAAACTGGTAATATTGATAGTAACTGCCTCTTAGGGCTAATGGAAGTGTTAACCGAGTTAATGTTCGTAACTCACCTAGAAGAGGGCTCTGCTTATAGTAAGCAGCACATAAAGGATGTTTTAAATAAAACATCAAAAGTTCTATGAATGTTATATTAGCCTTTATGGCTGTTCTAAACGTTTTAACAAATTTCTTTGGATGGTAATGAGAATCACCTTGGTTGGCAGTTTTTTTTTCAGGATAGCATAGAACTTGCGAGTTATGGCTGAGGTATCTGGTGGATTGGCCTGAGATCAAATCTCGGCTTGGCCACTCATTACCTATGAGACATTAAAAGATTACTTAATCCTCTCATTAAGTCTCAATTTCCTCGTTAATAGGACCGTCAATATCTACTTCACAGAGTTATTGGAAGAGTAATGAGATAAAGTTTGTAAAAAATTCAGTCAAGAGCATGGCACACAGTATGTGCTCATTAAATAACATTCTTCCTAGGCAATAAGTGATGAAGAGGGCAGGTTTGAGAAGCGGTTGTGCAGAACATTTAGAGTTATTCTCTGAACCTTTCTCTTCATCTCTACAATGAGGTGATTAACTGGATTTGATTGTGACAAACTCATCCTTCAAGCCAAATCTTAGATAAAGATTCAATCTGACATAGATGGAAGCAGTGGGAGTGGGGATGGAGGAGACCCTCTCTGCCCGCTGGCTTTGCCTCACATCCCCTCTCCAGCTTGTCCCTGAGTCACCTCTGTGGAACCCCAGGGCTCCTCAGCACAGTCTGATCATTTATAGGACTTGAAGTTCTTGAAGCGATTTCGTTCCAGCTCTAACGGTTTATGACTGCAAGGACTGGCATTTGGCCAGGAAATAAAGGTTGAAGATGCAGTTATAACACAACCTGTTCCCCAGGCCGAGGCCTCTTCTGACTTGGCAAACTGCTTCCATCACAGCCTCTCACACTCACCGTTCGAGCCTGTCTCTCAGGGGACAGTCCCTCGCTTTCCACCCGCTTCTGCCACATGGAGGGAGGGGGCAGGAAGCTGACACGATGCACTGCCCAGCTCTCTCCGGCACCATCTAGGGGCCTAGCCCCTAGACTAGCGGTGGAACCACGCTAAAGCCAGAGGCTGCGTTTCTGACAGATAAGGCCCTTGGCCAATTGCTGGCCAAAAACAAAAGAAACTCTCTAGAGAAAAATGAGCTGACTCAATACTTCAATGCTTTCTTTCAGTTAAAAGTCAAATTATCACTCAGATTTCCTCCTCTAATACCGCTTGTTTATGCAGATATAAACCATCCACGAAACTCCAGTCCGCTCTGACTGGGGAGAAACAGCTCCATGTTCCTCGCATGCAGAGCCAGTCACCCTCAGGAGACTTCCACTTCCACTGAGATGAAAGTTAAAGACTTTTCCTTGGCCCCAGATCTCATCTCCTACCACTCTCCTCCTGGCTCTTGCTGCCACAATCAGACTTGACTTTTTGTGGTTCCTCCAACATATGAAGCATCTTCTGCTCTCTGGGCATTTGCACATGCTGTTTCTATGTCGGGAAGACTTTCCCTCCAGAGAACTGCATGGCCCCATCCTTCATCAACTCCCTCCTCAGAGAGGCCTTCCGTGACCACTTTATCTAAAAAGAACATCCCGTTCTCTTTCTAGATCTATACTCTGCTCTTACCTTGTAGCTCTTACTTTCACCCTGCATGGAGTGGGTGCCTCTTTTAGCTATCGCCTGTCTCCCACTCCTTCTCGGGAGAGCAGAGACTTCGTCTACTGAGTTCACTACTGTGTCCTCAGCTCCTGGAACTGTCCTTGGCATATAGGTGTTCAGTGACTACCTGCCACGTGAATGACTAGATGATCTAAGCTGTTACTTGTGCATCTGCATTAAGGGTGGAAATTCACAAGCCTGCAGGGATGTGCAGTGAACTCAAACGTATGCGGAGTGGTGGAAGTTATGGGCTCTCAGTTGCTTGTATTGTGTGCAGGTTTAGCAATGCCTGGATGTGTGGCGTTTCTAAAGCCCATGCAGGCCCAACAAAAAGGATGAGCCAAGCATCCCTTAGCAGGCAGCCCACTGTGACCCCAGATCCGGGTTATCTGTCTTAACCACAGCATCATGGTTATACCTCTGGTTCCCGTTCTTGCCTGGAGTCAGCACTTCCCGTCCCCTATTCCTCAGCCTTACATTTCCTTCTCATGGAATGCTGGCTTTATACTTTGTCAGTGTGGCTCCCTGGAACTACATTTCCCAGAATCCCCTTCTCTGTATGGTTCTGACTTTCAGTTGGCCAAAAGAAAGAAAGTTGGTTAAGGGATGCTCTGTGAGAAACAGACACTGAGATGCCAGTTACTTCATGCTTTCCTACTCTGCTTCATGCTTTCCTACTGAGTTCAGCTCTTCTTTCTGACTGCTGGCTCTGCTAACCCATAGCGACCTCAACCCACCACCAGATGGAGAAGTGACAGCTTGCAGTAGACTTCCCCACCAGCTCTCCCTTGTGGTTCCTCTCCATCAGCTGGATGGGCCTGGCTTCCCGGATCCCTGTGTGCTCCAAGTTGTCCATCTGCCCCAATGCTTCAGGAAGGCTGGTTAGGGGATTTTTCCTGAACTTCCAACTCCCCTTTTCAGATCTTTATCTCCCAGCTCCGTCTACCATTGTGTCATATCTAATTCCTGTAATAAAGTCCTCTTCCACAAGACTCACTGTCATTCCTCTTCCCTGATGGAATTTTCACTAATAGTCATGAAGAGTGTCATGCACCCATTCGGCCGACTGATGATTCTTTTCCAGTTATCAACATCATTGTAAATACAGAAACTTTCTGACTAAATACTTAATACCCCTACTTTCCTCTTCTTAGTAGCATGACTTCAATAATGGGGTCTTGTAATGTAATGTACAGCAGTTCCCCCTTATCTGTGGTTTCGCTTTTTTTGGATTCAGTTACCCGTGGTCAACCATGGTCCAGAAACAGATGATCCTCCTGGCATATCATCAGAAGGTCCATAGTAGTCTAACGCTGCATCATTGCCTACATTATTCCCCTCACTTCATCTCATCACCTAGGCATTGTATCATCTCACATCATCACAAGAAGCAGGGTGAGCACAGTACAATAAGATGTTTTGAGAGAGAGAGAGCACATTCACATAACTTTTATTACAGTATATTGTCATAATTGTTCTATTTTATTATTAGCTATTGCTGTTAATCTCTTATTGTGCCTAATTTATAAATTAAACTTGATCATAGCTGTGTATACATAGGAAAAACATAATTTACATAGGGTTGGGTACTATCTGTGGTTTTGGGCATCCATTTGGGGTCTCGGAACACAGCCCCGTGGATAAGGAGAGATTACTGTATAATGTATGTAACATATAATGTTACTTGGTATTTCCCAAAATGTGCTCTGATGATTTTAGATGTGATACAGATAAAAGGTTTTTTAAAAATTATTTTAATAAATGCCCTGAAGTAGAAAACATAACATAGGAACTCATTTTATGGGTGCTATTGCTCAGGATGGAGCCAAATGTGTTTAGATTTGAAAAATGAGTGATTGGAGAGTGGTTGTGAAAATAAGGCAAAAATCATAACATGTCACGAGAATGACTGACATTTGGGATACTCTGGTCCAGTTACTGAAGTGAGGAAAGCTCTGAATTAGGGTCAGGGGACCTTGGGTGTACCACCTCCCCCAGGGCATGGAGTTACCAGAAGCAGATGGATGCTCTGTGTGCTCAAAGCTGGGCAACCTTTGAGAGCACTTGGGCCCCCCTCCTGGATGACCCACCCAGTCCCAGCCTGTGCCTGGATCCCTGCCAGCCCCGAATATTTCAGCCTGCACACTTTCTGATTACTCAGCACTTCCCCAAACGCTTGCAGCTACTCATGCATATATTTCACCACTTACTTCTCTCAGTACTATACGCCCCTGCCAGCCACAGCTCTCATGGTCAAAGTTCCCTTCTCTTTTCACATCTTGATTTTTTGAATGATATATCAACTGGCAATTAGAGGGGAAAAAGTTCTTAATTGCAAAAGAAGTAGATGCTCATTGAAGAAATTTGAAGAGTAAAAATAAAGTGTTAAAGTGTATCCTCACTCGCCTGCTACTTTCGCTCAAATCTCATTTTCCAAGGGAAACCTCTTCCCCAGCTTGGTGTAGATTCTTCCAGGATTTGCCTTCCTTTTAAGTATTTGTGATGGGGGCTCGGTGAGTTGAGGAGTCAAAAGAAAGATTTCTTGGACTCTCAAGGTCTGGCAGCAGTGCTCTTTTATTCAGAGAACAGTATGGAATAGCATGGGGACAGGACCCATGGGCAGTGAAGAGCTGCAAACATGGGTTGAGGATAGGGCTAAATTTAAAGCATAGGTATGTGAGTTATCTCTTTACAAGACAAAGGGAAAAAAAGTCATTAAAATGATATCAGTGCAGGTGGGGTCTGGCTTTTGGGTGGTCCTATAACTATAGATACGAATCAGATCGGATCAGGTCAGGATGTCCTATGCTTCCCGAATGGTACGCAATGAACCCTGATTGGGCTTCTCTCCCTGGGGCAGCCTTGATCCTCATCATTTGTACATAGCCTTAAAAAAAAAGAAAACAGAGCGTTTTATGCTTACTATTCAAGATGTTTCCTTTTGCATTCATCAATAAATCATGGATATTCTTCCATGTTGTACACAAACCCACTTCATCTTTTTTAACAGCTGCGTTGGGTTTTACACTATGCTTTTTTGGAGAATGACTCCTAAAGGCCATTGAACCACTTTCCGTCTGACTACACGAAGTCCAAGACCTGAATGAAGCCCTAATGCCCTAAGGCATCCGTTATGTGTAATGGAATAATTTCCTTCCTAAGCCTCTAGGATGATTTTAGGACACAACATCCTTGGAAGAATCCAGAAAACAGTCACTCGGGTCCTGCTTTGTGTTCTGTGGTTCAAATAGGAAACCCCACTTGAGAGAGACTGGATCTAAGACACAACTTTGGATGTTCATCTCTCTGTTGCCTAAGGGTTCCATCAAATTTCTCAGTTCTCCCTATTCTAATACTCCAGCAATCCTGTCTTTTTACCTCTTCCATCAAGCCTTCCTGAATCCATAGATGAGATCAATGTCCCTTTGGATAGACACAGTTATCACACACATACGTACCAACTGTAGGGGAGCAAAAAAATTATCTCTGCTTTTACCCTCTTAGGTTCTGCGACTGGGACTCTGAAAATTAAACTGATAAAAGTCAGGTTAACAAGAGAAAAATAGTTTATTAACTTGGGCAGTTGCACATACACATGGAAGAAACTCAATGATGAGTAACTCAAAGGGGTGGTTACAACTTGGAGCTTATTTAGCACCTTAAGAACAAATAGTAAATTTGTAGAAGTGATAAGACAAAGGAAAAAGGGGTTAGGCTTTGAGGAGTGGCAGATTGTGGGAAGGTGTCTATCTCTCTCTCTATATATGGAGAAACTAACGGAAGAGGGGGCTGTTTTGGTCAGGTTTGTTCTGTAGACTCCATCTCTGGGCTGATAGGAGTCTGCTGATTAAGAGTCTGTTCCTCCTGGTACAGGCCGAGCACCTTTCTCATGGGAAATTTTACGTCCTCCTTTTAGGTAGAAAAGGTCAGAGAATCCTTGCATCTGCTGTGTCTCAAGTATCTTCAGCTCAAATAATTCTTATGCCAAAGTGGCATATTTTGGGGTGGCATAGTCTGATCCCCCACAATGCCTACAAGGTTGACTAAACCCCTGTCATGGTCATCTCTAATATTAGCTCTTACTATTGATAATTTCAGCTAGTGCTTATTAAGCACATTTTATATGCCAGGCACCGTGCTAAGCATGTCACATAATCTGTTTCATTTCATTCTTTCTGGCACCGGGTAATTGCCCCGAGGAACTCAATGGTGGGTTGGAAGCATTTAACTGTTTTCTCAATTGTTTTTTTCCTTTTCTTCTGTTAAGGAGATGCCATCACCAACCCCCCTGAACTAGACCAAGCCTCACCACAAGAGCGACTATGACCTTTGCCTTATTTTTAAAATTTTTTATATGTTCTTTTTAGATTTTTTATTTTAATTGACTTCATAATAGTTTACATCAATGTAAGATTTCAGTTGCACATTATTTCTTGACTGTCACCACATAAGTGCTCCCCTTCACCCCCTGTGCCCACCCTCCACCCCCCGTCCCCTGGTGACCACTGAACTGTTTTCTCTGTCCATGTGTTTGTTCTTATTCCACATGTGAGTGAAATCATCTGGTGTTTGTCTTTCTCAGTCTGGCTTATTTCGCTTAGCATAATTCCCTCCAGGTCCTTCCATGTTGTTGCAAATGGGATGAATTTGTCTTTTTTTTTTTATGGCTGAGTAATATTCCATTGTATATATATACACCACATCTTCTTTATCCAATCATCAGTGGATGGGCACTTGGATTGTTTCCATGTCTTGGCTATTGTGAATAGTGCTGCAATGAACACAGGGGTGCATATGTTACATTGGATTATTGATTTCAAGTTGTTTGGGTAGGTACCAAGTAGTGGGATAGGTGGGTCATATGGTAGTTCTTTTTTTTTTTTTTTTGAGGAAGATTAGCCCTGAGCTAACTACTGCCAATCCTCCTCTTTTTGCTGAGGAAGCCTGGCCCTGAGCTAACATCCGTGCCCATCTTCCTCTACTTTATATGAGGGACGCCTACCACAACATGGCATGCTAAGCAGTGCCATGTCCACACCCGGGATCCGAACCGCCAAACCCCGGGCTGCTGTGAAGCGGAGTGTGTGAGCTTAACTGCTGCGCCACGGGGCCGGCCCTCATACGGTAGTTCTATTTTTAGTTTTTTAGGAATCTCCATACTGTTTTCCATAGTGGCTGCACCAGTTTGCATTCCCACCAGCAGTGTATGAGGGTTCCCTTTTCTCCACACCCTCTCCAACATTTGTTATTTTTAGTCTTAGTGATTACAGCCATTTTAACAGGCATAAGATGGTATCTCAGTGTAGTTTTGATTTGCAATTCTCTGATGATTAGTGATGTTGAACATCTTTTCATGTGTTTATTGGCCATCTGTATATCTTCTTTGGAAAAATGTCTGTTCATATCTTCTGCCCATTATTTGATTGGGTTGTTTGGTTTTTTTTTTGTTGTTCAGTTGTGTGAGTTCCTTATATATTATGAAGATTAACCCCTTGTCAGATATATGATTTGCAAATATTTTCTCCCAATTGGTGGGTGTTTTTTTTGTTTTGTTTTGTCTTTTTGTTTTGATCCTGGTTTCCTTTGCCTTGCAGAAGCTCTTTAGTCTGATGAACTCCCCACTTGTTTATTTTTTCTTTTGTTTCCCTTGTCTGAGAAGACATGGTATTTGAAAAGATTCTTTTTAGTTCCATGTCAAAGAGTGTACTACTTATATTATCTTCCAGGAGTTTTATGGTTTCAGATCTTATCTTCAAGTCTTTGATCCACTTTGAGTTAATTTCTGTGTATGGTGTGAGATAGTGGTCTACCTTCATTCTTTAGCATGTGGCTGTCCAGTTTTCCCAACACCATTTATTAAAGAGACTATCTTTTCTTCATTGTATGTTCTTGGCATCTTTGTCGAAGATTAGCTGTCCGTAGATGTGTGGTTTTACGTCTGGGCTTTCAGTTCTGTTCTACTGATCTGTGTGCCTGTTTTTGTACCAGTACCATGCCATTTTGGTCACTATAGCTTGGTAGTACATTTTAAAGTCAGGGATTGTGATACCTCCAGCTTTACTCTTTTTTCTCAGGATTGCCTTAGCAATTTGGGGTCTTTGGTTGCCCTGACCTTTGCCTTATTTTTAATGCTAAGATCTCTCCAGGAGGAGCTTAGACCTTGCTACCGTAACCTACAGTGTACATGGAAGCATGTTTTCCAACTGAGACTGCGGAAGCCAATACCAACCTCTCCCTTTCGAATATTCATTCCCCATCCAAAATAAATGTCCCTGCTTCCCTTTGTTCGGGGACGCCATGACTTTAGAAATGATTCTGCGTGGTCTCCTGTTTGCTGCAAATATATGTTACTTTGTGAGACAACTATTTCTGGTGCAGAGTCCGATTTAACTCGCCGGGAGGGAACCCACTTTGGCTTCAGTAACATTTCCACAATTCTTTGAGGCTCAAAGAGGTTAAGTAAACCTGTCCACTGTCGCACAACTAGTAAATGGAAATAGACCGGAATCTAACTTAATTCTGCGTGACTGCAGATCGCTTCTGCTTCTTCGCACCCTCGCCTCTACTGCAGGCTAAACTCAGCCAGGAGATGGAGTGAAGTTATCTTTACTGCGTCTGAATTTTGCTGTGCCAAGCACCCCCATCCATCTTAACTCGTTAGCCCAGAGAGGTGGGGAAGGTCTTTCCACACAATGGGCGCTTAAATCCATTTCAATGATGACTCTGCTGCCTTTACAACCCCGACAGGAGTTAGGACCAGAGTCCAGCACTTTGAGTCGCTCGATAAATCCCTGTCAGCGTGATTGCTGGTGGCTTGTTTTCTTTCCTTTGCTGGAGTATTTATAGAAGAATTTTTAGCAAGTTCCAAAATGTAGTACTCTCCAGAGACACTTTTTGGACCTTGAAACTGTGTCTTGCAGGAGAAAAAATCACTAGGATTTCAGATAAGACTCAAATATCGATTTGTAAGTACCTCTTGGAGAACTCAGCTGTGCTTAGTTGATCCTGCGTTATTCCTATCCAATTCTACCACGATTTTAAGGAGGCTGTTAACATATTTAAATAACCTCTGACTAAAGTAAAAGACTAAAAATCACTTTAGTAATTTTATTGCCAAAACCAAGTTGCTGAATTTCTTCAAATTCTTCTCAGAATCCAAGAGTCAAGAGGAAATTTAGAAATCATGTAGTCCAACGCTGCTATTTTCCAGAATAAGACAGGTACAGAGAAGAGGGTGAATTTTCCTGAGATCACAAAGCTAGTCTTTGTCTCAGTGATAAGTAAACAAATCAATCTCAATGACTGTAATTGATGCTTTGGATATGGTTGCCCTTTTCCTGAATTTATTGCTTTTTTTTGCTATCTTCAATGCCTGGCATAATACAACCACAATACACAAGTGTTCAAGAAATGTTTACTGAGTTGAACAATATGTCAAAAATATGATGTATTTCCAGATACAGTAAATATTTGGTTTTAGCAGTTACTGATCTAAGTAATTTTTAAAAATAAAAATGCATATGAACTGTAAAAGAAAAACTGAACCGAACAGAGTTAAACAGTCGGGAAGATTTTGTTTAAGACTCCTGCCATAGGGGAGCGAGACTGAACTCAATTCTGCTGAAACAAAAGGCAGGGAGAATTTTTAATGACTGGGGTGAGCTGGTGAACCTTCTGGAGGATGTTGGTGAGGAGCTGGTCAATGTGATTAGGCCATCTGTGTCTGCTATTAGGCTCCTACCCTCCCACAAACCCCACAAAAACTGATGTAGGGGCATTATCTTGCTTGATGATTACATTTCAAAGGAATGGCTCCCAGGTCCTTGAGAAAGACGTTCTTGGAGTGGCAAGAGGCCAGGAGAACATTTACATCTCAAAGGAGCAGGGAAAGAATTTATGATGGCAAGTTTTCTAAAGCAAACGCTCTGAGCAAAGGGAGGTCAGGAGCTTGGGGTCAGGAAGAACCTGGGTAAGTTTAGTCAAGCTGAGGGGAGAATTAAGGTTGTCTTGGTCAGTACCTCTTGGTAAAGAAGGAAGATTAAACACATATTTAGGGCCGGCCTGGTGGTGAAGTGGTTACGTTCACATGTTCCGCTTCTTGGCACCCCGCAGTTCGCCGGTTTGGATCCTGGGTGTGGACATGGCACTGCTTGGCACGCCATGCTGTGGTAGGCGTCCCACATATAAAGTAGAGGAAGATGGGCACGGATCTTAGCTCAGGGCCAGTCTTCCGCAGCAAAAAGAGGAGGATTGGCAGTAGTTAGCTCGGGGCTAATCTTCCTCAAACAAACAAACAAAACACATATTTACTTTTACTCTTTCTCAAAACCCCGATAAAATGCTAGCAAAGATATTTTTGTTAAGGCTTATAACCACAAAGACAAAGAGAACAAGAGTGGAGATAACAGTAAAAAAATTTTGGAAACTGGAAAGCAGATAAAAGAGCAGTAACTAAGGGCCAGCCCCGTGGCCGGGTGGTTATGTTCACATGCTCCACTTTGGCAGTCCAGGATTTCACCTGTTCAGATCCTGGGTGCAGACACAGCACTGCTCATCAGGCCATGCTGAGGTGGCGTCCCACATAGCAGAACCAGAAGGATCTACAATTAGAATACAACTGTACTGGGGGGCTTTGGGGAGAAGAAGAAAAGGTGAAAAAAAAAAAAGATTGGCAACAGATGTTAGCTCATGGCCAATAAAAAAAAAAGAGCAGAAACTAACTGTTGGTAGACTGAGAAGATTAATTCTTTAAGTGGCTCTGATGCGGGCTCGGTGAGTCAAGAAGTCGAAAGAAAGATTTCTTGGACTCTCAAGGTCTGGCAGTAGTGCTCTTTTATTCAGAGAATAGCATGGAGTAGCATGGGGACAGGACCCATGGGCAGTAAGAGCTGTAAACATGGGTTGAGGGTAAGGCTGAATTTAAGGCATAGGTATGTGAGTTATCTCTTTACAAGACAAAGGAAAGATTATGTAAAAAAAAGTCATTAAAATGGTATCGTGCAGGTGGGGCCTGGTTATTGGGTGGTCCTATAACTTTAGATAAGAATCAGATCGGATCAGGTCAGGATGTCCTATGCTTCCCAGAAGTTGATATAGATCAGTATGTAGGGCAGGACACCTTGGGCTTCTCTCCCTGGGGCAGCCTTGATCCTCATCAGCTGTATGGGAAACCGAGAAGGTATCTAATTTATGTTAGGAAACTCCCCAAAATGTTTCAAACTGTCAACATCAGAAATATCTGAATGTGAAGGTAGGGCTAAAAACAGGGTGATGGTTTGAATAGCAGAAAAGAGCAACTCAGTTAAATGGTTGGAAGAGAAATTTAAGGATATCTAATGGAAAATAGAACAAAAAGACCAAGAGATGAAAAAAGAGGAGAGAAAATGTAAGAAAATTAAAGAACTATTTCCTGAAATCAAGTATCCAAAAAAAAAAAAAAAAGAAAGAAAGAAAGAAAAAAGAGATCTAGAAATAAGACAAAGAATATAGAGGGGAGGAATTAAACAACCAAATAATTCAAGATAATTTGCCAGCAGCTTCCAGATTGAAAAGGTCCACTGTGGGGCTGGCCCAGTGGTGTAGTGGTTAAGTCCATGTGCTCTGCTTCAGCAGCTTGGGGTTTGCAGGGTCAATCCTGGGCACGGACCTAGCACTGCTCATCAAGCCACTCTGTGTGGCGGCATCCCACGTAAAATAGAGGAAGACTGGCACAGATGTTAGCTCAGTGACAATCTGTGTGTGTACACAAATAAATAAATAAAATGAAATCAAAAAATAAAAGGGTCCACTGAGTGCCCAGCACCATCCATCAAAAGGCTTCCATGCTAAGATGCAACTGGAGGGGAGGAAGACAATTCCTCTACCCTATGTCCTTCTGGCTGCTCTAAGAATTAAGTTGACATGAGGCATAATAACAGGAGAAAATAAAACAAAGCTTTATAACATGTAGACATGGGAGAAACCCAGGAAAACTGAGTAACTCGCCAGAATGGACAAAGCCACCACCTTAAATACCATCTTCAGCTAAAGACAAAGGAGGATGTTGGGGGTGGTGTCTTCGGACTTCAAAGTGGAGGAAGGCAATTTACATGGAGATGGAAATGCAAACGTTTGTTAGAGAAGTGTTTGCTGGGCCGGCTATAGACAATATTATCTTATGGTATGGGCTCCTTCCTGGAACGGAGCTTCTATTTTCAATTCTTTTAGGCAGTTAGGAGGAAGGTCAAAGTTTCTTTCAGAGTCTTTTGTTCTTAAAAATAATCAAGCCTAAACAACACATTTTGAGGTGGCCAATTCTGAGTGCCCCCCCCCAACATCATTGTGAAATTTTAAAATATTAAGGGCAAAAAGAGATCCTATAAGTTTCCAGAGAGGAGAACAGGCTGCCTATAAAGAATGAGGCGTCAGAATGATGGAAACATTTGAAAGTGAAAAGATAAGGGAATAACACCTTAAAATTCTGAAGGAAAATGTTTTGAAGAAAAACGTTTTCCAATAGAGAATTGCTGCCGAGACTGGCTGCCATGTATGTGCAAGGTGAGACTAAAGAGAGTTCAAAGTCGTCAAAATTTTACTTCCCATGTGATTTTTCTCAAGAAGTTAATGTGTGCCACTACAATAGGGGGATGAACAGAGAGAGAGGAGGGCACGGAATGCAGGATTAAGAGATCCAGTGCAGGAAAGAAGGAAAAGGCATCTCTAGGATGACAGGGACAGTTTCTTACAAGATCACAGGTGTGCCCAGCTCGACAGCAAGGTTGGACTACAAATACTATATGATCTCATTTATATGTGGAATCTAAAAGAGCCAAAGTTGGGGCCAGCCCGATGGCATAGTGGTTAAGTTCATGTGCTCTGCTTCAGTGGCCCAGGGTTTTGCCAGTTTGCATCCTGGGTGTGGACCTACGCCCCGCTCATCAAGCCATGCTGAGGTGGCGTCCCACATAGTAGAACTAGAAGGACCTGCAACTAGAATATACACCATGTACTGGGGCTTTGGGGAGAAAAAAAAGAGGAAGACTGGCAACAGATGTTAGCTCAGGGCCAATCTTCCTCACCAAAAGAAAAGAAAAGAAAAGCATAAAAGAGCCAAACTTGTAAAAACAGAGAGTAGAATGGTAGTTACCAAGGGCTGAGGGATGGAGGAATTGGGGAGATGTTGTGTAGGGGTACAAACTTGCAACCAGTAGACAAATAAGTCCTGGATAGCTAATCCACAGTATAGTGATGATAGTCAACAATACTGTATTATAAACTTCAAAGTTGCTAAGAGACTAGATCTTCATTGTTCTCACCACAAAAAAGAAATAATAATTACGCAATGTGATAGAGCTGTTAGCTAAACCTATAGTGGTAATCAGCTCATGTGTATACCTTAAACTTTCACAATGTTATATGACAATTATATTTCAATTAAAAAAATTAAATTAAAAAAAAGACAGACTAAAAGATTCCAAGGAGTTTTCATTATGAAGATTAAAGGACAGAATACTCAAAAAGAGATTTAGCTATTTGATGATAGTTTGGGGCTTATGTTAAGGATAAGGTCATATATACCTGAGAAATTGAATAGACAAATGGACAATGACCAGACCATGTATCGAAAGGGACCTCTGAGCACAACCTGCAGCAACCAGCTCAGGAAAGCAGCCTGCTGTCTATAAGTCAGACTTGTTGGAGGTCAGACCGCTATCTCTAGCAACTTGCCCAGGAAGCCAAACAATAGTGCCTGTAACAATCAGCCCCAAATGGCCAGGACTGATTAATAATTGACAGTTTCCCTAACTTTTGTTTCTACTTCCTGTTTAGGACCAACCAGAAGCCAAATGTGTACCCCTCAGCCAACCACATGGATGCCCCTCTTCTAGTTGGCCCACCTACAGCTTCCCAGGGCCAACAGCCTCCACCAGGACCCACGGAAGGCTTCCCTTTTCTCTGCTGTGAAGCTTCCCCACGCCACCGCCTCGCTTTGAGTTTCTGCCGAAATGGAAATGACAGTGGCTGACTCTCTTGCTATAGCGAACTCTGAATAAATAGCCTTTGCTTGTTCTCATTTGGCTGGTCTTCGTTTATTTCCACCAACCCCAGCCAAAAAAAAAGCAATTTTTAAATGCACGGAAAAGAAAAAGCAATAATAATCTCCTATGAGATTTAGCTGTAACAATTTCATAATCAAAATAATGTAAGCATTAAATATTGTCCCATATTTTTATTTGCTTTCACTGGTAGAGTTAAAAAGTGTGTCTAGGCCATTGTACTGCAGGAGAGAGAAGCTACCAAAAATCTTTTTTAAGGAACACTGCACTGGGGCCTGCCTGGTGGCGCAGCGGTTAAGTTCGCACATTCTGCTTCGGTGGCTGGGGATTTGCCAGTTCGGATCCCGAGTGAGGACCTACACATCTCTTGGCAAGCAATGCTGTGGTAGGCGTCCCACACATAAAGTAAGGAAGATGGGCACAGATGTTAGCTCAGGGCTAATCTTCCTCAAAAAAAAAAAAAAAAAGAGAAAGAAACACTGCATTATTGTGATACAATTTGTGTATAACAAAATACATCCATTTAAGTGTAGAGTTTGATGAGTTTTGACAAATGTATTCACTCACATGACCACCACTACAATCAAGAACATTTCAGCACCCCAAAAAGTTCGCTTGTGCCCCATTTCAGTCAGACGCCCCTCTAGACACCCAGCCCCAGGCAACCACTGACGTGCTTTCTGTGGCTATAGATTAGATTTCCCCATGAAGGAATTTCATATGAATGGCACCATGCAGGACCATTGTTTTACCATTTTACATCCTCAATGTGTGCCAGCATCGGTTGCTTCACATTAACGTCAGTCGGTCTTGTCAGCCTTTTAAATTTTAACTCATCTAGTACGTGCCGAGAGGTATCTCTTTGTGGTACAGTTTTGGTTTGTTTTAGGCACATAGAACATGCTTCTGTTTTCAATATTTTCACTCTCATATAAACTTTCCGCTATTTCATTTCCTGGAATGGGTGAGAAAGGCCAGGTATCAGCAGACAATACATTTCAGGGTATTATTTCCAAGTGTGGGATTTAAGTTACTGTGGCTGAGTTTAAATGGAGACCTTGTTTAATAAGAGCTTCTGGACTTGTTCAAATATCAGATGAGAGGTGATCAAAACATAATTTCCATGATAAAGATCCTGTGAAGCTTTATGAGCCTGCCTGGCTCCCTGTGCTGCATCTCCCACTCCATGTATCAACCAATTTCCTTCCAGAATCTTCTTTTTTTAAAATTGGGTTATTTTGATATAATTTACAAATGGTAACATTCGCTCTTGTTTTGACAAATGTATATAGTTCTCTGACCACCACAATGCACAAAATAGACTATTTCTATCATCCCCCAAAGTTCCCTTGTGCATCTGTGGTCAATCCCCTCCCTCTGCCTCCACCTGCTGGAACCATTGATCTGATTTGCCTTTCCCAGAATGTCACACAGTTGGAAGTGTACAGTGTAGCCTTTTCAGATTGGTTTCTCTCACTTAGCAATATGCGTTTGAGATTCATCCATGTCATATGTATCAGTAGTTTGTTTCTCTTTACTGCTGAGCAGTATTCCATTGTATGAATGGACCACAATTTATTTATCTATTTGTCTGTTGAAGGGAATTTGAATAAATTCTGTTTTTGGAAACTATGAATAAAGCAACAAAAAATAGTTGCACATGTGTCTTTCTGGAATATTTACTTTCATTGCTTTTAGATAAATACCTAAGAATGGAATTGCTCGTTCAAATGGTATGTCTAACTTTCTAAAAAACTGCAAAATTTTCTGTTCTTACGAATAATGTATGAAAGTTTCATTTGTTCTTCAGCGACATCAGCACTTGGTATTTGCTGTTTTTAAAATTTTAGCCATTCCAATAGGCGTGTGATGACGTCTCCTTGGAGTCTTAGTTTGCATTTCCCCAATGACTAACGATGTTGAATGTCATTTTAAGTGCTTATTTTCTAAACATATCTCTTTGGTGAAATGTCTGTTTAAATCTTTTGCTGGTTTTTTATGGACCATTTTGGGGTCTTTTCTAAGGAAGATTCACCCCGAGCTAACATCGGTGCCAGCCTTCCTCCACCCTGAACGTTGGTCCCGGCCACAGCACGGCCACTGGCGAGGGGTGCAGGTCAGCACCAGGGAACTGAACTCCGGCTGCGGAAGCAGAACGTGGTGAACTCAACCACTAGGCCACTGGGCTGGCCCCTATGGAGGTTTTTTTTTTTTTTCTTACTGAGTTGTAAGTGTTCTGGATGCAATTAATTTTTCAGAGATGTGTTTTGCAAATACTTTCTTCTATTTCGTTGCTTGTCTTTTTGTTTTCTTTCAAAGGTGGTTTCTTTCTTTCAAAGGTATCTTTCAAAGAGCAGAAGTTTATAATTTATTTGTCAATTTGCCCATCCCAATGTCACAAGGATTTTTGCCTAAGTTTTCCTCTAGAAGTTATGCAATTTTACATTTTACGTTTAGGACTATGATCCAATTTGAGTTTTATATATGGTATGAAGTAAGAGTTGAGGGTTTTTCTTTTTTTTTTTTTGCCTTTGGATGGATGTCCAGATTTTCTAGCACCATTTGTTTAAATGTTAAATGTTTGTTCTCCCTTGAATTACCTTGGCACCCTGTCAAAAATGAATTGATCATATATGTATGGGGTTTTTTCCTCTTGAAATGTCAGAGTAGTGTTGGCCTCAGAGAATGAATTGGGAAGTAATCGCTCCTCTTCAATTTCTTGGAAGAGTTTGGGTAGAATTGATATTCTTTCCTCTTAAATATTTGCTAGAATTCCCCAGTGAAGCCATATGGGCCTGGAGTTTTCTTCATTGGGAGGTTTTTAAATACAAATTAACTTTCTTTTTTAGATATAGAGCTATTTGGATTATCTATTTGTTTTTGTGTGGACCTTGTTAAGTTTTATATTTCAAGGAATTTGTCCAATTAATCTGAGTTGTCAAATTTTTTGGCATGGTATTTTATCAGTATAAAGTACTTCGTAATAATCCCTTATTATCTTTTAAAAATACTTTCTAGTACTGCTTTAGCTGCATCCAACAAGTATGGGAATGTGTTTTCATTTTCACTCAGTTCAAAATACTTTCTAATTTATTCTTTGATTTCTTCTTTGACCCTTGGGTTACTTAAAAGTGTGTGATTTAGTTTCCAAATATTTGAAGATTTTTCTGGATAACTGTCTGTTATGGAGTTTTAATTTAACTTTGGTCAGAGAACATACTCAGCATGATTGTAACTCTGTTATATTTTTTGAGACTTCTTTTATGCATCCAAAATATGGTCTGTCTTGGTAAATGTTCTGTGTGCATTTGAACAGAACGAGTATTCATTCATTCTGCTGTTGTTAGTGGAGGGTTCTATAAATGTCCATCAGGCCAATTTGTTTGATAGAGTTGTCTAAATTTTCCATATCCTTACTGATTTTATGTCAACTTGTTTGATCAGTTATTGAGAAAGGGGTGTAGAACTCTCTGATTATAATTGTAGATTGTCTGCATCTCCTTGCAGTTCTGTCACTTTCATTCCACGTATTTTGAAGACCTATTAGTTGCATGAATCTTTAGGGTTGTTATGTTCTCTTCATTAATTAACCTTTATCATTATGAAATAAACTTTTTATCTCTGGTAATATTCTTTACTGTGAAATCTATTTTGTTTGACATTAATATAGAAACTTCAGCTTGTTTTTTTCCTTATTTATTTGTTTGAAGTATTAGCATGATGTATCTTGTTTCATTATTTTACCTCTATCCTATTTGTGTTTTTATATGTAAAGTGAATTTCTTATAGGCAGCGTATAGTTGGGTCTTCCTTTTTCATCAGATAGAATAATCTCTATCTTTTAAGTGGAATGTTTAGACTATTTACATTTAATGTGATTCTTGATCCTTCTGAAGTTTTCTGGAACTCTTTCTCCACGCACTACCTCCCATCCCCCACAGTACTCTGCCCCACAAGTGTCAGCCAGCTCAGCCTTCTCAAGCTTCAATCTCTGTCTCTTCAAATAAAGGAAGATTGCCAGACTCCACTTGGAGTCTCTCACTCCATGATTCATGATCCAGAAAAGCCTCCAGGTAGCCAGGGTGATCACTGGGCTCACCTCACGTGTTTCCATTCTCTGAGAGATCACAGTCCAGTGTTGCCTGTTGACCAACATCCCCAAACTGTTTCCTCCTACATAATGTCCAGTTTTCTTGCTGTTTATGGTGAGAGGGTAAGACTAACCCCAGTTATTCAGTCATGGCTGGAGGGGAAGTCTCCCTCAAAATCTTTTTTAACTAATAAATTAGCTATGGAAATCTCGACATATATGCTATCAAATGTTTGTTATAAATTGATACAAGTATCAATTTAATGTAAAATGGTAGAAATGTGGCTGTATCATGTCTGCTTCACTATCATTCCCTCACTCACTACCCATGTCCCAGCATTGGACTCCCTCTCAAGGTAATGGGAGTTGGCCTCCTCTTATCTCTTCACCTTTCCCCATTGCAAGTTGTGGTGCACAAGTGTGCACCCCAAAATATCCCACTCTCAGGTCGAGGTTTTCAACACAACAGAAATGCTTTTTAATGATAAAAGTCGGGGTAAACTACTATAAACCATGACCCAGGATTTGTAGTGTCTCAGTTCTGAAGATAGCTTTGCTTGAATGGCTTTGGTGAATGGTAGCTGTCCCCTCGTGCTCACATTATTTTGGGACTGAGTCTTTTACAGCAAGTTCCCTGAGAAGTATGTATTCTCTTTCAATCTAAAAAGAGCCAGGAGAGATTTTTTTCATGGAATACAAATGATTGCTGCTTTATGCATTTTATCTGCTATGTTTACTCTCTCTTCCCCACACCATCCCCTTCTTCTTCATTATTGTTATCATTTTAATAAAATTCATTTAAGCTTTAAAATTTATAAAGTATGTTACACTATTGAAATGAATAAAGCAATTTTGTGTGAAAGCAATTGTTAACTCCTGCTCTATAGAAAATGAAATTGAACGACTTAAATGTTGTAAGGCTTGCTCAAGGTCAGGTACATATTAAGAATAGAGCTAAGACTAAAGTCTAGGCCTTCTGATTCCAAATTCCATGTAGCGTTTTCTTTTCTTTTTTTCTTTCTTTCTTTTTTTTTTTTTTTTGCTGAGGAAGATTGACCCTGAGCTAACATCTGTGCCAATCTTCCTCCATTTTGTATGTGGGATGCCACCACAGCATGGCTGATAAGTGATGTAGGTCTGCACCGGGAATTGAACCCGCAAACCCAGGCAGCTGAAGCAGAGTGCGCTGAACGTAACCACCAGATTGGCCCCTCCAGGTAATTTTTTTACCTTACTATAATGTCTTTCCTGCAGTCCCTCTCTTATTTAGTGGCCCAATTGTTTTTTCTCAGCTAGTCTTGCCTTCAAAGCTCATGTTTGATGTAATTTTTTTTAATTCCAGAGACACACTTTCAACCTGCCTGGAGTCACAGAGCAGTATTCCTTTTCCATAAACATGTTAAGGGAATCCCTTTTAAAACAAGTTTTATAGTACAAACGTTTGTTGTTGATGCTTCTGTCTTGATGAACTCATACGTTTCTTAAAAGCTCTTCATAAGTCCATTTGTTCTTAAGTGCAAAGCATTACTTTTGAAGCAGTTAATGTATCCATATCCATGTAAAGATAGTTTTCTCCAGAGAACTGTACATATTGATGGCATTAGTTCAGAATTTCGAACTTTCTTGGCCCTCTTCTTATCACTTTCATCAGTCTCTAAAAGCTTTACACTTCTTGGATATGACAGAGTTAATAATGTTAATAAACTAACTCAAAAAACACAAACACAATCTGGCCAGCAGATGTGAGCATGTTTAGTCTGCACAGAACTTTTATAAAATGAGAATTAGCTGCAAAAATTTAAAACCACGAGGTCTCACATAAAAATTAGAATTCTCATACCATCTTGAAAAATCAGAATATCTTGCAAGGGTGGGCCCCCAATCCCTCACAGTAACGATGGGCCAGAGTGGGGAGGTGGCTGTCCCCTTTTGACAGGGCATGCCCCACTTTGTCCATCACACGTTTTACCCTTTGCCTTATTCTGGTCTTGCTCATTTTCTTTACCTGCCAGAGTTTATGATTTTGGCCACCGATTAACAAACATTAGTCAAGACTAAAATATCTGTGCACAGCCATGGTGCCATCTGTTGGTGAAGAGCAGGGATGGTGGGCTTTTGCTCCGAAAAGTCGCTTTGTTCATCTGTATGGATAGTTGTGCTTTGAAAGTTTGTAAATCGAGAAGCATTTATATTTATTAAGTATGAATATGTAGCAGCACAATTCTCCCTACATACCCCACACCTGTGTCCCCGCAATGGACGATAACTCTTCTCCTGGCCTGGACCGCCTTTCAGGAGGTTTGGATATGTGAATGCCTATGTGCATGTGCGCTCGCATTGGGGAATGTGGGAACTGGAGAGATGTTAGCAGTGTGTTTCCCTGGAATATTCTTCTAGGAGATGTAGCATTGCAGGAATGTGTCCATCTGGCTTTTTGGAAGAGGTCCCACCTTTTCTGCATTGCTCTTGAACATGACTTCTCATCACGTAGCAGAAAGAGTACAATATTTGGAATCAGAAAACCTAAGTAACAGTCTGATTTCTGCCGTTTATGACTGGATCTGCACCAAGCCACCACGAGTCTGTGGTTTTTGGTTTTCTCATCTAAGAAACAGGGTAATGACAGCTGTGCAACTTACCAAGGTAGTTGTGCGATAATCTATGTCAGAGTAGAAACAGAGATGGTGAAAAACATCAGTTATGCCACACATTATGTTTATGGTTGACTTACATAACTTTAGGCTTGGAGGTTGAAATACATCCCATTAATTTTGCAAACATTTTTAAAATTTAGCAGAAGTCAAATTTTTTTTTTTTGAGGAAGATTAGCCCTGAGCAAACATCTACCCCCAATCCTCCTTTTTTTTGCTGAGGAAGACTGTCCCTGAGCTAACATGCATGCCCATCTTCCTCTACTTTATATGTGGGATGCCTGCCACAGCATGGCTTGACAAGTAATGCATAAGTCCGCACCTGGGATCCAAACCAGCGAACCCTGGGCCGCCGAAGCGGAATGTGCAAACTTAACCGCTGTGCCACCGGGCTGACCCCAGCAGTCAATATATTTTAAAGACAGCTCTCCTGCAGACTTTCAATGATAAACTGCCATTTGATCAAGCATGGTAGGATTATGTACACAGCTCTGTTATTCTAACATCTCTTGCTACTGGGCAGACTTTCCATATGGAATATAACTGGTCCCCAGATTTAAGGGATAAAAGCAGCAAAGCTCTGCTCTCCTCTCGCGATAGGCTCTCTTCCTTGGGGTGGTCAGCCATGATCTCAGCTTCGGTGTCACATTCTTGCAGGTGATTCTTTTTATGACCTCTCATCTGAGATTTGTGTAGCTCTTTTATTATCTGAGAGAAATTTGAATTTGAATTTCCCTTCATCATCTCACAATCCAGGAATTCAAAACCCAATTCATCTCCTTTTCCACATAGAGGCCCTTCTAAAGTCTCTTCTCTGTCGGTGGCATCACTATCCTCTTCAATATATCCAGTTCAATATAACCAGATTCAGGGATTCAGTCGTTACCAAGGGCACCGTCACTGGCTTTGGAGTAATTTGTGAGCCAGTCTTCCTCTTTGTTCCTTTTTCTAGTCTTGATACATCCTTTTCATTATCATTCACATCTCTCTTTCCTTTTCCATTTCATTTATACCAAGTTAGTCTAAGGCCTCCTTACTACCGCTTGGATCATAATGGAAGACCATCTAGTGTAAGGGTCCTGAAATCAAGCTTTTCATCAGAAGCTTGCAGTGGTTTCCTGTAGACGCCGCTGCTAAGTCTGCCTTAAGGCTTTCCATATTCTAACCTCACTTATCTTCATTTTGTGTCTCATTTCCCACCTGGTAAAGCCTCCATTCCTTCAGCGTGGTCTTGGTATACATGCCCACAACAGTGGCTTGCTTGCGTATTTCCCTACGTGAACATTCTTCTTCTGTGTTTACCCAAGACCAATGAAAGCTTGGAGGTCTACTGGTAGGCCACGCTCTTTCTAAGACTTGTCTGGCTACGCCTTCCTGTACTTGTTTCTTTCTTCCTGCACTTCTATACCAGCAACAATCTGTGCCATACAATTATCACGCTTATTTATCCATACTTCCTATTTATAATCATTCATGAGAGCCAGTTTCCTCTTCAACTAAACTACAAACTCCTTGAGGAGAGAGATTACAACACGCTGAGTCTCTGTCTCTGAAGTTCCTTGCATGTGATAAATATTGATTGCAGGAAAAATTGAATGCCATGTTGATTTATTGGGATAAGTGAATTGAATGATAGATTCAATTAGGTTTTGACAAGGCTTAACCTACTTTTCAATACATGCATCCCTCTTAGGCAGGTAAGTTGTGTTCTCTAATAAAATGAATAGAGGAAATGTTGTAACCTACTTTTAAAGTAAAAATTGGGACCCAATTTGATGAGTACAGAATGTACTTTAAAAAGCAATGGGACAGGATATTTGAAATCAAGCCCATTCTAGAAACATCTAAGATATTTGGGGAAAAAATCATTAGATTTCCTAAATTCACTATATATCTAATACTTAAATACCACTAGCCCACAAAAGAGGAAATTGGGGCAATATTGGCTATAAAATTTGACAATGGGATTGATTGCCCAAAGAAAGTGACAGAAACCTTCCGCCCACACAAGTACCATGTCATTTTTCCACGAACTCTGCCTACAGTGATGAAGTATGAGTACTTGTGAACTCGTCCAAAGGTTTGAGCAATCCATCTGGCAAAAGCGTTTGACACTATGGGACTTGTTATTGTAATGCTGTGCCAGCACCAAGACTTATTTAATTGCATTAGTCATCAAGCAGCAGTGCCACTAATCTTGGATCTTACTGAGTGCCATCTGGCTCGTGTGTGTGAAAGACCAAACAAACAAAGCTGAACAACTACAGACTTCTCCCACATTTGAGGCTGAGATCTGGAGGCTCTGACTCCAGCTCCCAACCAGTCTTGAGATAAAACTATAAGGGTCAACCCTATGCAAAAAAGGCATAATTGAGGTCAAAATGACAAGAGTGGAAGGCTTACAAAAGGCCCGTCACCCAAAACACAAGTTCCCAGTCACGTGCTAAGGGTCTCCCAATCCATACCATCCAAGTAATTTTTGTATATTTGAGCAATGTCTCCAAGAAGTTCCAGTTTTAACACAAATACATTACCTCAATTAGTTACTTGCAACCCCTTAGTTCTCCACGCATGTCTGCAAGAACTAGCTAGCTTCCTCAGGTTGGATGCTGAGGAAATTGAAGTCACATGTGTTGGTTGTTTTGATGGGTTCAAAAGTGCAAAGCTTATGACCATGGGATACTGTTGGCTAGGAATAACAGGGTTACAAGACTGTGTCCCGAGAAACTAGCCATAGTATTGAAGGGGAAGAAGGAGACGATGGAAGAGGAAGAAAATCCTACCTTACAACTTTGCCTACATCTGAGCCGACATTCGTACCTTCATGTACCAGATACCATTAGACCAGAGCCCCGCCATCATTTTGTGAAGCCCTTTAGCGTTGCCAATTGACACATTAGAAACTTACTCAAAACTTCCTCCCCACTCTCTAAAAGTTCAGCCAAGAGAAAAGAAGTTAAAAGGCAAGGCAGAGGGGAAGATAGAAAAAAAAAACCCAAAAAAACAGACATTCTGTTTCCAGAAAAGCAACTTCCTTCTTTCTCTTGAAAAATCTCCTTTTCTGCAAAATGTTGCCCTATTCTGGAAGATTTTGTACTTCCACCTTAACACCCCCTTGGAGTCCTCCCTGCACTCTTTTGTGGTATCTCTAGGATAAAATAATTCTAGGACAGCCAAACTCCCTGTTGCCTGTGGTGGGAGGACTAAAAAAGAATGTAGGAGCGAATTGGCAAAGCTCAAGATGGAGACTAATGTGGGTGGGTAACCTCCCAATGGATGAGTAATTGGCTAGAAGCAGTATGCGGGGCACTGAGGGGCAAATACGAGGTAGACGAGAGGACACAAAACATGAATCATAACAAATGACTCTCTAGAATCATTCGACCTTCCCACTGTTGATTTGAGACCTCTGATTTAAGAAGCATAGTTTCAATGTCATCTCAATATAAGATTTTGGTTTACTTCAATGGGCCCATTACTATTAGTTAAAACATCAGATTTTGTAAAATTGATCTTCATGATATAAAATGAACCCCACCCTCCTCCCATCCCTTTTAAACTGCCACTTTTCTACCTTGCAATAAAGTTGGCTTTCCTCTCAAGGCTTTGAGAAGGAAAATATCACTGAGTAAGGTTACAAATACAATCCACATGTCTATGATTTTGATTTCAAAAGTGGAAATCAAGGCAAACTTCATTCATCAGCAAAACAAACGAAGGAATTGTTTCTCCACAGGAAGAAATTTTTAGATGCCCTGATTACATTAAGAGCCAAAAATATTTCTGTTTTCCTAGTCGGTCTCCTCTAAGAGTGCTCCTTTGGCTGTTAGGATGCTCTCACCTGCCACATCCAGGTTGGCCCATCTTAGCCCTCTCTGCGTAGCCCAGGAGAGAGCAGATTGATTGCAGTTGGTACAATAGAGTCACTGGTTCCTCCAGTCAAAGCTTATGGAACTTCAGCCTGGATCTCCAAGATTTTTTCCTCAAAATGATGCCATTGAGCAGTCGCTCTGACTGCACCAAGAAGGTCCTGAAAAGGACAGAGTTTGGAATACTACAGAAGCATGTAAGTGCTTTTTTTTGCAAATCGTCCTTCACCCTGGCAGGCATACATCCTCAAGTTCAGTTCAGGACTTGCAATGACCAAGAGACTGAGACAAAGTAGACTTGGCTCCGTTGGCCTGGAGTGGATTCCTGGCTGAAAACCCAGGGCACTGACTTGAGTGGTCAGATTTCCAAAATACAAAGAGAAATAGCAAGGGAAAGGAGAAAAGAGGATGGTGTGTGTGGGTGTGTGTGTGTGGGTGGGTGGGTGTGTGTGGTTTCAGAGGTGTGTGTGAGTGGGAAAGGAGAGTAACACAAAATAGATTAGAAACCACGCCTCACCTCCTACACCTTTATTCCCTGTCCTGGATGCTCCTTGCTCGTCTCTCCAGATTTACTCTCCATCCTTTGCTAATGTGATTTTGCCCTGAAAAGCTGACCTTTTATGGATCTCATCAGTGGGTCCCATGCCCTCTGACTTCTGGTGAGTTCAGCCAATGGGAGGCACTGGCGGGAGTTCTGAAAGCTAGAAGAGAGTGAAGTTGTGGTTGGAAGGGGTTGACTGTGTCCTCCAATGAAAATCATAGCTCCTACCAAGTGGCTTCTTCATGATACCCTCTCTTGGTTCTGATGACTCCTTTCCCACTTTGCCTTCAGACCTAGGGGTGGCAATGGTGACAATGGATCCTTGTTGCCAGTTCTGGGATCCTACACTGTCCTCTGTTGGTTCCCTTAAACCCCGCCCACAGGTCTGTAATAATCCCTTTATTAAACTCTCCCCAAATCAAATTGTTTGAGTGTGCCATTGGTTTCCCATCAACCTTGGACAGATGTGTTCTAAATACAAGAGTTTTTGCACAGGAAATGATAGAGATTGAGCTTAGGAAAGGCAGATTCAAATCATAGTCATGGTTCCTGGTTCCAGGGTGATGGATGACAATGGAACAGGCCTATCCTTTTGTCTCTATACACAACACAATATAAATAAACAAAAAAAGCAGTGAACTAGGAGTCAGAAAACTTAGGATCTAGTCTGAAATTTACCCCACCCTGGTTTTGTGGTCTTTGTAGGACTCAGTTTTCTCATTTATATAATGGAAATAACCTGCTCAATATATTTCACAGCACTGTTAGGAGAATCAAATGACATAATGCTTTGAGAAAGCTTTCTCCATATTTACGTATTATAAAAGTTCTGTAGGTTTCTCCAGGCCTGAGCTCCTTTGAAGATTTTTCCAGATTCTCCCAGGAAGAATTAACTCTCTTTCCTCCATTTTCACATAGCATTGATTCAAACTTCTATCAAAGCATCTATCCCACTATATTATAGATGGATGTTTGTAAGTTTATTCCTTTAGTTAGATGATAAACTCTTTACAGGTTGTATTCCAATCTCCAGGTATGGGCTTGGTACAGAAAGATCTCAACACGTGTTCATGAGATGAGTGCATAGGATCTTCTCCTTCATTCTCATCTCTTCATTATTTTTATACGCTATCACTTATCTCATCATCACCTCAGTCTACCCTATAACATGTATCTATAGACATATAGGGTTTACCCTACAATGTATAGCCTTGTTCCATGATGCCTGTCCCACTCATAGCTTTTAGGAGTGACCCTAAGTACCACTCATCACACTAATTGAGCCAAGGATAAACCCCAAAAGCAGCCTTAGATCATCTGGTTTGGGCCAATGAGCTATCCTAATCAGATTTTTTTCTCATAATTTGAACTATTTTGTAAACAGAGACTTCTGTCAATCTTAACTGACAGAAGGGTACAAGAAACCCAGAACTTAGAGTGGGGATTTTTGAGGTCCGGCAAAAGATGATGAGTAAGCTGAGGAACCAAGCCTGAAGCAGCTTCTGGCATTTTCCCCATAAGCATCTTTGCTGCAAGCATGTTCGCCACATCACTAATTGGCCAAAAGACAGTTCTGCCGTAAAAGATAAAATAATGAAAAACAAGAGAGACGTTAGAAAGGACACAATGAAACATGAAAACCGAATAACAAAATTGAAAAGACTTTATTGCAAAATACTATCTGAATACATTTAAAATGTGTGTAGATTCATGGCAACACTGCCCAAAGAACTGACATTTTGTGGGTTGTACTAAGCACTCGTCTTCGAAGTCTGTCATTCATAGTATTACACATTCTTTTTTGCTTGTTGACTTGTGTCCTCGTTCCGCATCCATAGCACTTCTTCTTTTTTGCTAAAATTTCTTCCTTCATTAACAGAAGTATCAGTTTCCAAACACTAGGATGCATACTTGTCACTGAGCTTTGTATTGTGTCATGAAAGCCTTCCACACTGTCGTTTCTTCTTGGCGTATGGTCACATGTCCACTAATACATGTTCCGAAATTCTATGGGAAGTGTGGAGCTGAGATTTATATAATATAAAAATGGGAGTACTGTGTCAATGGAGAAATGAAACCAAACTGTTAACCAACTGAAACCAAATTAGTGATGCGGAGTTATGTGGCCAATTAGTTATGTGGAGAAAACGCTTGCAGCAAAGATGTCTACAACAAAGATGTCCACGGCAAAGATGCTTATGGTGGAAATACCTAGAACCAGCCTGAAGAGGGAAGAGAATGGAGGAGGCAGGCAGAGACAAGAGAGACGAGAGGCCGCGCCACCCCTGACAAATGGAAATTCTATTCCTGGGGGCCTTACAAACCCTAAAAGCAGGGTTATATTTTGTTTACCAACCTTAGATTCTGTGACACTTCCCAGTGTCCCTCTGTGTCTCTGTACTGGAGCTAGCTTCACTGGGTTTCTGGGTTTTGGCAATCCAGCCTTGGAAGATCCACTTTCAATAAAATGATGCTGAGATAGTGGGTGAGTTAAGCCTGACATTATTACAAGTCTGCTCTGGGGGGCCCGCCCCGGCCACTTGGCATTTGTCAGCCATGGCTTGTGGCTTTCTCATGTTCATGGGCTTTTTTCTTGTTCAGAAGATTTCGCAGCTGAGATTGACTCTTCTTTCTCTCATATCTGCTGAGCAGATGTCCCCTTTCCTTTGCCATCAAGTGTCATAATCATTTATTTATTTATTTATTTTTTAATTGAGTTAATGATAGGTTACAATCTTGTGAAATTTCAGTGGTACATTAATGTTTGTCACTCATGTTGTAGGTGCACCACTTCACCCTTTGTGCCCACCCCCCACCCCACCTTTCCCCTGGTATCCACTAAACTGTTCTTAGTCCATAATTTTAAATTCCTCATATGAGGGGAGTCATACACAGATTATCCTTCTCTCGCTGGCTTATTTCACTTAACATAATTCCCTCAAAGTCCATCCATGTTATTGCAAATGGAATGATTTTGTTCTGTTTTGCAGCTGAGTAGTATTCCATTGTATATATGTACCACATCTTCTTTATCCATTCGTCTGTTGCTGGGCACTTAGGTTGCTTCCATGTCTTGGCTATTGTAAATAACGCTGCAATAAACATTGGGGTGCATAGGACTTTTGGGATTGCTGACTTCAAGCTCTTTGGATAAATACCCAGTAGTGGGATGGCTGGATCGTATGGTAGTTCTATTTTTAATTTTTTGAGGAATCTCCATACTGTTTTCCATAGTGGCTGCACCAGTTTGCATTCCCACCAGCAGTGTATGAGGGTTCCTTTTTCTCCACAACCTCTCCAACATTTGTTACTATTAGTTTTAGATATTTTTGTCATTCTAACGGGTGTAAGGTGATATCTTAGTGTAGTTTTGATTTGCATTTCCCTGATGATCAGCGATGATGAGCATCTTTTCATGTGCCTATTGGCCATCAGGATATCTTCTTTGGAGAAATGTCTGTTCATGTCTCCTGCCCATTTTTTGATTGGGTTGTTTGATGTTTTGTTGTTGAGTTGCGAGAGTTCTTTATATATTATGGATCTTAAGCCTTTGTCAGATACATGATTTGCAAATATTTTTTCCCATTAGTGGGTTGTTTTTTTGTTTCAATCCTGTTTTCATTTGCCTTGAAGAAGCTCTTTAGTCTGATGAAGTCCCATTTGTTTATTCTTTCTATTGTTTCCCTTCTCTGAGAAGGCACAGTGTCCGAAAAGATCCTTTTAATACTGATGTCAAAGAGTGTACTGCCTACGTTTTCTTCCAGAAGCATTATGGTTTCAGGTCTCACCTTTAGGTCTTTGATCCATTTTGAGTTTATTTTGGTGAATGGTGAAAAAGAATGGTCAATTTTCATTCTTTTACATGTGGCTTTCCAGTTTTCCCAGCACCATTTGTTGAAAAGACTTTCTTTTCTCCATTGTATGCCCTCAGCTCCTTTGTCAAAGATAAGCTGTCCATAGATGTGTTGTTTTATTTTTGGGCTTTCGATTCTGTTCCATTGATCTGTGCACCTGTTTTTGTACCAGTACCATGCTGTTTTGATTACTGTAGCTTTGTAGTATGTTTTGAAGTCAGGGATTGTGATGCCTCCCGTTTTGTTCTTTTTTCTCAGGATTGCTTTAGAAATTTGGGGTCTTTTGTTGCCCCATATGAATTTTAGGATTCTTTGTTCTAATTCTGTAAAGAATGTCATTGGGATTCTGATTGGTATGGCATTGAATCTGTAGATTGCTTTAGGTAGAACGGACATTTTAACTATGTTTATTCTTCCAATCCATGTACATGGAATGTCTTTCCATCTCCTTATGTCGTCAACCAATTCTCTCAGAAAGACCTTGTAATTTTCATTATATAGGTCCTTCACTTCCTTAGTTAAATTTACCCCAAGGTATTTTATTCTTTTTGTTGCGATTGTGAATGGTATTGTATTCTTGAGTTCTTTTTCTGTTGGTTCATTACTGGAGTATAGAAATGCTACTGATTTATGCAAATTGACTTTATACCCTGCAACTTTGCTGTAGTTGTTGATTACTTCTAACAGTTTTCCAATGGATTCTTTGGGGTTTTCTATATATAAGATCATGTCGTCTGCAAACAGTGAGAGTTTCACTTCTTCCCTCCCTATTTGGATTCCTTTTATTCCTTTTTCTTGCCTGATTGCTCTGGCCAGGACCTCCAGTACTATGTTAAATAAGAGTGGTGATGGGGGCATCCTTGTCTCGTTCCTGTTTTCAGGGTGATGGCGTTCAGTTTTTGCCCATTGAGTATGATGTTGGCTATGGGTTTGTCATATATGGCCTTTATTATGTTAAGGTAGTTTCCTTCTATGCCCATTTTGTTCAGAGTTTTTATCATAAATGGCTGTTGGATCTTGTCAAATGCCTTCTCTGCATCTATTGAGATGATCATGTGGTTTTTATTCCTCAGTTTGTTGATGTGGTGTATCACGTTGATTGATTTGCAGATGTTGAACCATCCCTGTGTCCCTGGTATGAATCCCACCTGATCATGATGTATGATCCTTTTGATGAATTGCTGAATTCTGGTTGCCAAAATTTTGTTTAGAATTTTTGCATCTATGTTCATCAGTGATACTGGCCTGTAGTTCTCTTTTTTCGTGGTGTCCTTGTCAGGTTTTGGTATCAGCGTGATGTTGGCCTCATAGAATGTGTTAGGAAGTGTTCCATCTTCCCTAATTTTTTGGAATAGCTTGAAAAGGATAGGTATTAAATCCTCTCTGAAAGTTTGGTAGAATTCCCCAGGAAAGCCATCTGGTCCTGGGGTTTTATTCTTTGGGATGTTTTTGATTGCTGTTTCAATCTCTTTCCTTGTGATTGGTCTGTTCAAATTGTCTGCCTCTTCTTGAGTGGGCTTTGGGAGATTGTAGGAGTCCAGGAATTTATCCATTTCCTCTAGGTTATCCATTCTGTTGGCATATAGTTTTTTGTAGTATTCTCTTATAATCTGTTGTATTTCTGCAGAATCTGTTGTTATTTCTCCTCACTCATTTCTGATTTTGTTTATTTGAGCTTTCTCCCTTTTTTTCTTTGTAAGTCTGGCTAGTGGTTTGTCAATTTTATTTATCTTCTCAAAAAACCAGCTCTTTGTCTCATTGATCCTTTCTACTGCCTTTTTCGTTTCAATAGTATTTATTTCTGCTCTGATTTTTATTATTTCTCTCCTTCTGCTGACTTTGGGCTTCATTTGTTCTTTTTTCTCTAGTTCAGTTAGGTGTACTTTAAGGTTGCTTATTTGGGATTTTTCTTGTTTGTTAAGATGTGCCTGTATTGCGATGAATTTTCCTCTTAATACAGCTTTTGCTGTATCCCAAATGAGTTGGTATGGCATGCTATCATTTTCATTTTTTTCCAGGTATTTTTTTATTTCTTCTTTAATTTCTTCAATGATCCATTGCTTGTTCAGTAGTGTGTTGTTTAGTCTCCACATCTTTGTGCCTTTCTCAGCTTTTTTCTTATAATTAATTTCTAGCCTTACAGCACTATGATTGGAGAAGATGCTTGTTATTATTTCAATTTTTTTAAATTTGTAGAGGCTTGCCTTGTTTCCCAACATATGGTCTATCCTTGAGAATGTTCCATGTGCACTTGAGAAGAATGTGTATTCAGCTCTTTCAGGGTGAAGTGATCTATATATTTCTATTAAGTCCAATTGTTTTAGTTTTTCATTTAGCTCCACTATTTCCTTGTTGATTTTCTGTCTGGATGATCTGTCCATTGATGTGAGTGGGGTGTTGAGGTCCCCTACTATTATTGTGCTGTTTTTTAACATCTTCCTTTAGGTCTGTTAATAGTTGCTTTATGAATCTTGATGCTCCTGTGTTGGGTGCATAGCTATTTACATGCGTTATTTCTTCTTGATGAAGTGCCCCTTTGATCATTATATATTGTCCCTCTGTGTCTCTCTTTACCTGTCTTATTTTGAAATTCACTTGGTCTGATATAAGAATTGCAACACCTGCCTTTTTTTCCTTGCTATTAGCTTGAAGTATTGTCCTCCACCCCTTCACCCTGAGTCTGTGTTTGTCCTTGGGGCTGAGGTGTGTTTCCTGGAGGCAACAAATTGTTGGATCTTGTTCTTTAATCCGTTTTGCCACTCTGTGTCTTTTTATTGGAGAGTTCAATCCGTTCACATTGAGAGTGATTATTGATGCATGTGGACTTAATGCTGTCAATCTGTCGCTCATTATCTTGTTTTCCTGTGTTTCTTTTCCTGTGTGCTTTAGACTACCCATTTAATACTGCAATTTCTTATGCTAGGTTTCTTAGATTTTTCCTTATTTATGATTTGTGACTCTGTTCTGTACTTTATTTTAGTGTCTACCTTCAAGTTTGTATTTAGAATCTCGTGTATAATATAGTCTATTCTCTGGTGGTCTCTTACTTACTTGACCAATACTGATTTAGACCCTTTGCTCTTCCTCTCCTAAATAATTATTTTCATTTTTTATTCCAACTTGTCTTATGAATTTGTAGTTAGAGTGCTAAGATCGTCCTTGTTTTGGTAGTTTCCTTGTTTTTACCCTAATGCTATAGTTGAATATTTGCTATCCTGTTCTGGTTCTATCCATCGGTCTCCCTAGTCTGTGGATTGTGTCCCCTTTCTCCCTTTTTTTTTTTTTTCAGCTATGAGAGCCTTCTTGAGGATTTCTTGTAATGGAGGGCTTTTAGCTACAAATTCCCTTAACTTTTGTTTGTCTGGAAAAGATTTAATTTCTCCCTCATATCTGAAGGAAATTCTTGCTGGATAGAGTATTCTTGGCTGAAGATTTTTATCTTTTAAAGCTTTGAATATATCACTCCATTCTCTCCTAGTTTGTACGGTTTCTGTAGAGAAATCCGCTGACAGTCTGATAGGGGTTCCTTTATAGGTTATTCTCTTTGTTTTTTCTTACTTCCCTGAGTATTCTTTCCTTATCTTTCTTTTTTGCCAATTTTACTACTATGTGCCTTGCAGTATGTCTTTTTACATTGACAAATCTAGGAGATCTAAAACCCTCCTCTACACACATTTCTCCATCTATCCCTAGATTTGGGAAGTTCTCTTCAATAATTTTGTTAAGCACACTTTCTGCTCCATTTTCCTTTTCCACATTCTTGGGAATTCCTATGATCCTTATGTTCTTACTCCTCATTGAATCCATTATCTCTCGGAGATTTTTCTCATTTTTTAAAATTCTTAGTTCTCTTTCTTCCTCTGTCTGGCGCCATTCAGCCTGTCTGTCCTCAATTATGCTGATTTGCTCCTCTAGGTTGTCTACACGGGCATTCAGGGAAACCGTATTCTGTTTTATCTGGTCCATTGTGTTTTTCATCTCTAGTAATTCTGTTTGATTCTTCTTTATGATTTCAATCTCTTTTGTGAAGTAACTCCAGAACTCGGCTTGTTTCTCTATCTTTCTCTCTATCTCACTGAGTTTTTTGATTATAGCTGCTCTGAACTCATTATCACTTAGTTTACCTAATTCCAAGTCCTCAGGACTTAATTCTGTGTTTTTATTGTTTTCCTTCTGGTCTGGGGCTTTTATAAATTGCTGGATGGTAGAGGAACGGTTTTTTCACATGGTGGTAGAATTTGGTTGCAGTTACAGCCTATCGGCACTAGATGGAGGTTGAGAGCCGAGTGTTATGAGCTCTCCGCCTTGGGGCAAGACGGCTGCGCCCACTGGCTTTGCCGGGGGTAGGGGCTGTTACTCTCACATGCCTGTCTGGGTTCAGATCAGTTCTGTTCTCTGGTCTCCCGAGACCCTTGGTTTATGGGGTCCCCGCGGACAGAAGCTTTCCCCCCGTCAGCGGGTCTCCACTGAATCAGCGGCAGGAGTCCTGGATGATCCCTGGTCACACGGCCCCTTCCCCGCTCCTTCCCAACCCGCGCCGCAGCGATCGCAGACTCTAGGGGAGGGAGCGATGTTCTCTCCTACCGTTCCAGCACCTCCAAGGCTGTAAGTAGGGTTTATGATCTCTGCCTTCTTGGTATTGTAGGTCTCTAACATGTTGGCATTATGTTTATTCTCTGAAATTCAGTTTTTCCAATCCTTTGTTGTATTTTGGAGGGGAGAGAATCCTGGGTCAGCTCACCCCGCCATTTTACTCTGCCCCCTTCTTTCCATAATCATTTATTTTTGACTGCTTTCTCCTCATAGCTCATGGTCCGTCTTCTCTACTTCATACATTCCCTCGTGTCACACAACTTCTGATACCCGACAAGTCTCCAGGGGACAAAACAGAACAAGAAGCAGCAGCAAAGAATGGAGCTTTTAAGCAAATGATTAGTACAGGCAAGACTTAGGCATGGAGAAGCTCCAGTCTTAACTCTGTCTCTCACAGCTGAGTTAGGGCCTGTCCTTCAAGGGCTCTTGGTTGACTGTGATTTCAATGGGCCCAGCCCCCAGTGAATCAAAATGTTACAACTGATTTCACACCCTCTTACTGATTTGCCTGTGGGGTCTGATGAAGGGGACCCTTAAACCACCTCCCAGGGCAACTGAAAGCTGCCTGAATTCTTCCCGAGGCTGGAACCAACCAACTCTTTCCCAGACCTCAGGATGGGAAGGTTGCTAGGGACAGTCCTAATACCCAGAGATGCCCAGAAGCAGAACTTGTCACACAGCTCTAAATTTAACATCAGTTTCTCTAGCAGTGAGTTGAGATGTGCTAGAACAGAGAGAGGAAGTGGGACCCTAGAAGAGGAAGAGGAGAAAAATGGCGCTTAGAAGCAGATGCACTGCTTTCTTACTATGTAAGTGTTATTTTTTAGCAATTACCTTATTTATAAAGTAGTTTCTGTGGGTCAATCACATCCTTTGAGTCACAGTTTAAATGCTTTTAGGAACGTTATGCTAATAGTTTCATTAAATAATTATCCATAATAATAGATTCATGTAATACTTGATTAATTATTAAAGAAATGAAGTAACATCCAGTTATAGAGTTCACTGATTGCCTTTATAAATATTGCAAGTTGCAAACTTTCTGGGAGAAATGGTCTTTTTATTTTTATTTCATTTTTTTGCTTCATAATGGCTTTTACAATAAAAACGATAGCACAGAAGAAATATTGACAGCATGACCAACAAGTTGGCCTGACTTCCAAGGATCATAAGCGATCATCAGAGGTTATGCAATGGCACTTGAGAGAGGGAAAAACCAAAGGAGGAGATCTAAATTCTTCGGCCAGATGTTCCATTTGTTTCGCCCATCTCTCTCCCACGTCTGTGATCTGGGACTCATTGCAGGCAGCTGTGTTGCCTTTCAACACGTGAGCAAGTCAATATCCTTCAAGCTTCGGATTGATGAATATCACCTCTAGTTACAAAGGGATTTGTTCCTTGCTTTCAAGTGAGAATCCAAACCTTGAAGTTTATTACAAACCTTATTGAAAAAACAGGGAGTGAAAAAATACAGCTCAAAGTCATGGTTTTTACAAAAAGAATATGGGCATCTTAAAAAAAGAGGTAATGATAAACACATTTAACCTGTTACTCCCTGGTGAGCTGAAAATCAAGTCTCGAAATCTGTGAGGCCTGGCAAGGATGGCCTCGAATCACAGTCTGGTGACATCACAAATTAGGCGTTGACTTAGGACTATTATTTAATATCTCCAAGCCTCAGTTTATCAGCAAAAAAAAAAAAAAAAAAAGGAGAGTGACAGTATCATTTCTCGGGATTATTATGGGAATTAAAATAGATATTTTGTAGAAGCTCATTAGTTTGCTGGTGGAAGTATTTCCACATATATGACTCTATATTGCAGCTCATCTGAACCACATTCAACTCCTTAAGTTATGAAATCTGAATAGTGGTGTCTTTCTCCACCTGGGCCGCTAGACCAGAATATCATGGGGTGGCTTATAAGCCACAGAAATTCATTTCTCACAGTTCTGGAGGCTGGGAAATCCAAGATCAAGGCACCAGCAGATTCAGTGTCTGGTGAGAGCTGGCTTCCTAGTTCGTAGACAGCTACCTTTTCACTGCGTCCTCACACAGGGCAGGGGGTGAGAAGTCTTTCTGGGGCCTCTTTTATGAGGACCCTAAATCCCATTCATGAGGGTTCCACCTCCATGACCTAAGAACCTCCCCAAAGCTCCACCTCCAAATACCATCACACTGGGGATTGGATTTCAGCCTATGAATTTAGGGGGGCAAAAACATTCAGTATATCACAAGTGGTGTCCCCTATTTATGTGAACAGCTCATCTCCTCTCTCTCCTGGAAGCCAGCCTACAGTAACCAAATGGTCATCTTCCCTGTGCTTGGGCTAGTGGCCCTGGAAGGGGATGATTAGATCCACATATTGGGAATCAGAAGTTTGGCGCTTTCCTTTTCCAGCTTGTTCTGTGTTTTGCCACTCTGCAGTTCATTTCATTCCATCTCAGCCTATCTGCTTTATTTTCTCTCTCTTCCTCTTTCTGCCTAATCTATTTATTATCCTCCAATTTCATAGTCATGGCTTGTAAGCATAAGAATAACGCTAAGGACATCTCTGCTTTGTTACAAAAACCAATTGCCATCATCTTATAACAAACACCGATGTCACTATCTTACAAATTCTTTAAAATGGCAAGCTAATCCCTTCAGGATTATTGCAAAAGTCTTCAACTCTCCTTCTCCCCCTCCCCTCATTGCATCTCTTTTTCTGTAGTTAACCTTTTTTCCTCAAACATCAATATGCAAGATAAAATAAAATATTTAAAACCTGATTCATGACAACGAATGGACCAATATGCTACTACAGACACTGAGCTGGGCGTTCTAGGAACTCACAGTCTTGTGGAAAGACAGACAGTGACAATTCAGAACAACAAGTTCTCTAATAGAAGTCACCACTGGAGAGTAGTGAGGCGATAGTGGATGCCAGGTGCAGTGGGTTATTACTTTTTTCTTTTAAGAAAAGCATTTTTCAAAGTCTCCTTTGAGATAGGTTTATGGTTAAGAGGGTGAAATGTGAGCTGGATTGGAGAAATGTTAGACAGCTTTGCAGCTGGCTGGCTAACTAGACCCAAAGGATATGAATGAATAGTCAGGTTAATCTATATAGATTTCTCGTGGAGTACCAGAGTGCTCGGAGGGCTTGTTCTATTCAGCTTTTGTATTCGTGGTTTAAATAGTCATAAGGCATACTCGTGAAAGTATGCAGAAGATACACCCCTGCCAGGAACAACTAATTCAAACGATGATGGAATCAAAATTTATGTCGACCTCAATTTGTTGAGACATTGCATTAAAATCAATCAGATCCAACTTAAGAGGGAGGAAGGCTTCATCTGTGATTGCACTGTTATATCCTTCTAATAAACATTCTTGTTATTTGTGCTGGTTATGTGAATTTCTCATCTTGCAATCAAGGGATCCCAAACTAAGACAGCGGACAGCATCACCCTCCCAGGAGGCCTAAGCTCAGGCGGCTGTGGAGCTGCTGGGGAGTGGACGAGGGGAGCAGAGTGGCGCCTACACCCTGGCTACCCTCTTACCACGGCATAGGTAAGGGAGGTGTGTGAACTGATCTTGCTTTCAGTTGAAAAGGACATAAACTGAACTAAGAAACAACAAAAAAAGCATAGGATGTCGTATTTACAGATTCCAGAGATAAACCAATCTGCAGCGTAGCTGGAGCCGAGTGCTCACTGTAGGGAGAAATCTGCTCTCTCAGTCTCTTGACTTTTGTTTCCCATGTGTTGTCTTCCTTCTTGGAGAGGTTCTCACCAGCTGGTAACTAACATGACCCTCAACATCTGCGACTTATGTTCTACTAACCTAGCAGAGCAAAAACCCTTTCCCGTTACTTCCAGCAGAGCCCTAAAGTGGACTCTCATTGACCTGAGAGGTCGCATCCCTGAGCCAATCACTGTGGTCAGGTGGGGCGGCCACATGTAGGTTGTGTGCCCATTCTTGATTTGGAGGGGTTAGTAGCAGCAGGATCATTTCCGTCTAAACCTCACGTGGTAGGTCCCACATGGAAAGAAGAACCCTATGAATAGAAGCAGAGCGAAATGGGATACGGGACAGGCAAAAGCAACAGCTGTCCGCCCCGGCGGTAATATTTCCATTGTACTTTCACAATAATACTTGAAAGGACTGGATGAAAAATGGTTAGAAGAACTGGAGATGTGAAAACTAAGGGTTGGCATGAGAACTGTTTTAGAGCTTGTAAAGACTGAAGAGTCTTCATGGAGAAGAAGGCACTGACTTGATTTCTTCCGAGGACAGAAATAAGATCATTGGGTGGAAGAGTCTAGAAGGCTAATTTTAGTTCAACATGTGAAAAACTTTATAATGACTTCAGTTGTCCAACAATGGTCAGTCACTGAGCAAGCTCTCCCCAAAGACAGGGACTGAACAGGAAGCCTTGCTGATGAAGAACCTTCCACTGGGTGGGAGGCTGAATTAGATGACCACCAAGATATCTATTTTATCTTTAAGATCCTATAAGGCTTTTATTTCTTCTGCATCCCTGTTTTCCCAGCAATAGTGTCAGCTACCGTTTGTCTCAGGCAAAGAAGATTCTTCCTGAGCTAACAGTCATGCCCATCCTCTTCTATTTTTTAGTATGTGGGCCACCAGCACAGCACAGCGGCTAACAGAGCAGTGTAGGTCCATGCCCAGGAACCAAAGACTAGCTGCCAAAGTGGAGCATTCTGAGTTTAACCACTAGGCCACTGGGGCTGGCCCTTAACTTGCTTTTTCTTGTTGAGATATAATTGACATATAACCTTATGTTAGTTTTAAGTGTATAACATAATGACTCAATATTTGTACATATTACAAAATGATCACCACAGTAAGTCTGGTTAACATCCATCACCATACATGAGGAGTAGGCAAAATGGGCGAAGGGGGTAAAAAGGTACCAACTTCCAGTTATAAACTAAATAAATTATGGGGATGTAATGTACATGGTGACTGTAGTTAATAATACTGTATAGTATATTTGAAAGTTGCTAAGACAGTGGATCTTAAAAGTTCTCATCACAAGAAAAAAATTGTAGCTATGTGGTGGTCCTATAAATCTTTGATCTTGAAAGGATACAGCAAGCATCTGATGCACTACCCAGACAGCCTCATTGGAATCTGGCTGCTTCAAACCACCAAAGCCCATGGGAACTGGAACTCTCTGATTGAACCGATTGTGGGGAGTGCCTGTACACACGGTTGTGTGTCAGCATTTGCATAAATGTAATTTTTTTATGCAAGATTACAAAAATGTTTATAATTTTTTATGCTGGGAAGCCCAGGCATCTTCTGGGGAGTTATTTGGCATTTCTTGGCTTAAGTTTAGGCACTGAGAAGTCTTAGAAATGGCCTGACCTGGAGATTTCTATTTATAAACACTTCGATCACATTAAGACTGAAGGAAGTTGGTTAAAACGAAGATCAGTTTTATGTTCTGCAGTGAGTGGATCTGATGAATTTGGAAAATTTAATAATGAATGTTTCTATAATTCACTTATAGTGTCAATGATGATAATGACAATGATTATAGCTTTCATGTATTGAGTACTCACTCCTAATATTAATAGTTAACATTTATTGCTATTACTAAAAATAGCTGATATCATTTACTGAGAATGAGTCCAAGTACTTTACGACTATTATCTCATTTAATACTCACGAGACCCCTATGAGGCAGGTACTACGATTATCGTCATGTTATCAACGAGCAGATGGAGACGCAGAGTTTAATAACTTGCCAAGTTCATATAATTGTAGGTAGCAATACTGTAGAATGCCAAAATGCTTTCATATGTCTTATCTTCCTTAAATCACACAACAACCCTATGAAGAAGATGTAAATAGTTCCACTTTACGAATGATGAAAATGAATATCAACATGTCACTTGCTCAAGGTCATGTCACCTAGCTAGCAAGTAACAAATCAGGATTTGAGTCAGTCTGCCTCTAAAACCTGTGCTTTACTGACTTCCATGTCCTGGAATCCAGAACAACTAATGCACCCTTCTCAGAACTGGTCATACGTTCTGATGTGAACGACTTTCTTTTCTTGGGAGCAGAGTCTACCACACTGCCCCCTGCTGGTCAGGGGTGTAGCCGGTGGCATCAAGTGCCTGCTCAGCTCCTCGTGGGTTCCAGAGTTGGGCAAGAAAATCTCCAGGATTCCTCATCTGCTCTGTTTCCAAATTGTTAGTTCCTGAGCTGATAACACAGTTCCATTGACTCTCGGCCTGTGGGTTCTCAGGGACTTTTCCAAGAGCAGAGTTTCCTCACGCTTCTGCTGCCTGCCACCATTAGGGACAGGAGCTGGGGATCATTGCCAGGGTGACATGTCCCATTTTCCAGGAGCATAAGTTTACGCAGCAGTTGACAAGGATTAGGAGAAAGGAGTGAAAGGCCAGTGACCGTGACGTATCTTGTTAGAGCATCTTATATAACAAACTTGTTGCATTTTAAATCCTCTTCAGAAGAAAATGAAGCCTCTGGCTACCTAGGGGCCTCTGTACCTTTATAATTAACCTTTTGGTGGCTCTGAGGTGCTGAGCCATATTATGTAGATCGAGAATTCAAGAGGGGCCAGCCTGGTGGCGCAGCGGTTAAGTGTGTATGTTCCCCTTTGGCGGCCCAGGGTTCCCCGGTTCGGATCCCGGGTGCAGACATGGCGCCGCTTGGCAAGCCATGCTGTGGTAGGTGTCCCACATATAAAATAGAGGAAGATGGGCACAGATGTTAGCTCAGGACCAGTCTTCCTCAGCAAAAAGAGGAGGATTGACAGCAGATGTTATCTCAGGGCTAATCTTCCTCAAAAAAAAAAAAAATTCAAGAAACAAAATAATCTCCCTAAATTCTTATGAATTCTGTGTGTAACATCAGAATATATATATATATTTACATGTATAGAATCTCTACTAAAGCATATGTTCAGAATCTCCATTTGTCTGTCTGATCTCTTCTTTACATTTCTTGCTCCATGTTTTAATCTATACTTCGCAAATTTTATTGCGCTGAATACAATGACTTTTCCCAGTGAACATTCTGGAAACAATTCTAAAGTGGTGACAGTGACCTGGGTTCTGGGTGAGAGGGTCATTCCTGAAATGGTGCCAGGGGAGGAGGGTCCTGAGCTGAACTGGCGTAGGAAATAGCACAGTCAGCGTGGACAGTTGGACCAAGGTCATGACTGGAAAGCAACAAGCCAGGAGGGGCGAGAACAGAACAGAATGATTAGAGGATGGGCTGTGATGTCAGCTCCCAAATAATGATAAGATCCCTAATAGATTTGTTGGAAAAGCATGACCTCAGCTGCGTTTTGTATTTGCCTTTGTTTCCGTTTTATAAATTTTCCTCAAAATAGAAAATAAAAACGAAGAAAACTTCTGAGCTTTCCGTAATGGTTTTTCCCTCGTGCCCTCTCAACTCAGGGCACTGTCCTTTCCGCCCGTGCTCACTTCTTCTCACGGCAATTTTCTCCAAGTGAAACTCAGTTCAGAACTTCCAGATGAAGGAATGAAAAAAGGCACAAAAAGTTAGAGACTCAGTGCCAGTGTAATCCTTGCCCTCCAGTGTTGCCGTATGAATTTAACTTCAGCTGTTGTTGTTATCAGCTTAATCTTGGCGGTTGTTGTGCAGCGAGGCTGTCCAGGTCTCAGAGGCATTGCCCATTACATGACCGCTCAGGCCCAGCCAAGGACTTGAGAGAACATAAATGCTTGTTATTTGGTCCATGATATCTAAAAGATGTGTGTCCCAGAATCCTGAAGGAAGAGAGCTCAAAGACCTGTCTGGTGGTTGTTTATCCAGAATCTCTAACAAAGCTGAAGGAGCTGCATAGACCCAGAAAGTGACAGAGAACTTTCCTGAATCAGCTGGGAGATGAATGGCACTTTACTAATTGCATCTCACCTTAAGTAAGTTGGCTCTTTGGTCAGTACACTTTCACTCTGTTTTTTCAAAACTTAACTGAGAGGGTCTAAAGCATTCTTTTATTTTAATTTGTAGGAGATATGGTGATGGTATTATTGGTGAGATAACTAGTGGAAATAAGCCCACTAAGTCACATGATTCAAAACATACAAGCTGTTTGAGTTCATCTGAAACAGCTCCTTGCTGGCTTCTGCCCACTTATGCAGAGATCTAGCACTGCTATTATGAATACTTGTCACTTCCTCCACGTCACCCCGCTCCGAGATTCATTTCCTCATCTATGGGGAGATTTAGACGCAGAATGGGATGAGGCCTGAGGGGTGAATAGAAACCAGCCCCTCAAGACTGAATTTACCAGCGGGACCCGCTTCCCACCCTGTGGTGCTCTCAACATGGTTTGGGGCTGGACAAAGTGGTTGAACGGGTCAGTGGTGAATCAGAGAGTAACAATGGCTGTGCTGTGGATGAAGAGGAGAAATAAAAGGGAGAAGCGTCCAACTGAAGTTACGTCTGTACGTATATCGGATCCTCAGCGAATCCAAACGCATTCAAGCGCTGACCGTAAGGTTACCACCAGGCTCAAAAGCCAGCGGGATAACGTTTCCCCAGGGAGTTTAAATGGCATGCAGACTACTGAGTCCTCCAGATAATCTGGAGTGGTTGCATTTTATACAACGCCCCACGTGACTGATGTAGCTGGTCAGTGAGACCTCCTCCCAAACGCTGTCTCAGGCACCGTTTGGGGTTTGTAGAAAAAATAACTTTATCATCCTTTCCTTTGTGCATGACTTGGTAATAAAGTTAACTATTTAATAAGTGATTGTCTTATAGTACCTTTTTTTTTGCAATCATAACAAAAAAATACTACCAGGTGAGTCAGTTTTAAAAGCCATGGAAGTAAGTACTTTCACATAAGTGAACTAATCTGAAAATGTGGGAGAGAAAGCCTATGCTACCTGGGAGAGCTGCAGAAGCCAGAACGGGGTGGGGGTGGAGGGCAGTTAGTAACAGGCCGGCTGGATGAGCATGCAGCTGTGCTAGCACACGGAGAGGGGATCCGGGGACAGACAGGGGGTCAGGAACCCCTGAGGAGTGAATAGGCCCTGATTTATTCCAGAGCAAAGCAGAAATCTCAACTCAAAGCAAAGGCATAGAATGAGCTTCAACCCAGTTTGCTCATCGCTACGGCTGCCTTTTATTGGCTCAATCACAATTTGAGTACTTTCACCCCAGGCAAAGCAAATAATTTTTGATTGCCTACTTATGAAGTGTTTTCACATAGATTATGAAATTGAAGGCTCAAACAGTTCTGAAAATGGGTATCATTTCCCAAAGACGTCAAAAAAATCTCCCTTGTAACTAAAAGTTTCCATTCAAACTCGGGCACCCTGACTCCAAATTTAGCGTCTGTAGTTTAGTTATGCTATCCATGTCCCTGGGAAATACCTGTGTATTGATTATTTAGGTTGATTTTAAATTCCTCCAGAGCTGAACAAAATTGGGATGACCCACAGGAAGAGCCATGCTTAAGAGATTGGCGCAACAGCCTCCTGCTGAAGTGAAAGCTTGCTTTGCAACAGAAATTTTTAATAATTTTGTAAATTAACACAGCCATTTGGATAACGTTAAAAAGTATTTACCTAAACATGTTTTAAAACTTCATTTCCTGGAATCCAAGTGTTTAAATAACTGCACCATGGTAAACACAAGAGTATAATTTTGCTAAGGAGTTTATTTTGGCCAGAAGCCATCAGATTATTAATTAGTAAAAGGATATCGTAGTCCTTGGGGAGAAAGTCCTTTAAATATGATATTTGAAAAACTTTCTAACCATTAACGTTGAACCTTTCAAATATTTAGAGAGAAAAATTTCAGGTTAGTAACTCGCATAAGTTTCTTTAACTGAGTTCAAAATAATTATCATGCAATTCCTGGAATTCATCCAGCTCTGAAAGAAAATAATTAGTATGAAAGAAATGCAGGGAATTTGACAAATATATGATCCCCTTTAGGGGCAAAAGGATTATTTTGGACATTTTTATTTGCATCAGTTGTTCTAATAAAGATAATTTTTGTATTTAAAAAATTATGAGACTCTGATTTTTCTCTTATGGAACACACCGTCAAATAAGACAATAGAAAAACTTATAGAGCCCTCCTAAATGTTTTTAATTTTTTGAAATATGCCTGCACTTTTTCTGCCACTCATTGGTAGTTGAAAGCCGTGTAGCATGGTGTCGAGAGCCTGAGGTTTTTGTAATAATTGAGCAAAAACAAAATAACGGACTTGAAAGCTCCTGGCACATAGTTGACCCTCAATAATCAAGTATTGAATTCTTCATGGAGCTAGAAACGAATGGTAAAAAGAATTTATTTGGAAAATTTACTTTAAAAAATCTTAAAATTTACTTGGCTCCAAACTTTCAACAAACGTTTGTGGCCTTTTGGTTTTGAAGAGATCATGGAACTGCGTGCTTGTTTCCCACAGCGATGCGGTTCATGAACCAATGATTAACTGCAAACATTATTTGTTTTGTCTTTATTAGTAAGGGCTGACAGGAGACCCAATTTTTTTATTCTCAGCTAAGAAAAAAGGAGTCAGCTTTGATGAACTTGTCATACTTACTTCGATTTCAGTGCAATAGCAATGCGGAGGCAAGGCCATGGCATGAATCGACTGTCTCTACATTCACATGGAGGCCGCAGCTGGATTGCACAGATACCCATATTCACGTACAGCACTGTCGGGTAGTTCTACCGTGTACAGACATTCTTAGCCAGGCTACTTTGTCACATCTTTTTCCTTTCATGTAGAGAAAGAAAATCTATATTTAAAAGAAAAAATAATGGCTGATGACTAGTTTACTGATTGTTTTAATGTCTTTATCAAAGATCATGGTAGTTTTCATTTGAGAAGTGTGTTTAAAGTACAAATAGGGGGCTGGCCCCATGGTTGAGTGGTTAAGTTTGCACGCTCTGCTTCAGTGGCCCAGGGTTTCACTGGTTAGGATCCTGGGCGCGGACATGGCACAGCTCATCAAGCCATGCTGAGGCAGCGTCCCAAGTGCCACAACTAGAAGGACCCACAACTAAAAATATACAACTATGTACCAGGGGGCTTTGGGGAGAAGAAGGAAAAAAATAAAATCTTTTAAAAAAAATAAAGTACAAATAAGCATAGTCAAATGTTTATTGAGAAAAGAAATAACTTCCAATGAAGAATAAATATTCATCGAACAATAGTGAGCAATATTGTCAAATGACGATAATTGAACAATTGAACAATAATGTCCAATGACTTGTGACCTTGATCAAAATCCATCTCCTGAATCTTTCAAGTTGTATCAAATAAATAGTCATGACTAATATCTAAATAGTGTTAGGGTTTCTACAGATTTTTTAATTTAGAAAATATTAATAAGGTATTGGGGAGGCCAAAGAATGTACCCCTCTAGTTTCTATCCTGTAACAGCTATATCTTAAACTTAAAAATCTCTTATAGCAAATCTATCCATCCATCCATCCACCCTCTCACTCATAATTGTACTAGACACAATGAGAAAGTTGAGGGGAAAAAAATTCTGGAGAAATTAGGGGATACCAGACATGAAAAATTTGAGATCATAGTGTAAGGGAAGAAAAACTCTTCCTCTGTCCTCATAGGCTACCCCCTGAGGCTTGGGACTGTGAATTAAACTGACAAAAGACAGATTAACAGGAGAACAGGTTTATTTCATAGGCACCTGGAGAGCCTCATGGAAAAGAAGTAAAACCCCCGAAAGTGCTTAGGCCTGGGAACTCATATACCATTTTAACAAAGGATGAAGAATTGTGGACAAGTGACAGGACAAAGGAAAAGGGGTTTGGGCTTCTAGGGCAGTGAATTGTGGGAAGATAAATATATGGGAGAAACTAACAGCAGATGATGGTTATCTTGTAAGGTTTGTTATGCAGACTCAAGGCAGTGCTTTCTTCAGTGATAAGAGTCGTCTCCTCTTCTTGGTGTGGGAGAGAGGAGGGGGAGCACCTTCACAAAGGGAAATTTATACTCTATCTTTAGGCAAAAAGGGGAGGGCAGAGAGCTCCTCTTGTGTCTGCTGTTTCTCAGTTTCCTTCAGCTCAAAATAATCCTCATGCCAAAGTGGTATATCTGCGGGTGGCGTATTCTGATCCCCTTCAATGGAATGGTGCAAAAGAAAGAAAACTAAAAATAGATCTTAGCCTGGGTCTCGCCTTACTACTAATGTGTCCTTACAGATGTTGTTTAACTTCTCGGGCGCTCAGCTGTCTCATCTAGGATGGAGAATACTGATCCTGTTACTGTGCAAGGGGCACAGTCTGCTCGCCGCAGAACAAAGCCAATCTATCAAGAGGCAAGACGGTGGCAGAGAAGGGGCATTCTGTTAAGTGATGAGCTAGCAAATCAGAAGATGCTGGACTAGCATCCTAAAGAACCATGTTAAGAGGGGCAGAGAATCTTGAGGCAGTTACATAGGCGAGTGGGTTATAGGGGAGGCAGTTCGGAATGTTGACACTCTGGTGTTACACACTGAGAGGCCCACACCAGATCTTTCATTTGTCATGGATATCAGCATAGAATCTGTGTCCGGGGTCATCACATTCCTAGGGAACTCAAAAGAACAAAGTTATTGTCTTGTAGCAGCTGGGAGAGGCCATAAAACCTACAGGGCATGTGTATCTCCTGGAGGGTGCATTTCCAGCTGGGTTAGTTAATCAGGTCATTCAAAGTTACAATATGGTTTCTTTTCTACAATATGGCTTCCCTTATGTCAACCTTGTGCTAAGCTGGTATCAATCCCACCTACGACGTTGGAATAAGGACCAACTGAGAACTGTGTGTGAGCCCTTTGTAAACTGTTAAGAACTTTACACATGTTAAGTATCATATATTAAGAGCACTGTGTGGTGTAGACTTCATGTTAGTTTTTCTTAATTGGAAAAAAAAGCATTGCACCTAGAGATGCTGATATGGAGAAGGTGGGTGCAAGAGGAGCTAGCTTCTACTCTCTTGAGAAGATGGTCTCTTTTTCATATCCCTAAACCAGCACTAACAGTTTTTTCTTTTATTTCAAAATATACTGTGATACTCTTTTTAAATTACACTTAAGATTCCTTGTCCTTCCCAGCCCCTAAGCCCCGCTCCCAGTTGACAACCTTTACTCAAAATGCAATAAATAGTTCTCCAGAAAAGTATTAGTAATGGCTCTAGTTTTAGAGACAGGCCCTCCTAGAGGAAATGGCACGTAAACTAGGCGTTGAAGGAAGAGAAGTCTTGGCCAGGAGAAGGAGAGGACAGAGAGAGAATGGTTTTCCAGAATAAAGCAAAAACAAGGAGATGGCAAGAACAGAGTGTGTGAGGAAATGTAACTGTGAAACATCTTAAAACATTTAAAAATATAACCCAGAAAATATTTAAGATTTAAAAATGATTCCTTCTAAGGAGTCAGTTCAGTGAAGAACTTGTTCTATGGATCTTATTTTGTTTTATTCTTTATCTTTCTGAAGAACATGATCTAATTAAATCCACTATTTTGAAGGTCAAGATGTGTCAAAATGGCCACGTGTAAAGTCCTTTATAAGAATTCTGTTCTTTTCTAACAGAAGGCAGCCTTAATTTGGCTGAATGAAATGGTAATTTTTCTTTTTAGTAAGAGCTCTGGGTAAAAAATAGCTATCCAGCTCTTCTGAAAAGTGCCAACTCTTCTTTTGAAAAATGCAGCAGAACTTTGAGCATAAAACGAAAATGACCTTTTTAGACACAGGCAGCCAAGTAATTCGCGAAGGTGCCCAGCTCTGTTTTAGCAGTGAACTAAGACGATGTACTTTGACAGAGTTTATACCCAAGTTGGTAGAAAGGAAAGGACACCAGGATGCCGTCTTGTACCACTTCCTGTAGAGCAGATCTGTCACTTCGCCACGCTTGATAATGAGATGGACTAAGCCTTGTTAGAGACACTGGGGTGTAAACTATGACCACACATGTGTAATAGTGTCCTTCAAGTCTCTATGTTCAGTATAGACATGAAGTGTGTTCTTCCCCTTCTTGGGAAGATTCTAGGAGTGCCTGGCAAGAAGAGGCTGCTGACTGGGGCCCATAACCGAGCTAATCAACTCTCCTAAGTCAGAACAGTGTCTGAACGATGAGTCCCCAGGCCGAGTGCAGGAATGTAGAACACTTGGTGAGTTTGCATATTGTACCAGGAACCTCTTGTTGGCTCTGCCAGTGAAAGCAAAGCCAAGAACCTCCCAGGGAATCAGAAACTCTTGGGCCCTAAGACAGTTCTTTGAGAAGCCCTTTTCCATTCCTTCACTCGCAACGGCCTATCAGATTCCTACCACGTGGAGTACACTGTGCTGGGACCTCAGGAAGACAGATGAATGTAAAGACATAAATCTCTGTCCTAGAGGAGCGTTCAATTCTTAGGGGAGAGAGGCATACATACAAATAGATACACTGAAATTAAAGAAAATAATCAGTGCCGTGAGACACGTTCATTCTATCTTTCAACAAATTTTACTGGTCATGTGTGTCAGCCAGACACTGCTTGCCTTGTTAAGGAGTTCAGACTCCATCCTGTGGGCACTGGAAGGTGTTAAAATGTTTAAACAGGCACTAGCAGGACAAGACTGTGCTTTAAAAGGGCCTGTCTGCAGAAAAGGAGAAAGATTAGAGTCAAAGAAACCAAATGGCAGTTGTTTCAATAATCGAGGCAAGCAATGACAGTGGCCTGAACTAAGGCAGAGGAGTAGACATGAGGAGACGGGAACAGATTTGAGGAAGACCCATTGGAGAACTTGGTCATTGGTTAGATGCGAAGAAGAGGTAGAGGGACAATTTACAGTTGTAAAGCCATCACCACAATCCAATATTAGAGCATTTCCAACATCCCCAAAAGTTTCCTTGTGCCATTTGCTGTTCATCTCTGCTTCCGTCCTCAGCCCCAGGCAAGCGCTGATCTGCTTTTTGTCTCCTTATATTTGCCTTTTTTGGACATTTCCTATAAATGGAACCACACCATATGTAGTCTTTGGTGTCTAGCTTCTTTCCCTTAGCATAGTGTTTTTGAGGTCCATCCATGTTGAAAACGTATCAATAATTTTATTGCCGAGTAGTCCGTTGTGTGGATACAGCAGTGCGTCATCCACTCACCAATTGATGGGCATTTGGACTCTTTCCAATTTGGGGCTTATATAAATAATGCTCCTATGAATATTTCTGCGTAAGTCTTTGGGTGGACATATGTCTTCACTTCTTTTGGATATATCCCTTAGAGTGGAATTGCTGAGTCATATGAAAAGTTTATGTTTAACTTTTTGGAAACTGCTAAACTATTTTCCAAACTGGCTGTGCCATTTTACATTCTCAACAGCAATATATGCGTGTTTCAGTTGCTCCACACTCTCCACTTGGTAGTATCTGTCTTTCTGATTATAACTCTTCTAGTGGGCGTGTAATGGTATCTAATTTTCATGGCTTATTCACTGTTCATGTATCTTCAGATCTTTTGGGCATTCTGTAATTGGGTTATTTATCTTCTTATTATTGAATTATGAGAGTCCTTGACATATTTCTTTATCAGATATAAGATTAGTGAATATTTTCTTCCAGCCCGTAGTCTGTCTTTTCATTTTCTTAATGGTATCTTTTGAAGCGCAGAAGTTCTTAATGAAATCCAATTTATCAATTTTTCTTTTATGGATTTTGCTTTTGGTATTTTATCTAAGAACTCTTTGTCTAAGTAACCCAAGGTCACAAAGATTTTCTCATGTTTTCTTCAAGAAGTTTTATAGTTCTAGCTGTTATATTTAGCTCTATGGTTCATTTTGAGTTGAATATTGTGTACGGTATGAGATAAGATGCAACTTCCTTTTTCTGTATATGGATATGCAATTGTCCTACAACCCAGTATTATTATTTTTTAAAGCCAATGGAAGATACTAGAATGCATTGCACTTTTTAAAATAAAACATGTATAATTCATTTGTTTCCTGAGTTGTGGGGAAAAAAAGAATTAATTTTGTTGGCTTGTGATCAAAATATCTTCTTCATTCTGAAGTATGGCTTCCAGAGCGTACATTGCAAAGATTTGGGAAGGAAGAAAAGGAGAAGATAGGGAACAATTGAAAGCAATGGTCATGAGAGAGGAAGGCAGAGTCAGGACTTACATCCAGACCAAGCTTAGAGGGATATGAGCTGGTGAGGGTCCTGTATTGCTGCGGGTTTTGGGCTCTAGATAAAAATCAGCCACAAGTGGAAGAAATCTGTAAAAGTGAAATGAAGGGACTGGATGATTCTAACATGGAGGATTAGAGTAAATTCCCCAAGGAGAGAACATTTGAGTCAGACTTGAAGGATGAGTAGGCTTTGTCTGGCATCCCAGGGAGGGAGGCACGTTACTGGAGGGAGGAGCAGAGGTCTGAAAATGAACACATCAGTTGGAAGGAAAAGAGCCACTAGCCCACTACCGTGAGAGAAGAGAGAAAAGTAAGTTAACCGTGACGAAAATTCCGCTAAAGTTGAAAGCTGGATTTGAGGTTCTTAAAAACAAAACCTAACTTGGGTCTCACCACCTAACTAAATAAGGACTAGTGATTGTGTTTTTTAGTCATCTTCTCTTTAAAAGTTCGACTAAAAATAATGAAAGGAACGTTTGTTATACAGACATGTAGGAAAGTCTTTTCTCTCTTCACTATTCAGTCGTTCAAGATTTGTATTTATCACATTTTTCCAAGCGATAAGCCTTTTTTATTGACTTTGCCTGTAATGACAACCTGTCACTCTTTTACTTTTTACTTTAAAAAATCTGCAGCATCATGAGAAATCAGAATGCCAGGCCTGCCCCTTTTGTGTTGTCTTTCTTCCCCATCTCAATGATCCATGTCAATATTTAACCCCCTTTAGTACCAGAACACTCTTCACAAATTTAGGCTCATGGTACGTTGATGTAGGATCTTTAACTGTCCCCATTATAATTTGAATTATTTTCTGAAAGTAAATTTTAGCATAGAGGCAGAAAAAATCAGAAGTGTGGACAGGTGCATGCATTTCTACAGCTCACAAATATGTTTTTAAAATTTCTATTTGACGTCTATCGCAAATATAGATGTCTGCCATCGCCTTGGTTTTTGACCTTGAACAGATATAATTTTCCAGAGCTTGATTGCCTTATCTATAAATTAAGAAACTTGGACTGTCCTTCTCTTGCTACAGTAGAAGCAGGACTATGTTAGGCATTCGCATAGACATTTCAGTGTAGATTATATTTACTAATACAAGCCAAGATCCAAGCAACAGATAAATCCACCAACTGAACAGAAAAAAGTGATTAATAAGAATAACGGTCATTCATACACGTTTATAAGAAATAGCATTTCCTTTCATACTAAACTTTTAAATTCTTAAACATATTAAATATACTGTATTTTCTTTTGCAACTAGTTTGTAACAGATGTGATTTTTCATCTTAGGCAACAAGCGCTTAGTCATTTATTTACTGAACAAATATTTCTGGGCCACATATTACACGCAGAGCTCTGCCCTGGGTTCTGTAATGGGCACAAACACCTGGAAATGGTCATCTTGAGATCTAATTAGGGAGCTAGGACAGGAGCATAAATAAGTGTGGTACTAGTCAGTACATCTGATCAACAGTCAGCGTGGGGAAGTCTCAGATAATAGCGACTATAAAGTACCAGGAAGTGAATACTCATTTCCAAATGTGACGAGGAAGACCCCAGATACGGGATTTGAGAAAAGTCCTTAGCATCCTAATAAGCACCTGCTCCCAAGGGTGGTGCAGACTATCTGAAGGTTAGATCAACTTGGCAGAAGAGCAGCAACATAATTTGTGCCACTGTGAACCCACGAACCAACACCGATCTAACTTCAGGTCCAGAATTCTTGACTGTGTCCCCTCAGAACACTTGAGGGCATTTTCTGTAAATGATCCTGATTTTGGCACCGCATTTGCTGCCTAGTATTTTCTTTCTCGGCTGTCAGTTTGGACTGAGAGCTACATCACAGAAGTACAGGAACCACACATAGAGGTTTAAAAATATTTACAGTAAATTGGAATGAAACTGAGGAAATAGATGATATTTTAGTATGCCACTTTAAATGTGACATTTCCTCTCTTTTAAGCTGGCAGAAGTCGTAACTTAGTTATTTGAATGTCTTTACAACTAAGACAGCTTTTTCCTGACTTATTTTTAAGCTTAAAAAACTGTGTTTTTTAAAAAATTCAGTTTTGGAGGCGGGTAGAGACAGTTTGTAACAAGCACACGTGTGAACTTCCATCTGTATTGAGGGTGTGGTAGGAAAGGGTGCTGTGGGGAGAGGCCACAACTGGGAGTTAATGTCCGGTTCTCTCATTAACTGATTGTGAAGCTTTGGATGAATCTTTTCATTTTACTAAGCTTGGGTTTCCTCAGCCACAAAATCAGGGGATTGAGATCAATGATCTCTAAGTCCCCTTCCAGTTCTAATGATTTTTGCTCTATTTACAATTTATTCTGTGTAAAGCCAAATATCCAAGCCTTACAGATTAATATTTACTCATTAGTGCAAACACTGAGAAAGTGTCCTTTGACTGGAGAAGAGCAGCCGGGGGGGATGTCTGCATAGACAGATGTGACATAACACACATGTGTTTGTGTACAGAGCTGACGATTGAAGTCCAGTGTCCATCCTTGCTTTCTGTCATCATCAGGAAAATCAAATGGTTCAATTGGCCCTGAACCATTTGCAGATCAACCTCACTCACTTGTGAATGGGGAAATTCTGAGGATGCAATTGCTTAGCGTTTAGTCTGAGAACTGTGAATAGAATATGAGTTAATTGCTCAATAATACAAAAACAGTTTATCTCACAATAATAGAGTGGGAAATTTAGACAAGGAAAAAGGAAAAGAACCCCACAAAACACAAAAGCGGTATCCAGTGGAAGACAAAGTTCTGAAACCACGGATGTCTTCCTGAGCATCCCAGAGGCAGCTGTCTCCTCCGTCTATATGCAAGCCTGGTCCTATTTGTAGGTTTTAAAAGAAGCAATGCAAATGTGTCATCAATGCCTGCACTAAAGGAGTATTTTGCCATGAGTCCTAGTTGCAAGGAATGTGCTAAATTCAGAAGAGGTATTTCTAGGACACAGTGCCTGGGCATAACAGACATTCCCGCAGCAACTGCCTCAGAACATGGTACCAGATCCCTGAGTATTGGTTTGCTTTAAGTGATGCTTGCAACATCCCAAGCTGGGATGACACATCAAAGGAAAACTGCCTGTGCAAATGCCCTGCTCTAGTTATTGAGTATGTGCTGGCCTAAAGATCAGAAGGAAGGGCTGAGGCTTTGGGTTACTCTAGGATGAGAGCCGTTTCCCATTCTAATGACAAGCCATCTTTATGTCCCCAAATCTGTTGATTGATCATTTGGGCTGGAGAGTGGGCAACAGTACCCAGAGTCTACGTCACTCACAGAGAAGTCCAAAAGGGGCAAGGCACAAAGGAGTGAAGAGTTTGCAACATGAGGCCAAAATGAGCAGAGTGATGTGGTGGACAGAATGTGGACTTTGAGGCCAGACAGAGCCAGGAGTTCATCCTGGCTCCACACTTCCTAACAGCGGGACTTTATGCTGCAGTCTCTTCCTCTGTAAGTCAGAAATAAACCCCCACCTCAGGAGACTTTGCGAGGATGACGTAATGTGTATAAAGTGCCTCACTTACAGTGAGCATTACAAAAATGATCTTTCTCTTCCTGCCTCCAGCACTATTTTGTCACCCATAAAGCTCATGTGTTGAAGTCCTAACTTCAGAATGTCCGTCAGAATGTGACTGTATTTGGAGATAGGGCCTTTACAGAGGTAATTCAGTTAAAATGAGGTCATTAAGGTGGGCCCTAATCCAACATGACAGGTGTTCTTCTAAGAAGAGAGTAGCACACAGACACACAGAGGGAAGACCGCTTAGAGATGCAGGGAGAAGACGGCCATGCGGAAGCCAAGGAGAGAGGCCCCAGGAGAAAGTGACCCTGCTGACGCCTCCATCTCATCCTTACAGCCTCCAGAACTGTGAGAAAATCAATTTCTGTTGTTTAAGCCCTGCAGTGGGTAGTATTTTGTTACATTAGCCCTTGCAAACTAATACAAGTACCAACCCCCAACCTACCTCCAGCAGAAGAGCATATGACAAAGTCTGGCCAATGTGGGGAGAGAAAGCTAACATCCAGAAGTAGCCATAGCTGGTAGGTAACAGTGTTCTAGAGACACCTACACTTATGCCAAGCCATTCAGTGTGTGCTATGTGAGAGAAAAACAAATACCGTGAATGCGAAGTCAGTCAACAAGACCCTAGCAAGATTTTAATCTCTGATAAACATAAACTTTTCCTTATGAATAAGAAAAAATGAAAATTTTAACAGGGGGCATGTTAAACCATTTATACGTAAAAGCAGACGTTATTGGAATTATATGCCAAAGAGACTAAAGATTTAGTTATTGTTGCTGTTGTTATAATGATGACTAACAGTGATAACAGAAATCTTAAATAACTTGAAAATCCACGTGTGTTGGTTTAGTAAGCTGGTTCAATTTGAACTCTGTGTGGACATGAGTCATCATCTGAAGGCCTTTTTCTACCAGTCTAACTCACAGAAAAGTCTCATTAACCTGACTCCTGGGCAAGTGAACAGGACGCACAGGGGAGAGCTTTCAAGGCAGCGTCTTCTCATCAGGAAAACGCGTCAATGTTAGCTATTGAAATGCCTTAAAATGACTAGTAATGAGCTTCGGAAGTCTGCATGCTTTCTTGCTGATTTGACTACTGTGGATCTTTTTACAGACACTGAAGCCCATTTTATTTTATTGACTGCAAAGTGAGGCTGGAATGTAAATTCAGATCTCAATGAACAGGACTGCCTTCTCAAGCAATGCCACCGTCACTGCCTCTAACCTGAATTTAGGGGAATACGAATCACTGAGATTAAACAGATATTAACATTTTGCCATATTTGCTTCAGAAAGAAAGAAGGAGAGAGGAAGGAAAGAAGGGGAAGGAATAGAGAGAGAGAGAGGAAGAGAGACAGATTTCCGGTTTTAGTTCCAACACGTAAAGAACTTGAAATCATCACTCCCATTCTCACAAAAAAAAAAAAAAAAGCTGAACGAACTGAAAATCAATGACTTTTCTTTGATCCATTAGTGAACTGAGGGCACGGGGCAAATTGCCTCCACGAAGCTGGAGAGAGAGGCAAATAAACAAAATCCCAGGCAAGATCAACTTACTGGGAGTGGAAGCTGCCGGAGCCAGTAACTGGTAGGAGCACCTAAGTGGTAATTGTGACAAATTGCTGGGGGTTGAGTGTGGACTAACTTGAGGGTTAAAAACTTCTGGGGGGTTCCATCATAGAGGGGACCACACATCTGTGGATTCCACCTCCAAGAGTGCCACCAGGAGGTCAGAGAAAAATCCCCTCCTGTTTCAGGAAGGAGGAGGGAAAAGTAACCCTTTGAATTATGCCCAGAGGAAAAGTAATCAATTTGAAATACACACAGAGTGTTCTCCATGACAAAGACCAGGGCGAAATACTTGTCCTCCAGGGCGAAATACTTAACCAGAGCTTAGGTCCGACCTGCATGAGGGCAAGCAGACAACTCTAGGCCCCACCAGCCTTCTTGTATCACGTAAGTGGAGAAAAAAACGGCTAAGAAAAACTTCCAAAGGTCGAAGCTCAGGGACTCCAGCCCACTAAAAGATTGAGGTTTAATCATAAGATTATAGAATGCTTCCCCTCCCCAAACACCTTAACAACACATCGACAGGCTCCAGCATAATGGTGGATTTCCACTGAGAGAGCTGTGACACCAGACTCTATTTAGGAAGGAGTTCATGGGGAAATCCAAAGACAACAGGGGAGAGAAACAAACAACGGGGCTAGAGGAAACTGAAACCACTGGCACCAATAGCTACCGAAAATCCTAAACACAGCCCAGCTCCTGGCCAGAGTAACAACAAACCTCACACAAAATGCCTTATGACCTTCGTTCCTATTACGCAATACATCATGTCTGGCTTTCCACAAAAAATTACAAGGCGTGCTCAAAGGCAAGGAAAAACACCATCTGAAAAGAGAAAGCAAGCATCAAAACCAGACTTAGTTATGTCACAGATCTTGGAATTATCAGATATCTAATTTAAAATAAATAAGTCATGGGATTGTAACATACAGCATAGGGAATAGAGTCAACAATATTGTAATAACTTTGTATGATGACAGATGGTTACTAGTCTTAACAGGGTGATCATTTTGTAATGTAAATAAATGTCAAATCACTACGTATATGTGCACCTGAAGCTAATACAATATTGTATGTTAACTATATTTCAATAAAAATAAATAGGTAAATAAATAAAATATGACTAATATGTGAAGGGTTCTAATGGAAAAAGTAGACAACATGCAAAAACTGATGAGTAATGTAAGCAGAGAGACAGAAACTCATTCGATGTGGCCAGCACTACCTAATGCCCAAACCAGATAAGCATTACAAGAAAGGAAAACAACAGACCAGTGTCTGTCATGAACATAGATGCAAAAATACTCAGCACAATGTTAGCAAATCAAATCCAACGTAGACCTAAATGCGAAATGTGAAAACTATGAAAATTCTAGAAGACAGTAGAGGAGAAAATCTAGATGAACTTGGATTTGGTGATGAGTTTTTAGGGTACAACACAGAGGCATTATGCATGAAAGAAAAAGAACTTGAACTTTATTCAAATTAAAAATGTCTACTCCGTGAAAGACACTGTGAAGAAAAGGAAAATACAAGACACACATTGGGAGAAAATATTTGCAAAACACATATCTGCTGAAGGACGTGTATCCAAAATATACAAAGAACTCTGAAAACTGAATAATTAGAAAATAACCCAATTTAAAAATGGGCAAAAAATCTGAACAAATGGTTCACCAAAGAAGATATACAGATGGAAAATAGGCACATGAAAAGATGCCCACCAGCATTTTCCATCAGAGAATTGAACACTAAAATGACTGTGAGATTCCACTTAGTAGAATGGCTAAAATCTGTAACACTGACAACACCAAATGCTGACAAGGATGCAGAGCTACAGAAACTCTCATTCGCTGCTGGTGGGAATGCAAACTGGTACAGCCACTTCGGAAGACAGTTTGGCAATTTCTTGCAAAGTCAAACATAGTTTGATCATGTAATGCTGCAATCATGCTCCTAGATATTTAGGCAATTGAACTGAAAACCTACGGCCGCACAAAAATCTGCACACACATGCTTATAGCAGTTTTATTCATAATTACAGAAAACTGGAAGCAACAAGATGTCCTTTACCAGGCAATGGGAAAACAAGCTGTGGTACATCCAGACAATGGAATATTATTCAATAATAAAAATTAATGAGCTATCAAGCCCCCCAAAACGTGAATGAAAACTACGTGCATATTGCTAAGTAAAAGAAGCCAGTCTGAAAGAAGACTCCATCCTACACGATTCAACTACATTCTAGAACAAGCCAAACCATGGAGATAGTTAAAGGATCAGTGGTTGTCACAAGCTCAGGGGAAGGGTGGAAGAGATGAGTAGGTGAAGCACAGGACTTTTTAGGACAAACTATGAATCCATTCTGTATAATACTCTAATGGTGGATAAATAATGTAAATTACAGACTCTAGTTAATAATAATGTATCAGTATTGGCTTGTTAATTATAAGAAATATACAGCGCAAATGCAAGAGGTTAATGAGAGGGGAAACGGTAAAGAGGACAGGGTTCTAGGGGAACTCTGTGCTCTCTATTCAATTTTTACGTAAATCTAGAAGTGTTCTAAAATATAAAGTCTACTAAAGGAAAAAAGAAAAGGAAAGGAAGGAAGAATAGGGAAGGAGAGAGGAAGAAAATATTACAGATGCAGATAAAGTTCCCAAAACCCATCTCTTCTTCCTCTCTCTCCCACAAGAGGTAACCATGATCCTAAAACGGGTGTATCCCATGTATCATTTTACATTTGTAACAGATACACATATGCATACTTTTATAAACAATGTATAGTATTATTTAGGTGTTTCACACTTTTGTATAAATGGCATGCCATACATATTCATTACATAGTCATACATATTCATTTTAATCAACTATATTAAGGTTTAATTTACATACAAAATAAAATCAATCCATTTTAGGTGTGCAATCTGATGAGTTTTGATAAACGTATGCAGTTGTGTGACAACCACAACAATCATGATATAGAAATCCCCTTGCAACTCCATTACAGCCTCTTCTCTCCTCTATCACCTGAGCCCTGGCAATCACTGATAATGCTTTCTATGGCTATCATTTTGCTTGTTAAAGAATTTTATCTAAATAGAATTATCCAGTATATAGGCTTTTGTTTCTGGTTCCTTTCTTTTGGCATAATACTGTTGATACTCATGCATTTGTGTTATCAATAGTCCATTCCTTTTTATCTCTGAGTGGTACTTCTTTGTATTGCTGCTCCACAATTTCTTCATTCATTTACCTGTTGATGGACATCTGGGTTCTGTCCAGTTACGGGCTATCACTGGTAAAGTTGCTATGATATTGTGCACGAGTCTTTCTATGGGCATGTGCTTTCCCTTCTCTTGGGTAAACACTTAGGAGGGAATGACAGGTGGTACAGTTGGTTTCTGTTTTTAGGAAATTGACAAACAGATGAGGCTCCATTTCACAGTCTCACATAATTCCAACTGCTCTGCTTCCTCCCCAACGCTTGGTCTGATCAGTCTTTTAAATTTTAGCCATTTTAATAGCTGTATAGTGGTATCTCATTGTGGTTTTGATTTGCATTTCCTTAATGACCAATGATCTGGAGCATCTTTTCATGTGTTTATTTGCCATCTGTGTATCTTCTTTCATTAAGTGTCTGTTCAAGTCTTTTGCCCATTTTTCTTTGGGCTTTGTGTCTTACTGTGTTGTGTGAGTTCTTCATACATTCTGGATATAAATTCCTTAATAGAAAATATTTGTAGGTATTTTCTCCCTGTCTGTGGCTTGCCTTTTCACTTCCTTAAGTGTCTTTCGAAGACTGAGAGTTTTTAATTTTTATGAAATCCAACTTATCTGTTTTTTCTTTTATAATTTATGCTTTCAGTGTACTGATAAAGAAAACTTTTTCTAGCCCAAGCTTACTAAGATTTTCTCCTGTGTTTTTTCTAGAAGTTTGTAGTTTCAGCTCTTACTTTTAGGTCTATAATCATTTTTTTTTTAAAGATTTTATTTTTTTCCTTTTTCTCCCCAAAGACCCCCGGTACATAGTTGTATATTCTTAGTTGTGAGTCCTTCTAGTTGTGGCATGCGGGATGCCGCCTCAGCGTGGCTTGATGAGCGGTGCCATGTCTGCGCCCAGGATTCGAACCAACGAAACCCTGGGCCGCAGCAGTGGAGCGTGAGAACTTAACCTCTCAGCCACGGGACCGGCCCCTCTACAATCATTTTGAATTAATTTTTGTACGTGGTATGAGGTAAGGAACTAAGGTAATTATTTTGCATATGGATAGCCAGTTGTTCCAGCATTGTTGGTTGAAAAGGTTATCCTTGCCCCTCCCCATTAAACTCCCTTGGTACTTGTCAAAAATCTAATCAATTAACTGGATAGGAAGTGGAGGAGTGGGCCACAGACTACCAGAGTGAAGAAGGGAAAAGTAGGGCAGCCTCTTTCCCCAGGATAACAATCATTTTACTGGAGAAAATTATTTTTAAAAATTCAATCATTTAATGAGGCCTGCCTGGTGGTGCAGCAGTTACATTCGCACATTCTGCTTCGGCGGCTTGGAGTTCACTGGTTCAGATCCTGGGTGCAGACCTACACACTGCTTATCAAGCCATGCTGTGGCAGGCGTCCCACATATAAAGTAGAGGAAGATGGGCATGGGTGTTAGCTCAGGGCCAGTCTTCCTCAGCCAAAAAAGAGGAGGATTAGCAGCAGATGTTAGGTCAGGGCTAATCTTCCTCTCCTTCTTCAAAAAATCAATCTTTTAGGCCCAGCCCTGGTGCCCTAATGGTTAAGTTCAGCACTCTCCACTGGCAGCCCAGGTTTAGTTCCTGAGCACAGACCTACATTGCTCTGTTAGTAGCCATGCTGGCCCACATACTAAAAAATACAGAAAAATTGGCATGGATGTTAGCTCAGGGTGAATCTTCCTCAGCAAAAAACCAAAAAGCAAAAAAGAAAAACCAAAAAAACTCAATCATTCAAATCTTCTGAGAATCGTCCTAAGGTATATAGCAAAAGGAGAAACATTCATTCAAGAAAATCTGTTAAACCTTGGTCAGAGCAAGAGTCTGTGGCATCTGAGCCATGACTGGCTTCCGCCGTCCCCACCCCCAAGCTCCATCTCATGGAAACCCTGCTCTGGGTGTCCTCCTTCAGGTAGCTGCGGCCAAGAACGATATGGCGGCTGCTTCTCCCTCCTGTGTTCCAGGATAGGGCCCCAGCTTCACCCCGGGTGGGGCCCGCTGCTGTGTTTCTCATCTCCTTGCAGCCTTGTGCTGCAGAAGCTCTATTCCTATCTGACATGGCCAAAAAGACTGAGGCTCCCTTCTGAGACTCTACTCACAGGAGGAAAACACCGTTTCAGGACCGGTAGCCTGAGAACGCTGGAGCGCCCTTTGCCTCCTCTCCAGCTCACTCACAAAGTGAAGGGCACAAAGAGAAGGCAGGCAGGGAAGGCCAGAGGTTACCGCCTGCCCCCTGCCAGCATCCATTAGTAGAGCAAGGTGTCACTCCAGGATAAGGAGGTCGTTATCTGTGCCCCAGCTCCTGTGAAGCGAGGTGCAGAGTTTGATCCTAAGGGGAGAGGCAGGCCTTAAGAACAACTGTTTGGTGACAAATTAAATAACTTAGATGGAATGGATAAACTTCTAGAAACATAAACTACTGAAACTGACTCCAGAGAAAACTGAAAACCCAAATAGACTTCTAAGAAGTAAAGAGATTGGTTTAGTAATTGAAAACCTTCTACAAAGAAAAGCCCAGTTCAGATAGTTTCACTGGTGAATTCTTCTAAACACGTAAAGAATGAGTTCCAAGCCTTCATAAAACCTTCCAAAAAATAAAAGAGGAGGGAATATTTTCCAAATCGTTCGATGAGGCCAATATTACCCTGTACCAAAAACCAGACAGAGAATGATCTAAAACCAAAAACAATGATGAGAAAAGAAATCTACAGACAATTATTTGTTATCAATACAGAGGCAAAAATCCTCAGCAAAATGTCGCCAAACTGAATTCAGCAACATATAAAAAGGATTATGCACCATTACCAAGTGAGATTTCTCCAAGGAATGATCTAATATATGAAAACCAAATATAATATCCTATATTCATATAATAAAAGACAAGAGCCACATGACCACCTCAGTAGGCACAGAAATAGAGATATTTTTCAGATGGTCAATGAGCACAAGAAAAGATGCTCAACCTCATTAGTCATTAGGGAAATGCAAATCAAAACCATGATTAGATGCCGCTTCACACCCATGAGGACAGTTATAATAAAAAAGACAGACATTAAGATGTGTTGGTGAGGAAATTGGAACCCTCAGTCACTGCTGGTGTGAATGTAAAATTGTGCCGCCTCTTTAGAAAACATCTGGCATTTTTTCAGAATTTTCAATAAAGAATTAACATATGACCCATCAAATCCATTCCCAGGTATATATCCCCAAGAAAGTAAAACATAGGCCTATACAAAAATTTGTACACAAATATTCATAACAGCGTTATTCACAATAGCTGAAAGGTGTAAATAACTCAAATGTCCAACAACTGATGAATGAATAAACAAAATGTGGCATATCCATAAAATGGATATTATTTCGCAATAAAAAGCAATAAAGTACTAATATGTGATAGAACATGGATAAACCTTGAAAGCATTATGCTAACTGAAAGAACTCAGACGCAAGAGGACATGTATTGTTTGATTCCACTTCATGAAATGTCAAGAAGTATTAAAGCCATAAAGACAAAAGTAATTTATTAGCTGCCAGGGGCTAGGGGAAGAGGGGAAATGGGAGTGACTGGTTAATGTGTATGGGGTTTATTTCAGGGCTGAAAAACTTGTTTTGAACTTAGAATCATTGCACAACTCTGTGAATGCACTAACCACCAATCAGCCATTATGGTTGGGTCTATTATGGACTTTCTATTTTATTCCACTGATATGATTGAGCTGTATGTTTATATTTACACCAACACCTCACTGTGTTAATTACCTGAACTTTTTGATAAATCTTAAATCAGGCAGTGTAAATAGTCCAATTTTGCTCTTGTTTTGCAAAAGATATTGGCTATTCTAGATCCTTTGTCTTTCCATATGCATTTTAGAATCAGCTTGCTAACTTCTACAAGAAGTCTGCTGGAATTTTGATTAAAATGCATTGAAACTATGGATTAATTTGCAGAGAATCGACATCTTAATAGTATCAAGTCTTCCAAACCATGAGTATGACATATCTCTCTATTTATATATGTCTTTGTTTATTTCTCTCAGTACTATTTTATAGTTTTAGTGCATGGATCTTGCATATCTTTTGTGAAATTTATCCCTAAGTATTTTATAAATGATATTTTTAAAAAACTTCAACTTCTATTTGCTCATTGCTACCAAATGGAAATATGACTGATCTTTGTGTTGTGACCTTGTATCCTGCAACCTTGCTAACCTTACTAGTTCTAGAAGCTTTTGTGTAGCTTCTGTAGGATTTTCTACATAAGTGACCATATCTGTGGATAAAGACAGTTTACTTCTTTCTTTCTAATCTGGATGCCCTTTATTTCCTTTTCTTGCCTTATTGCACTGGATAGGACCTACAATACAATGTCTTATGGAAATAGTGAGAGTGGACATCCTTGCCTTGCTCCTGATCTTAAGGGTAATGCTATTTTACCACTAAGGCTGCAGGATTTTTTGGTAGATGCTCTTTATCAGGGTGAGGAAGTTCTCCTTCATTCTTAGTTTTCTGAAAGTTTGAATCACAAATAGGTGTTGACTTATTATTAAATGCACTTTATACATCTATTGAGATGATCATATAATTTTTCTTTTTCAGTCTGTTATTACGGTGAATAACATTGATTTTTAAATATAAAAAACTGACCTTGCATTCCTGAGACAAATCTCACTTGATCATGATGTAGTATTCTTTTTATGTTTTGTTGGATTCAATTTGCTAATATTTTGTTGAATTTTTAGTCAAATCATGATCCTGATTTGATATTGAATCATGGTCAATAATCACGAAAGATACTGGTCTACAGTTTTGTTTCTTATAATGTCTTTTTTTAGAAGAGGGCATGGATATTTCCTATCAGGGAAATGCTGTGCTCATATAAAGACTTGGGAGGTCTTTCCTCCTCTTCAATTTTCTGGCATTATGTCATCCTTGAGCTGATACGAAGAGAGGCACAGGTTGTCTTGCAGAAGATTGATGGCTGCATCATCTTAAAGAAAGAGAGGAGTGCTAACCTTTAGCAGAGAAGAGGAGTGGGCCATTTCTGGAACCCCAAAGGGTTTAGGAGAATCTAGGAATTTAAGATGCTCAAGTATGGCTCTGATATCCCAATTCCATTTCTTAGTGTCCCACTGCTTCCCAAGATGGCCCTTGACCTTGGCATGACAGACTTGTGGAAGCTGAGAATTCAACCTCCTTTGCAGCAAAGGAAGCCCTCTGGCTTTCACACAAGGCCATTAATTGCTGATTAATTCACTCTCAGCCTTTCATTGTCTTTCTCCAAAACATTGATTGTCTCTGGCATTGATTGCCTTCCTATTTCATATTCCTTATACTCTTGGCCTCTGTCTCTCAAATGGCTCACACATTGCAACTACCGGTACATTACCTCCCATCAGTATAAGATCTCTGTTCATCACAATAAAAATTTTAACAATGGCTTGCTACTGCATGCCAGGATCTATGAGTAACTACCACCAGTGCCAGCTGCCTGCAAGTGATCCAGCTTCCGCTCTCTAAGACCACTTCCGGCACTAACTGTTGCTAGTCAGCTTCCTCAGAAAGCAGACTGTGATAAGAGATTTGTTGATGATAAGAGATTTGTTGATGATAAGTGTGTTAGAGCATGCTCTCAGAGTGAAGGAAATAGGATTTTGGCGAAGAGAAAAGCTAAACTGTAATGCAGTCAATAAAGAGCTCAGCCTGTCCTATGGGTCATCCTGGAGCTATGGGGGGCCCTGCAGAGTTGTCTCAAAGTAGGGCAAGGTGGGTGGAACTTAATACCTTTGCATTGACCTGGGATTGGACAAAGGCTGCTCCAGGGAAAGGGACCTGAGCTTAGGCAGTGCCACTCTCCTCAGTTGAGGGCAAGTCCCAGAGAGGGGATCAGCTGATCGCAGTCAGTTGCCAACGCCCCTAGAAGCTGGGAGAATGAGTGCTCTGGTCCTGGAGGTGGTGTTTGTGCAGCACACCGTGGCATCCACATCCGTTTTGCCAGAACCAAGCTCTTTCTATTCTATTACTCTGCCTTCCACAGATATGGCTTCTACCTCATGATTCAAGATGGCCTTTGAGGGGAGTGGAGACAATTCTTTTTTTTAATTTTTTAAAATTTTTAAATTGTTTGCCTTTTTCTCCCCAAAGCCCCCCGGTACATAGTTGTATATTCTTCGTTGTGGGTCCTTCTAGTTGTGGCATGTGGGACGCTGCCTCATCGTGGTTTGATGAGCAGTGCCATGTCCGCGCCCAGGATTCAAACTAACGAAACACTGGGCTGCCTGCAGTGGAGCGTGTGAACTTAACCACTCGGCCACAGGGCCAGCCCCATAGAGACAATTCTTTAATTCCAGCAGAAAGGAAGACAGAAAAGCTGATATAGCTACAGAGGGGGTTGTTGATTTGGTGATAGGAATATGAAGAAGTTCAATTCTGATGTCTTCTTTTTGGAGGAGCGCGAGGCAAGGTGGTTGTGCTGAGGACCGAGGAAGGAAACTCGAGGAGAGAGTAGGTATAAAATGCTTGTCTCAGAGTATAGGAGAAGGGCTTCCTTGGAAATCGTAGGAGATTTCTGGGCGTCCCTGAGTGGCCCTTTAAGATTTGTGGTCATGAATTTAAAAAAGAAAACCTAATAATCCATGTGCAGAAACAGTAGAAACTCATTCTGGCTATCTTAAGGGGAAAAAAGGAAATTTAATGGAAGGATATTAAAGTTCCACAGAGTTGGTTTAACAGTCAGGGCCCAAGAAAATTCAGAAGGATTAGACGGCAAGAACCAGTTGGTCCACATACCACTATTTTCACGAAACAAGTAGATTCCAACAGTACCTATTAGCTTTGCAGGAGTCACATAAGATTCAAATTTCAACAGACAGTGTCTTCTTGGCCACGCTTGGCCCCTCTGGGAAGGGAAAGAAAGACTCTGGCAAGAGACAAGTTCCTATTTCTGAGCAAGGCTGCACAAACACAGCCTTTGGGTGATTCTCTCAAAGGCAGGACTTCATACTGCTGGTGGGTGACAGATATGGGGAGCATGGGTGTGAAAAGCTAAAAATAACAATTATCCCCGACAAACCCGCAGAAGTAAGTATTTATCAACAACAGTCGGGCCTATACCTGGAGCACTCTTCCTAATCTAGCACATTGAAGCAGAAAAGTGAGGACACCAAACTCAAGAGTAAGAGATCCATACCCAGCCTTTCTGTTTAGGGACATTTTCATCAGTGCTTACAGAAAGCTTTCTGGAAGGAATTTGACAATATATGTCAAAAGGCATTTAGGAGGATATACCATTTGACCTAACTGCCTAAAATGGAGAAAGAGAACATAACTTTTCTGCATTTCAGTTTGGCTCAGGGTTGGTCATGTTTATTTTTTAACTCTTGGAGGATAAAAAAAAAATTTTTTTAGATGGAGAACAGAGATATTTTTGTTTTGCCCCACAGTGAGAACATCAGCTGAACCCTAAGCTGTGGTAATAATCCAGCTGTACTTTGTCTTAATTCATGGTTTTTATTTTTAAACAGGGCAGGATTTGCTCTGGGAGGTACTTTCCTTTAACGGATCTGCTCATCGTGGTCACACTGTGTGATCTGTAGCTTGCCATGCCTTCTGCCTTATAAATGGCATGTTCTAGGCTCTTTCTCCTGGGCTGATGAGAATATGGACGCACTCACTGGGTAGAGCATTCAAAGAGTGACCCAAGAAAAAAATCTACTGACTAATAGTTGGTGACAAGCATGACTAGGGCATAGTACATGGTTTTCTCTTTAATTCCACCATTTTTCAGCATTTACTATGTGTCCTTACTGAATCTGTCCAGGAAAGATGGAGATATGAAGATGAAATAGATATAGTCTCTATTCTAAGGACTTCTCAATTTAGTTGAGAGGGTCTGTTCTTTTTAGTAGACTCTCAGCTGCCTGGCTGCTCTTTCCTCCTTCTTTTGGCTTTGATTATAGATGTGATGCCCAGCGCTTCAGTAGCCATATTGTGATAATGAGGCAGCACTCCTGTGGACAACAAGCCAACATACTAGGAACGGCAGAATGGAAATATAGAAAGAGTCTGGCCCCCTGATGACAGTATTGGGCTGCTGTACCAACACTGAGACCACCAAGCTCTTAAGTGAACAACGATTGTCATCACGGTTAAGAACAAGTCTTCAGTTACCTACAGCTGAAATTGTTCCTTGCTTTTACAAACGAAATACTAGGAAACCAGAATTTTCAGGTCTGAAGCTATAGTTTAACATTTTACCTTAGCTTTAACTTTTTCCAACAGTCACTTGTAAAATTTTAAAACATTGCTGCCCAACTCCATTGGTACCACTTTTGGTGTAGAATGCCTCTTTCTCATTTGGGTACATTATTTCTGAAAAGATACTGAGCCAGTGTTTTCCTACAAGGAGTAAAGTAGACATTTCAGTAAAGGTCAAACAAATCTAGGCAGAAGGCAAAGTTGGAGATTATTCCTTCTGCCATGAAGTAGATAAACATATTTTCAGCACCATCCTTAGAAGAAATTAATTAAAAGAATATGCTAAATGCTTCCAAGGCCTGTTCTGAAATGACTCCTTCAATTACAGGTTCTTTACTTTTGGCCTCTTTAAAGCTTTCTGGTCCATTTTTTTACACTTAAATCAAGAAGCTTTTACATTTTTCTGGAGCTTCAGGCTATTCTGCTTCCACAGCTGCCACTTGAAGGGCAGAAGAGGGGCAGATCAAAATGGAAATTTCTAGTGTCTCTTTCTCTTTTTGGTTTTCAAATTAATGAGCTGTATACAACAAGGTGGGCAGCGAGGTGGACACAGGTCAGTGTCTTCCTTCGCTGTGCGGGATTTCATGCTTACCCAGGTCACCTGGCAGGCTGGAGCCTGCATAATTTTCCACTAATGATCCAACTTGGCCCGTGTGAACTTCACCCCCGTCCACATCCACAGCGGCTTCTGCTGGGGAAGGCTTCACCTTTTCTTTGTGACTGGGGATGGCAGTAGACACTATTACTAAAACATCTGTAAGAAAATGAAGTAATGGGCCTGCTAATATGCTTAATGGCCTTAATAGCATTGAAAATTAATGTGCTTAATGCTCATTTCATTCATAGTTGGCATTATGGATGGCAAGACCATGCATTAGGCTAGACAAAAATGGCCCAAATGTCACTGCACATATGAAGAAGGAGAGTAAGAGAAATATTACAGCAGCGGCATAAAATTCCAGCTCAAATCCATCTTCATAGGAAAGAATTACATTATACGAGAAAAGAGGCAGCCAACCAGGAGACTGTCACTGGCTTGAAGGCATTAAGCTCTTGTGTGGAAAAGGAAAAATCTCGAAAGGCTGTGCTGAGTGGACGAGCCTGCGAGCAAGACCAGTATACGGGAGGGAGAGAGGCTTCTGAGAAATGGGGAATTTTGATTGGGGAGCTCACCCCTTCCTTTCATGGTTACAGAGCCCAGACCTTTCCAGACCTCCCCTTCTTTGCTCTATATCACATTTCTTAGGGCACTATTTATCACAAGTAATTGGATAATGAATTCAGATCACTACCTCATGAATTAGCCCTGCTTGAGAAGATGTTTCAGATGAGGCTCTCTGGAGAGAAGCCTCGAGGATTACAGATGGTTGGGACACTTGGCGCCATGGCAGGTCCTCAGATTATTTAGGCAAGCTTTGGCCAACTCCAGAGGGACCTAGGGATGACACCGGAGAGACCATTAGCAATAATGTTCCAAACTCTGAAGATAAAATTCATGGCAACCATGAAGCTTCTTTGGCGGATGCCACTACCTCAGCTCTCAGAGAACTATGGGGGAAGCAGGACGGTCTTTCTATCTGTCTCAGGGGTCCAAACACTGCCAGAGGCCCCGACAGGAGGGGGGGCTAAAGAGGAGTAACACGACGTCCTCAGAAAACAAAATCATTAAGTCGAAGAGTCAAACACACACCCCCTGTTCACTAGAGCATTATTCACAATTGCTAAGACACAGAAACAACCTAAGCGTCCACCAATGGATGACTGGCTAAAGAAACTGTGACACGTGCACACACATACACACACACACACACACAGAGCAGTATTATTCAGCCGTAAAAAAGAAGGAGATTTTGCCATTTGTGACAACATGGATGGGTCCTGAGAGTACTATGCTAAGTGAGAAATCAGAGAGAGAAAGACAAATACTGCATGTTCTCACTTATATGTGGAGCCTAAAAAAGCCAAACTCACAGAAACAGAGAGTAGAATGGTAGCTGCCAGGGGCTGAGAGGTGGGGGAAAAGGGACAATGTTAGTCAAAGGGTACAAACTCCCAGTTATAAGATGAATAAGTTCCAAGGATCTAATGCACCACATATTGACTACAATTAACAATACTGTGTTGTATACCTGAAAGTTGCTAAGAGAGTAGATCTTAAATGTTAATCACCACAAAAAAAAATTGGTAATGATATGAAGTGATGGAGGGGTTACCTAACCTTACTGTGGTAATCATTTTGCAATGCATACATGTATTGAATTGTCACATTGTACATCTTAAACTTATATATGTTACATGTCAATAATATCTCAGTAAAGCTGGAAAAAATAAGCTTGATTTGATAAATTATGGTAGAAAGGATTTTCTAAAGGTGAACATTTTCCTATACCCTTGGAATATTCTTTTCCACTCTGATAAAATTAAACTATAACTATCAATTTTAAAAAAGTCCTCAGACAAAAAATAACAAATGTTGGTGAGCATGTGGAGAAAAGGGATCTCTCATACACTGTTGGTAGGAACGCAAACTGGTGCAGCCACGATGGAACACAGTATGGAGATTCCTCAAAACATTAGAAATAAAAATACCATAGGATTGGGCTATCCCGCTACTGGGTATTTATCCACAGAATGTGAAATCAACAATGCAAAGAAACTTATGCCCCCCATATGTTCACTGCAGCATTATTCACAATAGCCAAGATGTGGAAGCAACCGAAGTGCCCATTAACTGATAAATGGATAAAGAAGATGTGGTGTATATATACAATGGAATACTACTCAGCCATAAAAAAGACAAAATCGTCCCATTTGCAACAACATGGATGGACCTTGAGGGTATGATGTTAAGAGAAATAAGTCAGACAGAGAAAGACAAGCATCACATGATTTCACTCATATGTGGAAGATAAACTAACAGACAGACAAAGAGAACAGATTAGTGGTTTCTAGAAGGGAAGGAGGTTGGGGAGGTCAGTGAAAGGGGTAAAGGGACACATATGTACAGTGATGGATAAAAACTAGACTCTTGGTGGTGAATACGGTGTGGTCTACAAAGAAACTGATAAATGTAATGTACACCTAAAATTACACAATGTTATAAACCAACATGATCTCAATAAAAAAATCTTCAGAATTATACAAGCAAACTGTGGACACCAAGAAAGTTTTGGTTACTGATAACAGGCATTGGTGTGGAGTCGTGACTGCCAAAGGCTAGGTCCACAGATGCGGGTCGCCGGCCAAGCACTAGCATCCAACATGGTTTCTATGACTCTGCTACTGATTCGGTTTTGCAGGGGTCCTGACTGAGTAAAACTGCTGAATGCCCTTCCCCATCAACTCATGCAGGAGGTTGTGATGGTTCCTGGAAAGGAGAAGTTTAAAATTTTCTCTCTTTTGAGTAAATGTAACCAATGGGACTTGTGAAAAATTGGCTTTAAGCTAAGGCATGTATATTATAGGTCATGATGGTTCCCTTCTCTAACTTTTCAGCACAACTTTAATTTGGCCATAGCATCTTTTACTGCCTTAAGAGCTTGTGTTCACCAACAGCTGCTCACTCCCGGGTCTTAAGAAAAGCATTTTGTGTTGGCTAGTTTTTGAGGACCCCTGGGACTGTACTTGGCGACAGGCAATTTAGAAATTTAAAGAGTTAAGAAATAGAGAAAATGATGACAAATAGTGAGTCTTCTTAATGGTTCTGGATAATCCGAAGAGAGTCCAGCCTCCAAAGCTCCTTAAAGCTCAGATATTTCGTTTATTAACTTATTGCCCTCCCCCCAAACCTAAATAACTGATTTCACAACTGACATCTGATATCATCATATTTGAGTTTTTCCCTTGGAATGAGTCTATAAAATGAACTCTCCCAGATGAAAATAAAATTTCATTCGCTGACTTTATTTTCTAAATGGTTTATTGATATTCTTTATTCATCACTCAATTTTGAGGATATATTTAAAAAGGAGAGAGAAATATAACTTAGAACACAGGTAATATTCTTTTCTATCAGCTACTACTAAAAGGAACTTGATTTTGTTGACTTTTAGGGAAAAAAGTCATCCTGAAATTATAATTCACTAATACTCTTCCTTTTCTTGAAATAAAGGAGAGGCTGAAACTTGGCTGAATGGTCCCTATTTTCTGACACCTATAGTTACTAATCCAGATGTTTGGAGTTGTATTTGCATAGATCAAAAATTTAGAGAGGGTATTCTATGACCAAAAATTTGTAATTTAGTGAAAGACAGCCAAGCCATGTTAACAACAGCAATTCTTTCTTGAAGTATGGAATACAGATACACTGTTTTAAAATGCTGCAATTAAGCATAAGAAGTTTAAGTGGAAAGACAAAAGGGAAAAATTTTATGAGCGATGCTAAATTTCTTTTAGGATCTTAAAAAAATATGCGTAAGTACTATGTGCTCAGTATTTTAATGTGTTATATTTAGTTCTCTCAATTGTCATATGACATAGGGACTATTAATTCCATCTCACAGAGAAGGAAACCAAGTCTCCGAGTGTAGAAGTAACCTTGTCAAGGTCACAAGGTCGTGAAGGGTGGAGTCGGGACTCCAGCTCAAGCTCATTGTCTCCCCACTACGCCAAATTCGGAACAGCCGTAGAAAAGTCCACCAAGACAACTATCTCGTTGTCGTGAATATTATATTAAATCGAAGGCAGAAAAATTATCAGCAGCTTCTACCCAGAAGAACATCTGCTTTGCCTGATCCGTCCTCCATCTCTGAACTTCCATACTCTCTCCTTTCTGCCTGGCCATCCCCACACGGGGCATGTATTGTGGCCTCATACTGGCACAGGAAGGCAATGCCTTTGACTGAAGAGATTACCCCAAATATTAACAATGGTTGTGTTTGGACTAGCGTGAATTCAATCCTTCTCTCTACATTTCTATATTTTATAATAAAAAATACACCTTTTAAAAAATAAGGTCAGAATTGTATATTTCTAATTTTTAAGTTAAAAAGATGTCTTTAACGAAGAAAAAGAAAGGATTAAATAAATGATTGAAATGTGAGAATATTTTGGGAAAGTCCACTGGCTATAAAAGCCCAACTTCTAAACATCCCCAAATGTCAAGAATCAGAATGAACTTAACTGTCATCACTCACTTGATTTAAGTTTCTCCCGGCCTTTGAATGTACTTCCATGTATCTCTTGGGGACACGTGCCCATGCTCGGCCCTCATTCTCTGTGTGTTATGGGTTCTTCTTGCCTAATCTTGTTGGCTTTAACCCCCTGCCCTTCCCAGTTCTTCTTTTGCCTCCAAGGTTTTCCCAGGACAGTGAGGGGTTGACTTTGTTTTTTCCTGTGTTGAAGTATTAGGTCAGATTATGCTCAGAAGTTCCAGAGTACACTCTTTCTTTAACCAAATGTATTTTGTTTTCTCTTATTACAAAAGCAAAGTTTTGGAAACCTCAGGAAAAATAGGTAAACCAAAGGATGAAAAAAATGCCACATTTAATTTAATCACCAGAGATGTTTTTGTGTATTTCCTTCCATTACCTTGTCTATTCGTGTGTGTGTGTGTATGCACATACACGTGATCATAACAAATTGGGCAGAATTTTAAGTTACAAAAATATCCCAATTGGCAGGCCTGGTGGCACAGTGCTTACATTCATGCGCTCTGCTACAGCAGCCCGGGGTTCACTGGTTTAGACCCGAAGCGTGAACCTACACACCACTCATCAAGCCATGCTGTGGTAGCACTCCACATACAAAATCAAGGAAGATTGGCACAGATGTTAGCTCAGCGACAATTTTCCTCAAGGAAAATGAGAAAGATTGGCAACAGATGTTAGCTCAGGGCCAATCTTCCTCACCAAAAACAAAAAATCCCAATTAAAAATAGAATGGTTCAGTCTAGATGTAAAACGAAAACCTCAGATATGGTTTTTTGTACTACGATTACTTTACAGACACCTCTCTACAGTTTATGCCAACTCTCTAGTAGTTTACATAAAATATCAAAAACTAAGTTTGCCTCTTAGCTTCAATTATCTGTCCTGGAGGAAGACACTTTTCTTCCCTTGAACCCATTTCAATGCATAAAATAACAACTTCTTCCCTCTCCACCAATATGTCCACCATCTCCAGGACATACTGAACGAGGAAGCTTCAGAATTCTTCCCACCTCTTCACTCCTCTCTTTCGAAGAAGGAGTGGCTTTTTTTTTTTTTTTAAGGATTTTTATTTTTTCCTTTTTCTCCCCAAAGCCCCCCGGTACATAGTTGTGTATTCTTCGTTGTGGGTTCTTCTAGTTGTGGCATGTGGGACGCTGCCTCAGCGTGGTCTGATGAGCAGTGCCATGTCCGCGCCCAGGATTCGAACCAACGAAACACTGGGCCGCCTGCAGCGGAGTGCACGAACTTAACCACTCGGCCACGGGGCCAGCCCCAAGGAGTGGCTTTTTGACTGGAGAGATGGGAGAGCCGAAGAGCCTGTGAAGTAAGCCCATGCGGAAGTGGAACCCAGCGTCAGAAAGCAGGCCCCCGTCTCCATCTCTTCCCCATGCCGTCCTCCCTTGTGGTGACCGCAGCAGGAAGGGCACCTCCTGTGTGAGCTTCTCCAGCTGCACTGCCTGTGGCTGCAAGGGCGAACCAGATTCAGCCTGGGAGGAGAAGGAAGCCACGCTCTCCCTCCTGTCTCTGCTCCTCCCATCTGTCGTCTGTGTATGCATCAAATTGGTTAGAACCAGAACGGAGGCGGATAAGATGAGTCAGCACCCACATCCCAATGATGGGCTCCATAGAATACACTCTATATTTTATAATGCACATTCATGGGGTGTGTTAGGGGGATGTGTGCGTGTGGTGTAAGCATACATTATTTCTCAGACTTTGCATTACAAGCAGATAGAATAGCCAGAAAACAAATTTGCAATTATGTCAAAGCTAACCCAGAACTAGCAGAAAATTTAGCAAAATATAAGTTAAGAGCCATTCAGATCTACTCTGAAACCACCAACCTGGGCTCCCTTAGATGAGCGCAGCAGAGCAATTTTAATCCACTTAGAGGTAGCTGAGTGGTTTTTTAGTTTAGGGCTGGCTGATGCTCCTTTATTCCCTCTGCCTTCCTCATCCCTCAGTGTCTCTAAACACTACAAGGTGCTCCCTGTGTGGAACCGTTGAGGAACACACCATCCCATCCTGTGACGGTAATATTGTGCATCACCTTGACTGGACCACGGAGCGCCCAGATATTTGGCTAAACATTATTTCTGGGCGTGTCTGTGACGATGTTTCCGGTTACAATTAGTATTTGCATCAATGGACTCAGTAAAACAGATGGCCCTCCCCGTGTGGCCTCACCCAATCCATTGAGGGCCTGAAGAAACAAAGAGGCTGAGGAAGAATTTGGCTTCTCCCGCCTGACTGCTTGAGCTGGGACATCAGTCTTCTTTTGCTCTCGATGCCCCTGGTTCTCAAGCCTTTGGATTCAGATTGAATTACACCCTGGCTTTCCCGGGTCTCCAGCTTGCAGACAGCAAATCAAGAGACTTCTCAGCCGCCGTAATTCCATGAGCCAATTCCTTATAAGTCTCTTCTTATCTACATATCCTATTGGTTCTATTTCTCTACAGGGGCCTGACTAATACACATTCTAAGTCCCACATGGAGTTTGTTTTTTTCAAAGAAAGAAGATTCTCACCTGAGATGGTGCAGTCACCAAACTGCCAGACAAGATATAGGGATAAGAAGAGAAACAGGAAACACTTAGAAGTAAAGAAAGACAACAGGGGCGCCATCAGACCTTCTCTTTACTGACCTGACATCAGTGTGGAGCCTGGGAGATGGTCTGACAGCCGACCTAACACAATTCAGAGCACATGCAAGACTCCTATGGGGAATGTGCAAAGAGAGGCTGGGGGACCCGTGTCAGTAGGTGGACACTTCTTTACTAAAACAGGAATTACTTCAGAAGCTACAGAGCTTGAAAACAGGAACACCCGTCCTACCTAGAAAAGATGGAAATTAGAGAGAGAGAGAGAGAAATTGTCAAGGATTAGCTATGTTTACAGCCTCAAACACCTTCTACTGCGGAGCCTGGCAATATATATTTGCCCGTGTATATAATTTAGAGAGGTTTGTTCACCATGATTTTTCAGGTTGGGCAGAGGTAGGAGAGTGAAGGAGATGATATCCATTGTTGCACAGGATCTTCGAAATGGTGAAAATTAATTTCTGTTCAGCCCCTCTGAAGATACCCTATTTTCCTAGGAAACCCTGAATTCGTTTAGATGGGACTGGGGTAGATGTGCTTGGAACAGACGGAGAATGAGAACTGCAGTGTCAAAAGGAACTGCTGTTTGCTCTTGCTTTGTTATTCTTCCAGAAATAAAAATAATACATAAAAACTCCAGCTGCCCCTTAGCACTAATTGCATTAAGCATAAGCATTACTCGGTGTATGAATAAAGAAGTCACATTACACTTTTACCGAAAGTGATTTAAGCCCTTGCAAATTTAGTCATATTTCGCTATCATTCTTGCTATAGGGAAGACCCCTTCTGTAGCTCTTGCATTACACAGGAGCCTGGAGAGCTTTTGTGAACAAAAAGGTAAAGTCATTGTCTTAAAAAATTCTATAACTAGCATCCATCATGAAAAATAAATCTCCTCAATAAAATTTTTTTCCTAAAATTTTACTTAGAGCTTGGGGAGGGAGAATTCAATTTAATACTATCAGGCTAATGTTTTAATCTTGGGGTTACTTAGGGTAAACACTTCTCCTTATTCATTATTAGAGAGTGTGAGATCCCTGGTGGACATTGTGGAATCTGGTGGAGACAACTCTGACTCTCACAGGGTCCTTCTTGGGGGACTAAGGGAGATGGAGGGGCAACATAGACAAACCTGGTCTTTACGTATCAGACTCTAACCAACGGGGGCCAATACACGCACACTGTTAGTCACAATCTAAAATGCTAAGGGTGATTCCCACTTCCATTCATATATAATTTCAAATCTCCCTCTTCCTATATCCTCCTTTTTCCCTTTCAACTTACTGTCTCACTTCTTTCTTGTTTATTTTGTTTTTTCTTCTTCATTCTTCCATCTTATTTTAGGTGATCTAAATAAGCCGCTTTAAGATGTGATGAAATCACAGGCTTTAAAAATCTTGTCACCAAACTTTGAGGAAAGTTCTTTCACAAGATCATGGAAAGCCTCATGAATGCTCAGTCTTTGAACTAGCGGTTCTGCCTCTAGAAATTTATCTTAAGGAAATAATCAGAGATGATAAAAAATAATAGTACTCACTGAGTTTATCTCATGGGCCAGGCACTGGCTTTACATAGATTAAGTTATTTGATCTTTACATCTGCCTGTGATGTATCATCCCCATTTCGCACATGAGGAAACAGAAGAACAGAAAGATTAAGTGACTTGCCCAATAGTACACAGCTAGTGAGTGGGGGATTTGAACAATGAAAGTCTAACTTCAAAGCCAGCACTCTTAACTAGGGCGGTCCCCAAGGTGTGTGAGTCCTGGGCAAATATTTCTGATGGGGCCTCTGTGTATATAAACAATTTTATTAAAAACGTGTTTCACAATTCATGGGGCCATGTAAAGTATAGTGAATGAAGACTATCGGTGAAGATTTAGAATAATGGGTGGAGACGACGTATTTTCTACGTGTTTATTGTTCAATCTGTCCACTCAGAAGAAGATTCTTTGTAGTATCCAGGCACCATCTCTTCCTCTGCAGATCCAAGAACAATCTTTTCCTACTTTATTGTCAAATCTTCCATTCCAGGCTGATTTCCTATGTCCACCATGAGAAGAAAGGAGCAAGACCGTTATTACTCACAATGCCACGGCTCTTCCTACTGAAACAACATGGATCTCGCATCCTCTACAGGTCCCTCATACCATTTATTTAATGCTGCTTACATCATTACTCACGATGCTCTCAATGGTTGTCCCTGGGACCTAGCTGAGGGCAGAGGACTCCTGCCATCACCCTGCTGCCCTCAGATGCTGTAAACTAGAGGTGGTTTTGTGGTCGGAACACACATGGGAACAACTAACGCAGGTTCCCCCCCCCCCCCCCCCCCCCCCCCCCCCCCCCCACACACACTGTGCTCCAAGGTCAGGCAGTGGATTGATTGGTGGAGATCATCCAAAGGCTGGAGCTCCAAACTTGTCTTGTGTCCTCAGTGAGTAAGACGGTCCACTCTCAAAATAGGTTATAAAGCTGCTTATTGGTTCTGCTACAAAAACATACAATGCTCTATGGATTTTTAAATTGAAATTTGAATACCTCTTGTGTACTCTGTTTGATTTGGTAAAGTTGCCAAGGATTTCGTGTAGATTAATATAAAGCTGCCAGAAGCCCTTCTGAGAAATCCATTCCCTTATTGTCCTTGATGTTGCGGTTTCTTTAGCGATAATGAATTGTGCTACATGTATATTTGTGTATTTATGTTTAAAAATAACTATCTGCACACTTACTATGTCATCAATATTTTAGTTGCTTTGCAAATATTAATTCATTTAACCTTCATGACTACTCTAATTAGTAGGCACTATTACTACTCCTGTTTGTTGAGGAAAAAGTGAGGCACAATTTGTGACAACACGGATGGATCTTGAGGGCATTATGCTAAGTGAAATAAGTCAGACAGAGAAAGAGAAATACTGCATGTTCTCACTTACGTGGAATCTAAAATAGGCAAACCCATAGAAACAGAGAGTAGACTGGTGGTTGCCAGAGGCTGGGAGATGGTTGAAATGGGGAGATGTTAGTCAAACATACCAACTTCCAGGTGTAAGATGAACAATTTCTGGAGATCTAACTTACAGCGTGGTGACTATAGTTAACAATACTTTACTATATACTCGAAAGTTGCTAACAGAGTAGATCTGAAATGTTCTCACCACACACACACAAAGATACTTGTGTGAGACCATGGATGTGTGAAGTAACCTTATTGTGGTAATCATTTTGCAATATATATCCATATCAAATCCTCACGTTGTACACGTTAAACTTACACAATGTCGTATGTCGATTTTATCTCAATAAAGCTGGGAAATTTTTTTTTAAGTTAAAAAGGCCCATTAAGGACCTAGTCAAATGATTGAAAGTGGATTTACATAATTGTGAAGTTTCAAAATACTGGGGACAAAGAGAAGATCTTAAAACTTCCAGACAGATCATGTCACACGCAAATGATCTGAAATCAAAATGGCTTTTTTAATCTTTAAAAATAGCAACACTGGGGGCCAGCACCACAGCCAAGTGGTTGGGTTCCTGCACTCTGCTTTGGCGGCCCAGTGTTTTGCCGGTTCCGATCCTAAGCGCGAACCTAGCACCGCTCATCAAGCCACGCTGAGGTGGCATCCCACATGCCAAAACTAGAAGGACCTGCAACTAAAATATACAACTCTGTACCAGGGGGCTTTGGAAAGAAGAAGGAAAAATTTTAAAAATCCAAAAAAATTAAAAATTAAAAAAATAAAATTAAAATAGCAACACTGGAAACTAGAAGATAGTGGATCAATGGCTTCAAAATTCTGAAGAAAAATAATTTCAAAACTAGACTTCTGTACCCAGGTGCGACTGGCTGAATTATGTCCCCTCAAAATTCGTATGTTAAAGCCCCAACCCCCAGGATGTCAGCGTGAGATGATATTTGGAGATAGAGTCTTTACAGAGGTAATTAAGTTAAAATGAGGTCATTAGAGTGGACCCCAATGCAATACGACTTGTGTCCCTATAGGAACAGGAAGTTAAGATACAGACACTCACAAAGGGAAGACTATATGAAGATGGAGAGAGGATGACCATCTACAAGCCATGGAGAGAGGCCTCAGAAGAAACCAACCTTGCTAACACCTTGATCTTGGACTTCCAGGCTCTAGAACTGTGAGAAAGTAAATTTCTATTGTTTAAGCCAAAAAAAAGCGAGACAGTGAACTTAAGTACCTTGCTCAAAATCACACAGCTGGTAAAAGGCAGATCTGGGACCAGCCCCAGACAGTAGCTCTGGCATGAATGCCCTCAACCTCTGCACTCAGCTGTGTCAATAGGATATAAACAATGCGTTCTCCCAAGACGAACTCCCACAGTCATTGCAAAATGAGAAGCCATCTTTTCTCCGCATGAACACACGTCAAAGAGAAATGTTGGCATCAGCAACCCTCAAACAATGTTACATTTATACGTTTTAATTAGAGGCTATTTCTTTCAGCGATCTTAAATTTTATGAGGTAATGCTACTTCTAGTAAAATAGCCACAACTGGGGATGTCAGCAGAGTATGCTAAACAAAATAAAACTAGCAATGTCTTTCAAGGAATGTTCAAATGTTTGTGTCATTGCACAGATTGTCTCTTTCTATGGCAGTATAGAAAAGAGTTTCCTTTCCAACATGTTGACTGACTTCTTTGATAAGAATGTGAAAAATAGAAAGAAAGAAGAGGTCAAGATTTTTCAACTACTTTTTAATAGAGGGGTAAAGGTGTTTTGTTTGTTTATTTTTTTTGAAACTGTTAACAATTGGCTCTGGATCCTTTCCTATCTACCTACTCTCTTTTCAATTTCTAGGTTGTACGGAGGTACACTTAGCACTTAAATATTCATTAATGAATCCCTGATATTATGAGATTGCAAAAGATGTCACAACCTGAACATTTTTAACAATAAACCGACCACATTTATCAAAGAGTTTCTATTCCAACCGTTTCAAAATCTTTGGTTATTGGAATATTGATCACGATTTGATTTTACTAACAATCTACAATACAAGGCAAATGAGCTCAAAAGAAAAATGGCAATCTTGCTATATATATATAGAATTTCATAAAGTCATTGAAAAGAATGCTAAAGAACCACTCCACTCACTCACAAAGCCACTGGCAAATAAGTTTCTGGCAGAGTTAGAAGAATCGACAACTGAAGAAGAGAAATTGGACAAGGATGATGAAAAAGCATGGCTGAAATATCAAAGGACTAAGAAAAGATCTTGTAAAATATGAGGAAATCCTTGAATACATTTACAAGGGAAAATGACCCTCTTTCTAGGTTGCAGTGAAAGTCAAATGTGAAGAATGTCAAACTGTGCTCTCAGTTAACATCGTTGGAGAAAAATTAACCCTCCCCCAAAGCAAGCAATACTTAATTTCTCCTTTATCCTAAGAATGATCATGTAGATACAATAATAGCCTAAAATTTTTAATGTAATATAAAACTAATTTTCATAGTATTAGCTTCATTTTTCAAGATAAAATCCTAATCAAACGTTCTTTTTTATTTTCTATTTACTATTAAATGTTGGTTCCCGTTGTGTGCACATTCTTAAGTGGATCTTTTCTGGGACCAATTATTCTTGGATAATGAGGACTTTCTGTACTTTATGCTGACAGAGCAGAGGCTAAATGAGGTTAGCAAGGCTATACTGCTCGCTCATCTTCAACTTCCCTTCAATAAAAAACTCTTCTAAAGACCCACAGAGTCTGGAACGCAATGAGCTGCATCCATTTTCACCCTGCTTCACAGCCAAGATTTATCTGCTCATGACCAGCTTTGATCAACGCCTTGCAGCCCTGCAGAAACAGGTTCATGTGGACAGTCTTAGATTTAGCAGAGACTCAGAAAAGTCTCAGCTCTCCAGAATCACTCTGGCCGAAGTCAGGGGTCCTCAGTTAGGAGGTCTTTTGCTTCAGAATATTCCTCTAACTTAATAGTTTGCGTTGCCATACACAGAGAAGTATGAATTAAGCTAATTTTTGGCAAAGTCTCTTTTTCTTTGCCCATCAATACTCCCATTAAGTTCTTACATACTATGGATATTACTGAAAATGTGGATGAAGTGGTCCTCTGGCATGAATCAGATATTTTATTTCCTTATGGATGCGTCATGGTGTTATTTTCTTGCAAAGAACTTAATAACAAGCAATTATTTTCCAAAAAAATCTCTCAAAAATCATTTATTACAAACATATTCAGCTACCAAGAACTCTGTCTCCCTCTCGAGATCTAAACCTTCTTCTAGAGTTTATAACCATTTTTTTTCTATACAATAATCTTAGTTGATGAGGAAGTAGAAGGAAAGTGACCAGTGCTAAAGATTAATCCTTAGTTTAGACAGTTTCTCACTCGGGGAAATCCCATTGAAACTAAGCAAATGTCTCCAAAAAAAGAGTGAAAATTATATTTAACTCAACTAAAATTATATTTAGATATTTAACATAACTAACATGAAAGTGGAAGTCTTTCTTACGTACATGAACAGCTTGTTTCTTAGTCATTTTTTTCCCTCTTGGCTGCTAAAGTGAAATGTGACTAATATGTTCGTAGTGCCTTTCCTAAAAGGTTATAAAAAAAATATAATTTTTGTTTCTGCTAAACATGAACTGTTTGAGTTTCTTGATGACAAGTCTTGCTACTTTTCCATCTATTGGAGAGAAACAAAGTTCCATTCTTCCCAGAGTCAGAAACTCTTTATACCACGTTAAAGGAAAGTTGTGTTAGTGGACTTTGTGTCCGTAGTACTTAAAATAATATCAATTAAAAGAGACCCTTAATTCAGAAAACAAAGATTTAAAAAAAAAAAAAAGCCCATTCAGAGGTAGAGCTAGGGCTAAATTGTCACTAGTCCCCTTTGGGAATACAAGTAATGCTAGCATGAAAACATCTCAATATTAGCCTCCTCTCAATAATTTAGATGTTGATTTGCCAATCTGCCAATTGTCTTGGTCTGTGGCCAGTCTATTTCACCCTTTGTTTCCTTCCTTCCTAAACACATGGCTCATTAGAATATCCACTAGGAGGAGGATACGATAACAAGGACTAAAACTTGAATTCATCAATTTCAACAGTTATTTGCAACGCTAATTCAATGAGCTGAATTTAAAATGATAATAGATTTGGGATTGTTTTTGTTCACTTCAATTATTTGTACCATTCCTGGTGAATTTCCTTTTTGTATGATTGGTGTCTACCCTCCTGTACCAAGTGTTAAGAAATGAAATATATCATTAACTTAATTTTTTCAAAAATCAAGTTAAATTGAACTCTGAGAGGAAAGTTAATAGCAGTCATTACTGGGACTCGAGTCTCTGTTTTCCACTGTCTTCTCTGTCTGCTGGCCAGGATCTTTTGAGGGCTTCTGAGGTCTTATGACAAAGCAGAACATTTGGGAAATACCACTGCTCTGTGGCCCTTCCTGGCCACTCGTGATATCACAGTTGTCTATGACTTCACAGACCTTGGAAATTGTTCCACAGTTTTAGCGTCACCTTTGGGCAGGGGACTCAGCACCCAGGGACCAGCTGCCAGAGATAGTCCCTCACTCATGCTCTTCTGAGGTTCCACACCCTCCCTCAGTCACTAAGAGTTCAAATCTAACTACTGTCCCCGTCTTGTATTAATTGTTCTCTCTTGTCCCTTACCTTCCCTCTCACTCCAGATACAGGTCTCTCTTTCCTCTGTCAAAATCTCTTATTGTTTTCATTTTCAAAAACAAAAGCCAGAAAGAGAGATTGTCTTCAGGCAACTTCCACTTGACTTTGGGAAATAAACTTCCCTCAGAAGGAAAATCCCAAAGTCCATCCCTCTTCTTGGAAAAAGACTAAAAATAATAAACAGGAGGAGGCAAATGTAATACATCTCAATAATTATCATTTATGATGTGGTTTATAATTAGATAACAAATAAGAAACATAAAAACGCAAAATAAATGCAATGAGTAAGATGATGAATGAACGACATAAAATGGAGATGGAAAAAAGTTGTTGGCAGTCGTTAAAAACTAAGTTGTTTTGATTTAACTTGGCCTCAGATTGCTGACAAAGATGGCTTATGTTCACAGGACTGCTGGATTTATTTTTCCCCATTCAAAGGAGAATCTTCAGCTTTGATAGTTAATATTTGGCCTCAAAGCGCAATTCCAGCAACATTCAGTGTTCCTCCAAGATGGGCATGTAGACGAAATGTCCTGTCAGAATCACCAAGTGCGGATTCCTGGACCCTCTCCAGGACTACTGCGGCCCCAACGTTGATGGCTTGTCGTGATTACAGCAGTCCACACGCTCCAGAGCAACACGTGACCCGGTCAAAGCCAAATATTCTTTCAGTCACTGGCCAGTTAAAAATTTCCATCTCAGGACTTCCATCCTGTTCCCAAGCCTATCACATCCCCTTCTTTCTGCTACTGCTAATTTTGAGGGGCTGGCCTGTGTCCATATCTGGGCAGAAGCAACAAGGACCAGGTGAGTCGCTTCCCTGATTGGCCCCTGACTGTCCTCAGTTGTCTTTCAGCAGCTCTGGTTCTTCCCATAAGCATCACACTGTCATATTCATCTCACAGGTAAATCTTTGCCTCCTGGACAAACATCAAAATAAATTATACATAGAATTCTTATCTGCAAATATTGAGTCCCATTTGTCTATCTCACTTTGGGCTATACCCCAGGTGAAGCTCTTCTCCAGTTATCTCACCAGGAAATATTACAGCTCTTTGTTTTCAACATTGCTCTTGCTTCTGAGCACTCACTTCTACTCTGCACCCACTTCTCAACGGTTCAGCGCCATTTTGATATTTAGGGTTATTTGTTGTTTAGTGATGTAAACCTGTATAACAACTCTTGGAAATTCTGGGCAAAGCATTTAAAGTCAAATGAGTTATGAGCGTGGTGCTCTTGCAAAGCACCAAGATTGGAACCCTGTTGAGAGTGAAAGGGATGCTATTGATTACGCTGGGACAGGAGTTGAGCAGAACCACTTTGGGCAAACAGAGATGGTGATTACCTCAGTGATAACGGGCACTCTGAGAGGTGCTACAATGGCCAGTTTTTCTTTGTTTCTTTCTTTTTTCTAATGATTGATCTCAACTTTCCCTTAAGCCTCTATTTCTGTTGACAGTTGAAAAAACTTAATTTTACCATTTAAGAAGAACTTGATTCAGATTTGAAACTTAACCCAGTCTCTCTCGAGGTAAAACCTCAGGCTCTCAGAGACTCTTGTCTCTCCTCCTTTGCTCCTCCTGGTAACATCCAGGTGCTGGGGAAGTTTCCTGAAGATTGTGTGTAAGTAGGATGCTCTGGTCCAAGGGCTATTCAGCAGTCCTTGCTGTCCCTGTTGACCTTTGGTAGATGGGCAACTCAAGCCTTGTGGTCGTTAGGCATGGAACGTAGTCTTCGCTGTGTCTGCTACCCAAATGACTGCCGTGGAGTGCCTCCCTGTTTGTTTTCAGCATTCTCAAGCCCAGCAGTCACCTGGCCTGCTGTCTTGGCCCCATCCTGGCTCCTACAGTGCTGCAGGCCCTCTGAAGCCCACCTCTTTAGAATCAGGCCAGCTTGAGAGGGTTCACCTCTCAGTCTTGCTTTGGGATCCTCTTGACTTCCTCTGGAGCACTTCCTGGCAGATCTACTGCCCAGGTAAAGACGGCATACTCTGCCAGGGCGTAGGAGAACGTTTGGACTCCTGAGGCTCCACCCATGGACTCTGGGTGTAGGGGGTGGGTAGGAAGGGAGTTGCTTCTTAAGTTGTTACACCCATGATACGCAGCTGATCAGTTACCTTGCTCACTATTTTAAGGAGTTTACCTATTTTAATTCTTTTAATCTTCACAACAACTTTCTAGAGTAGGGACTATTAATACCCCTGGGTTATAGATGAAGAAACAGGAACCGAGAATTAGTAATTTGCCTGAGGTCACCCTGCAAATAAGAGACAGAGCCAGGATTTGAGTGCAGGCAGCCTGACTTCAGGGGCTCTGCTCTGAGCCACTACAGAGGGGGAAGTTTGGGGATTAGGCTGATAAAATGTGATTCCTCAACAAGTTTCTCTTCCAAATAAATTGTTTAGATGTTGAAAATTCTTCTGACATGAACAGATACTCTGACATTCAATATTTTCGAGAATCTAGGTCAGCCCCTTTGTTAACCTAGAGCTTCATTAAAAAACAGCATCTACTATCCTTATTACTCATAATTAAAATAATAACTTTATTCACTTGTTGCTTGTAAACCCCACCGATGTGACACTCTAATACATAAATGTGATTCCTTCAGAATTAGGTGTGGAGATCTCTGATGTCTTCTCCTCTTATGGTTTTAATTGGATGCCAGTAAATATTGGAATAGTTTGTAGTGCCTTAATTATATTTTCAAAACATGAAAAGTCTTCTTGAACACTTGTGGTTTTTCCTTTCGTTTCTGTTTTCCTTTCTCTCCTTAGCAGAGCAAATATTTATTTCAGAGACAAAGGAATTAGTCACTCTGTTCTAAATGTTCCCTTATCTTTCTATCTCTAATCCAATCTTGCACTAATTCCAAAGGACAATTGTGCAATTTCTGGCTCTTCTGAAATATGTCCCATTCATCCCCTGAAGCCTTGGAAACTCACTTTCTCCACAGTGCTCTCCTCCCCAAGCCTTTATGCATTTTCTTAATTCTCTTTCTGTTTTTGACCAAAAGTTCGCTCTTCTCCCAAATTCCTAGATTTTTAAAATCCTCTCTATCTTATTTTCTAGTTATTGGGTGAGTTCTGTTTCTGCCATTTTTCCCTCTCTGTTTTTCCCCGGGATTGCTTGGGTGATTCAATTTCTGGGCTTCCAATGTCTAATTGCCGAATTTTTATTGCTGTTGACCATAAAATTCTGCCCAGTCACTAGGCTGTGAAAAAGCAAATGAAAAATTGCTCCTACTGCCTCCCACCCAGCTGGGTGGCTCTGGAGCCAGAGTCCAAGAAAGCATACTTTTTCTCCCCATGTTCCTGGATTCAGGAACCTGTTCAATAAACATTATCAATGGGACCACCCGAGTAATTGCCTATTGATAACCACCTAGAATCTAGAAAATTTGTTTAAGTATAGTTTCATTTTCATTTTGATTCAATCTCCACATTGCTGTTACATAGAGAATGTTATTTATCTTTTTCCATTGGTTTTTCAATCATCGGTGTCGTAGGCCCACAGGTCCGGTGAAGCCATTTTGGCACTGGAGTTTTAGGTCCCTAAGAGTCGTTATCCCTTTCAAAATAAGCAGCACTGGCTTCTTGAGCCTTGGCTGGAATTTGGAGACCTGGAGCTGGGCAGGGGACAGAAGCAGCATTCTGAAAAGAAGAGAGAAATAAGAGGCAGCAGTTTCTGGAAGAAAACAAAATAAAAGTCATCCTCTTGTCCAATAGAGTTGACAAGTCAAAGGGGCCAAACCGAGAATCAATTTGGTAGACGATGGAGTAAAAATCAGAAAATATTAACAGCTAACGTATTCATTCATTTTCTCATTTGATTCTCATAATCTCACCACCAAGAAGGGACGGAGCTGGAAAATGACCCATGCAGTGTGACCGGAGAGCCTGTCCACATCGCATCTATGCTCAGCTCCTCTGGTTTACGGTCTTTGAGAGGCCATTACCTGCCCTAGGTCATTCACTAATACACGGGAATCCAGGCTTGCAACATCTGTCTGACTCCAGAACTCTCTACATTCTCGAATCTCTACTGAGCTGGGGACAGAGCCCCAGAGAACTTCCTCTGAGCTGGAAGGGGCTGCTGTAGTTGATTTTTGAGGACATCTGCAGAGTGGGTTGTGGACCTGGCTTATACACGTAGCCTCAGTAAGGATGACATTTTAGGGTTATTGGTGCTTTGCTTGCATCTTGACCCTTTAGAATGCTCATTTTATTGCCTGGTGGCTATGTTTCTTCCGTTTTGACTAGATACGTTATGTTTCTTTCTGGCTGCTTATTTTCCTAACTTTTTTGGTTTGGGGCCAATTTACCACAAAATACAGATGTTCCTAGTAATTTTTTTCATGTGTTTAGGTCCTCTTTTGTGTGTTCATGAGTTTCATGCCAAAGCTTCCCTTTTCTCCAAAAGTTTATATGTTTATACAGCTATGTTTCTCCCCTAACCCTTTTGTAAATTGATTTTGAAATTTTAGTTTTTAATTTTAATTAATAGACTTTGTTTTATTGAGCTGTTTTAGGGTTACAGAAAAACTGAGCAGAAAGTACAGAGATCCCATATGTCCTCTCTCCCCAGTTTTCCCTGTTATTATCGTCTTGCCTTAATGTGATGTATTTGCTACAACTGAGGAGCCAATATTGACACATTATGATTAACTAAATTCCGTAGTTTACATTAGGATTCACTCTTTGTGCTGTACATTCTATGGGTGTTGACAAATGCACAATGACGTATATCCATCCTTATAGCATCACACAGAATAGCTTCACTGTCCTAAAACTCCCCTAGGCTCCACCTATTCAGCTCTCCCAGTCTACCCCTAAACCCCTGGCAACTGCTTATCTTATTACTGAATCCATAGTTTTGCCTCTTCCAGAATGTCTTATGTGTTGGAATCATATAGTATGGCACATTTTCAGACTGACTCCTTTCACTTAGCAATGTGCATGTAAGGTTCCTCCATGTCTCTTCGTGGCTTGAGAGTTCATTTCTTTTTATTACTGCTGAATAATTTTCCGTTATATGTAGGTACCACCATTTATCTATTCACCAATGAAGACTATCATGGTTGCTTCCAAGTTTTGGCGATTAAGAATTAATCTGCTGTAAACATTCACATACAGTTACTGTGTGGACATAAGCTTTCAGCTCATTTGGGTAAATATCAAGGAGCACAATTGCCAGATCATATGGTAACAGTATGCTTAGTTTGTAAGAAACTACAGAGTGTCTTCTGAATTGGCTGTGCCAGTACAGTCTCACCAGCAATGAGCGAGAGTTCGTTCCTGTTGCTGCACGTTCTTACCAGCATTTGGTGGTGTCAGTTTTATGAATTTTAGCCGTTCTAATAGATGTGCAGAAAAACTCGTTGTTGTTTTCGTTTGAAATTCCCTAACTACATACGATACCATGCATCTTTTCATATGCTTATTTGCCATCTATATGTCTTCTTTGGTGAGGTGTCTGTTCAGATCCTTTACTCATTTTTAAATTGAGTTCTTTTGTTTTCTTATTGTTAAGTTTCGAGTTCTTCATATATTTTGGATACCAGTCCCTTATCAGATATGTGTTTTGCAAATATTTTCTTCCAGTTTGTGGCTTGTCTTTTCATTCTCTTAACAGTGTCTTTCACAGAGCAGAAGTTTTAAATTTTAATGAAATCCAGTTTGTCAATTTTTTTCACAGATCATGCTTTTGGTGTTGTATCTAAAAAGTTTTGCCATATGCAAATTCACCTATATATTTTATTTGTTATCTTCTAGAAGTTTTATAGTTTTGTATTTTAAATTTAGTTCCATAATCTATTTTGAGTTAATTTTTGTGAAAAGAGTGAGACCTGTGTCTAGATTCATTTTCTTGCATGTGGATGTCCCATTTTTCTAGTACCATTCATTGAAAAAACTGTCCTTTTGCCATTGAACTGCCTTTGTTCCTTTGCTAAAGATCAGTTTACATTTATGTGGGTCTGTTTCTGGGTTCTGTATTCTGTTCTATTTTTCTGTTTGTTTATTCTTTTGCCATTAAGACATTGTCTTAATTCCTGTAGCTTTATAGCAAGTCTTGAAGTTGGGGAGTATAAGTCCTCTGACTTTGTCATCTTCCTGCCATATTGTGGTGGCTATTCTGGGTCTTTTGCCTTTCCATATAAACTTTAGAACCAGCTTGTTAATATTTACAAAAATAATAAGTTGCTGGGATTTTGATTGGGATTGCATTGAATATATAGATCAAGTTGGGAAGAACTGGCATCCTGACAATATTGAATCTTCCTATCCACGTACATGGACTATCTCTCCATTTATTTATATTTTCTTTGGTTTCTTTCATCAGAGGATTTTAGTTTTCCTTATATAGATCTTGTACATATTTTGTTAGATTTATACCTAAGTGTTTCATTATTAGAGTGCTAATATAAATGGTATTGTGCTCTTAATTTCATATTTCAATTGTTCATTGCCAGTAAACAAGAAAGCAATTAACTTTTAGTATATAAACTTTGCATTCTGCAACCTTACCATAATTGATTGTTATTTCCGGGAGGTTTTTCTTATTGTTGCTGTTGATTCTTTGGAATTTTCTATGTAGACAGTTGTACTGTCTGTGAACAAAGACAGCTTTATTTCTTCCTTCTCAATCTCTATACCTTTTATTTTCTTTTCTTGTCTTATTGCATTAGTTAAGACTTTCAGTACAATATTGAATAAGAGTGGTAAGAGTGGTTATCCTTGCCTTCTTTCTGATATTAGAAGGAAAGCATATAATTTCTCACCATTAAATATGATATTAGCTGTAGGGTTACTGTACATGTTCTTTATCAATTTGAGGAAGTTACCCTTTATTCCTAATTTGCTGAGTGTTTTTTTTTAAATCATAAATGGGTATTAGATTTTGTCAAATGCTTTTTCTGCATCTTTTGATATGAGCATATGATTTTCCTTCTTTAACTTGTTGTGATGGATTACATTAATTGATTTTCAAATGTTGAGCCAGTCTTGCATGCCTGGAATAAATCCCACTGGTCATGGTTTATAAATAATTTTATACATTGTTGGACTCAATTTGCTAACATTTTGTTGAGGATTTTTGCATCAGCGTTCATGAGAGATATTGGTCTGTAGTTTTCTTTCTCATAATGTCTTTGTCTGGTTTTGGTATTAGGGTTATGCTGGCCTCATAGAATCATTAGGAAGTATTCCCTCTGTTTCTATTTTCTCCTTACCTCTGTTTACTTCTAGATTTTTTCCTAAGCCCCAAAAGAGTCAGTAATCCTAAACTCATATATGTTAAACATGGGCCTGCCCCATCCCATAAGTTGCATCATATTTTATGTAAGAGAACAGGGACAATGATTTGCTTTTAATCATTTTGTGGCCTTAGGTTGCATCACTGTGACTTCTTTTGGTAAAACACGGATTCAAGCCAGAAACATCTTATTATCAGCAATAGCATACAGAAAAATTTTCTAAAAGTCATCTTGCCTTGGCAGTGGTCCCAAGATTAATTGTCAAGAAATGTCTGTCTATTTATTTGGCATCATTGTAAATCAACCAAAGTAGTTTCCAGAAAATTTCCCTTTATGGGGATAATGTTTGACAGAAGAGATGCATTTTCAGAAAATAAGCAGCCTTTTGTAAGGAAAATTCCTTTGAATAAAACTGCCTTCAAAATACTTTGCAGCAACAACCAAGAAAGAGCTTCTGCAGGAAAAAACAAAAAACAAAACTTGATTCTAATTCCAAGGCCAATGACACCACGCTGTATATAATACAGGTTCTTTTGTGCAAAAGTAACAGCGTGAGTACAAAGGGAACGTTTATGAGAGCCAACATGATAAATGCGAAGAAAATAGCAGCTAGAAACTGCAATCCAATTTTTTTTCTGTGTAGAAAATCAATGAACCACAAGCATCTAATAAATCGGTCAATTATACACACACAGACACCAGGCTCTACAAGAGATATAATATTAGATTTTGCAAATCATTATTGTCTCATGGAGATTTTATCACAGTAACTTCCACTGATTAAAACGTCAGTATAAAACATTGCCTTTCATTCAGGTAGCTAGTACAAACACACGCTCTGTAATGATGGAATGTAATAATTAGATAGTAGGCAGAGCCCACATGTTAGCAAACAACAAAACAAAAATCAGACTGACGAAAGAAAATTAAAGAGCTGTGAAGCACGACTGAGGTGGTTTCAGGCTTAGTTCTCCAGTGCAGATATGCTGAGCAATACCCAGATACCTGGACGGCAGTCATTGGGCATGTTTCCATAGCAACTCCAATGGCTTGGCTGGGGACTTATCATGGGGGTTGCAGAGCTAGGATTTCTCTAAAAGGGGAATTAAGAAACTTTTTTTAATGAAAAAATTTTATCCCTAGTTTGAAAAATTAAGTATCTTTTCTAAAACCTTTGAGTTCTTTCTCAGCCTTGTTGCCCAGGGTACCATTGGAGGGCGTGGCAAGTTCCCTTTTATATTCTGTAGTCAGACCTTTTAGGACAGACCCAGGTGGAGGCTTCCTGACCTTACAGCAGGGCTGGCTTAGTTTCTACTCACTAGCAACAAGGCCCTAAGAGGGACTCTGGGCCTGAGTGAAAAGTCCCTTTTGGAGGGGATGCTCCCAACAATGATGGACCAGTCAAAAATCATTCCATAGAATTTGCCCTGGACCCGCTTTTGGATCTTACCCCTTTATTTACTCTGTCTTCCCCCATTTTCCTCAGCCCTGACTACCTGGGAAACAAAAGGGAAATCTCTGTCTTCAGTCTCTTCATTCTAAGGGAAAACTCCACTGAAAATCTATAGCAGGACTAAATCTCTATCGTAAGGGATACTGTGCTTTATGCTTGACTCTGGATCATGTGTGACCCTCTGACCCAGACCGGTGTGGACAATGATTGTTAAGGACTGAATGTTTCTGCAGCCCCCAAATTCTTGTATCAAAGCCCAAATTCCCAGTGCGGCTGTGTTTGGAGAGGTGATCTCTATGGAAGTAATTAGGGTTAACGAGGTTATATGGGTGGGGCCCTGATCTGATAGGATTTGTTTCCTTCTAAGAAGAGACACCTGAGCGCTCTCTCTCTCTCTCTCTCTGTCTCGGTGCATGAGGACATAGCAAGAAGGCAGCCGTCTGCAAGCCAGGAAAAGACTTCTCTCACCAGGCATCAAATCAGCTGGAACTTTGATCTTAAACTTCTCACCTCCAGAACTGTGAAAAAATAAACTTCTGTTGTTTAAGCCCCTTAGTCAAAGGCGTTTGTTATGGCAGCCCCAGCAGACCAATATAACAGCAGAACATTCCGTCAGAGAGGGAGTTAGTCATCACCGAAGATCCTCTCTGTTAGACGCACATGATTCAGCCCTGGCAGTCCTAGAAGCCTGCAATAAAAAACCACTCCATCACTGGCCTTCACGTTTGGAGTGACAGCATTTTCTCCCATACACACAGATGTATCTGGAAACCCTAAAGGAAGACAGCACGTTAGGGTGACTTCGGGGTAGTGACTGCCTTTGTGTCTGCTTAGCTCATGTTATGGAGGCTGCTCAAGGCTCGTGACAGAACTACTGGACACATTGAGCACCTCATAACCTCTTACAGATGGGACACAGATGGTCGGTAACTTTCACCAAAGCTAGGCAAGCTGTGGGTAATCAGGACCCTTGGGTGCCACTTTTGGCAACAAAGTAGAGAATTTATTTTGGCATTTTTACCCCCATCAAAGGCTGTGGTTCTTCCTAACACTCCTTGCCACCTCATTTGTTCATCTGCAGCCTGTGCTGAGGTGGCAATGGAATGGCCTCCTGCCACTGGGAGCTGCTCAGGGGGAGACGTGCAGGCTGTATAAGGGGGGAGAGACGTGCGTGCATTGGGCTGATTGTGATCTGTTCATTTTTTACAGTGACATCTTGACTGATTTATTCTTACTTTAGTGCTCCGGTTGTTACTGCTTCCTGAGCATATTTTTTTCTTCCATTTTTGTCTCTTTTCTGTTTCCCATCCTCCAAATGAACATCCTCAAAGAGAACTTGGACCCCGAAAATATTTGGAGCCTATGAGGTATTGTTTGTGAAGTACAAGACATTCAACTCTAATTACCTGTATTGTTAAGTTATATCAATGGGGACATTATTCTAGTTATTCACTTTAAATACACTTCCGAGGAGTTTGAGGTTCACGCTCCTCTATGACTTTTCAAACATTAGGTGAGTAAGCACAATACATACCCTGTTTCGGAGTGCAGTATCAGGTTTTGTGTACCGGAAGCACTGTGCGTGGACCCCCTCCATTTCCGCTCTGGCAGTTCTGTCCATAGTATATCTTCCTAATGAGTGAATGTTTAACGATTGGTGCCCTGGAGGTGTTTGCCAATTTCTGTGGTACGAACATTCCCCCACAACCTATTTCAAGCCACCAACATAGTGCCACTGAATGTGGGAAGAGATGCATACAGTTGGCTTTTGGGCTCCTTCATGGTGTGGATACCAGGTCTAATGTTTTGGAAAGGGAGAGTTAACCATCTGTACCTGATGTTTGATTAGAGCCCTGCTCCTAGGCTTCCTTGTCCCTTGAAATCACCCTTTGTGGGGTGCCAGCCTTGTGGCATTGTGGTTAAGTTTGTGTGCTCTGCTTCGGCAGCCCAGGGTTCGCCAGTTCAGATCCCAGGCACAGACCTACATACCACTCAAGCATGCTGTGGTGGCGTCCCACTTACAAAACAGAGGAAGATTGGCACAAATGTTAGCTCAGGGCCAGTCTTCCTCACCAAAAAAATAAATAAATAAATAAAATCTTGTGTTACCTAGCCCTGCATCCCTGATGCATGCACTAGCTCCCCAAACACAATGGGTAAAATATAACAAAGCTTTGAAAACACAGCAAAATCCAGCAGTCTTCCTGCACCTTCTTTCCCTAGATCACACCCCTCACCTCTTTAGCTCAAAAACAATATTTCACCAGAGAGAACTGTTCCCACCGTGTCTCTACGATCCAGTTTATTCATTAAACTCTGATAAGTACAATTTTCTACCTCAGTGGAAGATGCAATGACACTCGTGAAACAGTGACACATAGTCAATTTGGTTTATACAAGATAAGAAAAGCGCAAGAGAGACTTTCAGTTGCCTCCTCATGTCAAAACTAAGAAAAAGGTTTATTGCGCCTGGCGTACGGCCCACCCGCTGGCCGGTGGTTGTGGCTGGGACGGTGGTTTTCTCCCCAGGGCAACTTTGCCAGTGTTTTCAGGGATCGTGCCTGTTCTCCAGCCTTATGCCAGAGCACCTCTGCTTCAGATAAACTCTTTTTCTGCTGTAAGTTGAACAAAGTTGGCCTTTGCTTGCAGTCAGGAAGATCTCAGTCTCTAAATCGAGAAGCTTTGGTTCACCTCCGAGGCGTCCCACCTGCTAGCTTGCGTCCTAAAGCAAATTTCTCTCCATGACTCAGGTTCCTCAGCGGTAAAACTGGAATTAGACCTGTCGTGGAGTTCTGATGACGCTTCAGTGCGTTAATACACGAGGCCCTTAGAACGGTGCCTGGCACGTAGAGAGCCCCCAATAACTTAGTTATCATCATCATACTCGGTACATTTCAGCAAAGATTGGTTGATGTCAATCAACTCCAAATGCAAAGGAGAAACAAACAGCCATTAAACCATTGCTTTTTATGGCACATATCTTACAATTTCTCCAACAGAAGAAACCTCTTCGTAGTGTAACAGCTTCAGACTTGATACAGAACGGAGAATACGTATTTAGTTTTTCCATGGTCATCAGCAGTTTAAAAGTTGATTGCTCTTTAAATCCAGCATCTGTTAATGTTTAAAGCAATTCATGGTTTTCCTCAGAGCACATGATTTTGGACAAAGACAACAACAAACAGAAAGTGCCAAAATGGGCTCACCAGCTCGTTTGCATAAAATGAAATGATTTGAACAAAATCTTTATATGAACTGTGTATATACTTACTCAGTTCCATATTAACAGAAACTTTTATTATCTTTCTCAAAAATTCCTCTGATATTTGCCTTTTCAAATTCTGGAATGGCTCTGCTAATTTCACTGTCACATACTCATTTCCTTCTTGGCAAAATTCATTGTTTTGCTTTGGTGTTTTAAATTTTTCTTTAATGTTTCCAACATTTCTAACACATGGGCAATTCTCTAAACTCTGGGCTTCTACTTTTTTTTTTTTTTCTGTTCTTTTCAATTCAAAAAAAATACACTTTGCAATTTTCAAAGTGTATTTTACAATTATCAAGTTGGCTGCTGGCTTTTCTCGAGATGATTCATTTATTCATTCAACAAATAGACATAGAGCTCTTGTCTGGAGCAGGGCTGGACCAGATGCCGAGCACAGCTTGAGGAGCAAGGCATGACCCCATCCTCAAAAAGCTTACAGTTCAGCACGAAGAGAGACCCTTTGACCAGAGGTCAGTTCACGGTACGATGAGAGCACAACAGAGGAAGCCTAACTCAAGCTTGGGGGATCAGCAAAGGATTCCTGCAGGAGGTGACATTTAGCCAAGATTTGTACAATAAATGAGAGTTAGCCTAGTGAAGAATACTGTTTCTCCTTAATCTGCTTGCGGGAGGGGTGTATAATGAACTACACAATGCTCTGAATATATTTCATGAATTTTTTCTTTTAAAAAGGACAAACAATTTTTAAGGTCCTATAAACATTCACTTTCTTTTGACAAGCAAGATGTAAACATAGCAGATTCCAAAAGTGACCATTTTTCATGTATTTTCAGCATAAACTGTACTCAATTTCAAAATACTTTATAAATTCGTCTTAGCTCGGGTTGCTATAAAAACATCATAGACAAGGTGGCTTAAACATCAAATATTTACTTCTCACAGGTCTGGAGGCTGGAAGTCTGAGGTCAGGGTGCCGGCATGGTTGAATTCTTGGGGAAGGCCCTCTTCTTGGTGTGCAGAAGGCTCCTTCTTGCTGTATCCTCACATGGTGGAGAGGGCGAGCTCTGGCATCTTCATCCCCTTATACTGGGGGCTCCACCCTCATGAACTCGTCTAACCCCAGATCCCTCTTAAAGGCCCCACCCTCCAAATACCATCACCTTGGGGATTAGAGCTGTGGATGCAGTATTTGTAGATCTGAGGAGGACAGAAACATTCAGTTCACAGCAATACTTTATTGCGTAGTTGTTCCTATATTTTATTTTTCGTATTTGAGAAATATATGAGTTCATTTTAGAGACGTAGTTCCCTAGGAATAAATCAAATTTATTAAGAAGGAGACAATGAAATTTTTTTTTTTTTTTTTGCTTGAGGAAGATTTGCCCTGAGCTAACATCTGCTGCCAATCCTCCTCTTTTTTTACTTGAGGAAGATTAGCCCTGAGCTAACATCTGTGCCAATCCTCCTCTATTTTTTTGTATGTGGGATACCTCCACAGCGTGGCTGGGAGTGGAGTAGGTCCAGCCAGGATCTGAACCCGTGAACCTGGGAAGCCAAATAGGAGCACATGGAACTTTAAGTACTTGGCCACAGGCCCAAAACATTGAATTTTTAAGGCCAATAAACATAATAGACTACCAAGAAGTTTAACTCCCACTGAAAATTCATACATAAAATTAAAACCCTTTGTTTTTTAATTGCAAATTAGAGGTAAAATTGTTTTCTATTTTTACTCAAGATTCTTTTGCAATGTATGCAGTGGCTATTCTGAAAGACTAACATCCGTGGGGAAATACTGCACCCACATCTCATATTTGTTTTGAAACATTGCTTTGCGTTTTTCAATTCTAGCCTACTGAAATATGACATATCGAAATTGTCGGCTCTCATAACCTCACCCCCTCTCCTTCCCATCATGCAGTGCTTCCCTGTCTGACCCCCAGCCCAGGTCAACCTTCTTGCCTGCAAATTGTTGAAAATGTTCTTTCATCCAGGTTGACTACTAACCCTTTATTCATAGCCACAGACCTCCAAAGGCACTCAGGACTCTCAGTAACCCTATTCCCCTAGTAAATTTATCATTCTCCTCTGCGATGGTTCTTTTAAATCTCTCTTCTGCTTAAGCATCTCATGTACCCTTTCTCTCCCCACTCTCAGCTGATGACTTTATCTTCTTTTTCACTGAAGTGATAGAAATATAGTGGAAACAAATCTCATCATCACAAATGCAGGTGTGAGAAAATACAGTTATTTTTCTATGACTGATCTATTTTTCTATTTCTATATTTTCTACAACTCTTATTCCACTAATGGCAAAAAATTGAATTCCAGGTTCTTCAGTCATTTTAGCATTTTCTTAGTACTTTCAAACTCAGTCCACTCAGGATGATTGTCTTTCCTTTATTTTTCCCAGATGACATTTAAAATCCAGGGGGTTTATATAGTGTAATCAGGAAGAACATATAGCTCTGAATGCTGAAAGGCCTGGAAAGAATGGCCAGCCTGGCAGCAATTTTGACCTAAAAATAGAATTTCCCACTAAAAGATATCAGTCTAAATTCAAGACTACTGAGTTTTTACTTAGTCTTTTCAATATGAAATTTGTTTCTTCTTGCACCCACACTGCAGATCCTGTTGTCAAGAATGCTGGAGATGATGAATTAGAATTTCATGTAATTACTCATTTGATTTATTCTAAATTACACAAAAAGTAGTCTAAGACGAACAATATTTTTAGCAATACGATTATGAAAATACTTAAAAAGTTATTTTTGCAAGAGCTCTTCCCCTTTTTTTTACAGCTGGACTATTTCTATATTGTCAGACCACATAGTTATTACATACTTTACTCTTTTCTTTCTCAAGCAGTGTTAATTTGTCATGTAAGTATATATTTAGAGTTCACCACCAGTCTCTATGTTAATGTCTTTTCTCTAATTTTGTTTGTCTGAAACACATTCTCCAGTTTCTGAAGAAAGTACTCATGAGAGCAGTGTCTTCTGAGTTCTTGAGTTTTGATCACGGTTGGTCTGTAGCTTTAACACTTGAAAGTCATTTTGGATGGATATATAATCCTTCATCCACATTTCCCTTCCTTGAGTATCTTAAATATGCTATTCCATTTTTCTTCCAGCATAAAGCATTTTTGTCAAAAATCTGGGAGACAACATGATTTTATTTCCCTTATGTAAGTGGCCTAGTTTTTTGCTGGGTGCCCAAAGGATTTTTTTTTAAGTCCAATAGTTTTATTAGAATATATTTCAATATTGGTCATTCTGAGTTGGGTTTTCTCAGGATTGCACTATGGCTTTTCGATATGGACTATGAGTTTTATTGTTGTTATATAGTGTAGGAAAGTGTTTTTTCCTTTCTTTTTGCTGGTTCCTGCCATTTGTTCTGTTCCTTGTTCTGTTCGTCTTCAGAGTCTCCTATTCTAAATTTGTTGGGTCTTCTTTGCCTGCCTTCTATATTTATCACTTTCTTTCTAATCTTTTTTAACCTCTTTATTCCTTAACTTTTTATATTAAATTTTTACTCTTTTCAATCTTTAATTTTTCTTACAGCATTATCTGCTCTATTTATCCATTCTATGTTTCTTCTGGCTTAGATTTTATTTTAGAAATAAATTCTATTTTTTTCTGTTTAATTCTTTCCTGAGTTCTACGTCCTCATTCTTAAGTTTTTCTTCTGATAACTATTCTTTTAGACATTGTGTCATTTTCTTGATGTATTTTATATTGTTTGGAAGTATTAGTTTATATTTTCATCTATTTTGAGGACATGACTTTCTGGCTTGCTTTATTGTTTTTAGGGATTTTATATTTCATTTTCTTTTCTTTTTTCTTATAATAGCTTTGTAGGAGATTTAACCTTAGTCCTTTTATGTTGCTTATTTTTACATGAAATTAACATTCCTGAACTTTAGATTACCTTTTCCAGCTTCACGGGTCTAGAACTCCCTGTTCTGTGGCTTTCGTGATGTGTGTGAAAATGCAGTGGCTTACTCTCTCAGCTTTCTTGGCTCTGTTCCCTTTGCCTATTTTTATCCAAACGTTCCTTTTTCCTTTGACTCCCTTGACCCCCTACTGCTCAGTTTTTATTTGATTGCCTAGAATTCAACCCTAGCATGGGGAGTTGTCCTGGAAGGGAACTTTTGCTAGTTAGTTTTGAGGGTTCATAGGTCCAGACCACTCCAGCAACTTAAGACCTTGTCATTGACCTGCTCTTGTAGGGGGAAAACCCTTCCTAGTTTTAGCTACTGTTCTCAAATTGTTTTACAGAGCTTTCAAGTGGTACCCATGGATATTTTGGAATTCTTAGGTGTGTCAATTACCCCATATGACCTTCTCTTTCTCCTTCATAAATGCTGCTTTTATGCAGATTTTAAAGCTGTCAGGATAGAAGTCCCTTACATTTTGGGATTCATGAGGTTACCTTTTTACCTAGTTTTTGTTGTAGATGTTGCCATGGATTTTTGTTTTTGCTTTTCTCATTGCTGTGTGCTTTCATGGTGGGGGCGATTTGGGAAAATTAAAAAACAGTAGCTTTTCCACAGCTATCTGTCCCAACTTTCCCAAGTATAACCCTTTAAAACTGTAACCAGAAGATGTTACTCTTTTGCTTGTAACCTTTTAAAGACTTTGTACTGTGTTTAGAATAAAAGACAAAGTCCTTACCATGACCCAAAAGATCATACATAATCTGGCCTCTGCCTACTTCTCCAAATCCACTTTATACTCATTTCCCATATTCTCTATATGAGAGCTTCGCTGACATTCTTTCTTTCCTCCTTTCTTTCTTTCTTTCTTCCTTCCTTCCTTGCTTGCTTCCTTTCTTTCTCTGTCTCTTTCTTTTTGAGGAAGATTAGCCCTGAGATAACTACTGCCAATCCTCCTCTTTTTGCTGAGGAAGACTGGCCCTGAGCTAACATCCATGCCCGTCTTCCTCTACTTTATATGTGGGACGCCTGCCACAGCATGGCTTGATAAGCAGTGTGTAGGTCCACACCCAGGATCCGAACTGCAAACTCCAGGCCACCGAAGCAGAGCATGTGAACTTAACCACTATGCCACTGGGCTGGCCCTCACTGACCTTTTCTGTTCCTCAAATAAACCAAATTGGTTCCCAACTTAGGGTTTTTCACTTCCAGTTTCCTTTCTCTAGAGAACTCTTTATCCAGCTCTTCTAAGGGCTGAGTCATTCTCATCCTTCAGCTTTCAGTACAGCTATTTCCTCAGAAGGGACCTCCTAGAATATTCTTTCTAAATTATCACTCTCCTTCCCATTGCAATCTTCTCCACCACATCGCCCTGTTCATTTCCTTCATAGCATTTACCCAACGTTATCTTATTTATTTGTTTAGGTACATATGTCCTGGTCTCTATATTAGCATAGTGTATACTGTGATGTATCTCCAAGAACCCTGTTTAGAAACGGAGGACTTATTGCCCCAGTTACAGGAAGCACTTGCAGAAAACAGCTGTCGGTTGTCAGTTCTCCTCAGGAAGTGCCTTTCCAGTCCTTTAGCCCCACTCTAAAGGGCCATCTCGGCTGCAGCACTCCCTGTAGGGTCAGCTCCATTGAGCCTTCACTGATACTATGTCATAGACCTCCTTAGCTAGCCTCTGTCACCAGCCATTCCACTGCCTGCACAATGGGAACATGAACAGAATTGTGACGGTCACAGAACCAGAGGGTCCACATGAGCCCAACAGCATGGCTTCCCACTTACTAAGTTTGGTCTAGCGACTGCTACAGCCAATGGTCCAACTTACCAGTAACAGAAACTAACACCAATTCTCCAGTGAAACATTATCTTCCAGAAGGCCATGTATACTCTAAATCAGACCTTTCTATGGTGCTGTGTCCCCATTGTTGGAATACACGGGAGTCCGTGAACCAATGGGAGGAAGCGGGAGTGGCTCTGCTTACCATCACTCTCGGTGATCCACTCAGGGAATCTGTGCTTCTTGTCTCTATAGTTCTGTGCTCTGTGGGTTTGGAGATTCAAAGTCACAAAGAGAAATTCTGCTACCAAGGGACGCATCAACAGTCCCACTGATCTATAAGCTACAATTGTTGTCTAGGCACTTTTGTCTTCACGTGCCAAGGGAACAACAGGAAAGAAAAGTCATTATTATCTTGTTAGGGACAATTGACCCTGGCTTTAGAAGAAGGTAGGGCTGCTCCTTTAGAGTGAGGACAGGGAAGAAAATGTTTGGCACTTAGTGATCCAGTTGGTCATCTCTTGGTAGTCCCTTGTCCAATTTTGATGGTTAAAAGGCAAGTGCAGCCATGCTGGCCTGAAGAAGGCATGATGATCAGCAGCTCAGACTCCTCAGTGATGAGGGTCTGCCACTCATCACACCGCCAGGTAAGCCACTGAGACCAGCAGAAGTGCTGACTAATCATTGTGATGTGTAAGGGCTCAACCTCCTTTTCCCCAACTTGGGACAAGTCTGAAGGGCCATCCCAGGCTCAAAAAACAGCCATAGTCCAACTTTTCCCTCTGCCAATCTGTAGACGTTGTTTCCCCAAGGCACCTCCTAATAAACTTCCTATGTGAAGATCCCTATTTTCAGAGTCTGCTTCAGGGAACCCAACCTGAAACAATCAGTTAGAATTGGCCTTGGCTTCATATGACAGAAAGCCTACCACCATAGGTAAACCAAATAGATATTTACGTATCTTCAAATAAATGGTGTATTGTCTCCACGCTAGCATCAAGGAACTAGGTTCCTTCCAGCATCCTGCCCCATCACTGTTGTCACTGTTAGAGAGTGGCATTCATTTCCATGTAAGAAGGTGGTTGTTCTACTTCTAGGCGTCACTTCCACATTCTAGGTAAGAAGGGTGGAGAATGACAAGCAATAGACAAAAGAGCGTGCCTTTTAAAACTTTTAAAGTCCTACCTATTGACTTACAATTATTTCCTAATGGGGAGAATGAGTCACTTCGCCATCTTCGGCTTCAAGGAAGACTATGCAGATATTTGCAACTGGATACATTGTTGCTCTGAACTAAATCAGGGCTCTGATAAGAATAAGGCAGAATGAGGTTACTGGGTGAGCAATTGGTGGGGTCCTCCTTCCCTCTTAGCATCTAAACACCAGTCGGCGGGGTCGTTACCTATCTCCTTCATCTCCTTCACTGCCAAACCCACAATGTGTAGAAGAGTGCCTGACCCACGATAGTAAATGAGTAGCTGATGAATGAATGATCAAAGTACTTTTACTTTGATTGAGATGCATTTTTTTCAGCACGCAAGCAGAATGTGTGGTTTGACCAGTGGAGAGGAGAGGAATACCAGAAACAGAAATTAAATTTTAAAATGTCCATGTGGGAAGGATAAGGAAAATACTGAGATTAGGTAATTTAATTGGTCCCTTGTCATTCTGAAATGAAAAGCATTGCAAGAGTTCAAATCAAAACCAGAGCAGTATACTAAGCCTTTAAGAAACTTAAGAGAAGCCTGGATTGTTTGGCCTCGTATCCCCAGCACTGGCATAAGGGGATCCATGAACGTTTGTTGAGAGAGTGTTGACAGAAATGAGTGTTGAATGAATGAGACAGAAGGAGTCTGGCAATTCTCACGTTCTTATGTAAAATGATCTCTCAAATATTTGAGAGTATGTGCATATAGTTTAGTCATGTAAATTACAATATTAATATGTATTTAGTCTTAAGAATATAGAAAGTGGAAGGCAAGCCAGTTCAAACAACTTCATATGAATATAACAGTGTTAAATTTTAGCAGGAGCGTATTTTCATAAAGAAATGCTAAGTAAGATTTCTTCAGTCTTTTTATCTTACTCCAGTGACGTAAAAACAGGAGTTAGCTTAACTAAAAGGGCAAGATGAGAACGGCTAGTTAGGAAATCACACTTTGCCTATCTGTCTGTCTCTCTGTCTGTCTCTCTGTTTCACTCCTTAATACCTTGAAAAGAATTGGGAAGAGAAATTGAAATATTGAGAAAACCAGATTTGGTAGTAATTCATCAAAATACAAGTGATAAATCCTTTAACTGGGTTTGTGCTTAGGGAAAATAGGAGGAGACATGGGGAAACTTGAAAATATTTCGTAGTAACCAATGTGTCCAGGTACTTAAACTTTAAAAACATCCCAGCAAATGCTTTTAATTTTCAAACTCCTGTCTATTTCAGGGAGAATTAAACTTGTCTACTTTTAAACAATTGAAACGTCATTCATCAAAATACAGCTTTGTCAGATTTAGCTTACATCCAAAGAGAATCTCACTTTATAATTTGCATTGAACCACACGGTGTTTAATCTGCATTTTGGGGAGCCTAAACCTGGAAGGCTTTTTGTGATCAAGTCTAAAATTTGAAACCACAAAATCAAAGTGTGTTAAAAACTTTGGAAAATGTCGTCTATTTCTGTTAATAACTTTCTAAGCACGTATTTGAAAGCAGACTCCCAATATATTCAAACCGACCACATAATCATTTTTAGAGTCATGAAGCTTGGACACATACGCGACTAGAATCCACACTGTGGGCTTGGAGGATATAGATTCAGAAGTGCTCACTTACCCAGGCATGGGTAAAGGGCTGTAGGGTAGAACTTCCAGAAAGCAATTGGCATAAAGAGCCAAAGCACGTGATGTGTGAGGGGAAAAGGAATTGATGCTTTAAGTCTGACCACTTGGAGGGCCAAGACGTCTAAGACCCCTCAGCTTGTGGGAGACGAGGGGCATCCTTTTATCTCCTACACAACATGTCAGGTGGGGAAGGGCTCACCCAGCAGGAAGAAAGAGTCTGGGGAAAATATTTAGGGTTGCCAAAGAAGGATGTTGAGTATGTTTTGACATGGTATCACTGACAGTCCTATTCCTTTTTGGATTAAGGCCAGAGTCCTAGATAGACTGTGGTGTGGTGGCCCTAACAAAGAGTAAGTAAATAAACCTGGCCTTCCCAGTTTCTTTGTGAAACGGAAGGACATGGGACATGAGTGCTTTCAGCCTTAATACAACCATACCACCAAGAGGAAAAGACATCTCTCTGAAGTAGGGTGTGAGCATCCATTCATGGCCACAGTGAAGGCAACAAACAGAGGTAAGCCAGCCTCCTGATATGTTTGGAGTGTCTGGCACTGCCAGCCACAGCCACCTTGGAAGTCAGGAAGCCAAGTGGGAACCTGTTGGAAGATAGTAATTTATAACACACCAAGGAGAGAGAATTCAAAAGGACTGGGTCCCAGTGAGGTCACTGATGGCCTGGGAAACATGTAATAAAACGGAGGCAGATCAGACTCCTAGACCATAAGCCGTCTCCATTGATCTAGTCGTGAGGTCTGATATACATTTCTCATGTGGTCTAGGCACCACCCGCGCGTTAGAATCACCAGGGACACCTGTTCAAGTTGCAAATTCCCGAGGTCTGCCCTTTTTGCTTTCTTTCTTTTATTGTGGTAAAATAGATATAACATAAAATTTATCGTTTTAACCATTTTTAAGTGTTCAATTCAGTGGCATTAAGCATATTCACAATGTTGTGAAACCATCACCGCTGTTCATTTCCAGAACTTTTTCATCACCCCAAACATAAACCCATTAAACAGTTGCTCCAGATTTCCTCCTCCCCTTACTCCTGGTAACGTCTGTTCCTCTTCTTCTGTTCCTGTCTCTATGAATTGCTGAGGCCCACTCTTGACCCTATTGCGTCAGACTCTCAGAGTTGGGGGGGGAGTGACAGAACCCACTGGGGAATTGGCATTTTTTAAAATGTGTTTCCTAGAATATTCAAGTATATGACACTTAAAAACCACCGTGTAAACAGTCAACTTATCAATTCATTACTCTAGATTTTGATGATTTTTCCCCAAGTTTACCTTTGAAATGAAAACACCATTATTATCAGGCACTTTAGTACAAATGAACCTATCAGGTAATTTCCAACCAGTACAGTGAAATGATACCCAAGGAGAAAGCCCATTGTGGATGGGGAAGCTTGACAACATAAACAGTGACTCCCTACCCAACCAGTGGATAACACTGCGAGAAAATGTGCACACAGCCAATCTTTCATGATAAAGGATGATAAAGAGAAGAGGTTAGGAGCAGAGGGAAGCTGAACAACACAGATCCACAGCACTGGGTTGAACGGCTAAAGCAGATTCAAGGTTGTTCCAACGTCTTCTGGGATCAAAGCTCCCACAGCTGGGGCCTCAGAGACTTTCACTCTGAGCAATCCAGGAAGCCTTCTGATTTCACTCCATCTCCAATGCTTCTCTCCAGCTCCAACTTTCCTGGAAAGCTAGACTCCTTTTTCCCTTACAGTGTACGTGTAACGTGTATATGGGGGGAAGTGGGTCACAAAATTGAACTTGATAATAACTCGTGTACTGAAAAATTAAGATTTCTTTATTTGGAATATAATTAATACAGTCTTGCTCCTAAGCTCCCAGTCACTGGCTAGCAGTAAGAAATGAATGAAATGCCCAATATGGTTTAAAGCTTAGTCCAATTCAGTATTTTACATTGGCTCTCTACCAAATCAAGTAGTTCTGTCTCCCTAAAATGATGTGAGGGTACGAGCAGAGAAGAGGGGCCCAGTGTCCTTCAGTATGGTGTCCTCTGGTCTCTGGGGCAGTGTCCCATCCACTTGATTGCTGGGCACCCGCTAGTCTCCGAAGCTGAGGTCTGCAGTTGTTGAACTCATGAGCTGTCCTTTTGGCTCAGGCTCTGCTCCTAGCACCACTCCCTGCGCTGACTCAGCTTCACCTTGACTCTTGCTGGCTGCTCATCCCCAAGCCTTTGCCAGGGTCTCCAGCCAGCCAGCTGGACTGGCCGTCGAATCTTTGTTGTGGGGTCACCTTGCTCATGGTTGGCCCACCAGCCCTCGACTCTACATCCATATTGCTTGTTTAAAACCCAGGTCTGACCACACCACAGTATTCCATAGTTATTTAAAATTACATTCCATAATTTGCAGTTACTTACAAGTTTTCTTATTTAAATGTATACTTTTCCATCAATATCTAGAGGTAGTCATTAGCTACATACTCCTTCCTCACCCCAGAACTCCAAGACTCTTGGCACGCCTTCCCTTTGTCCCTCTCTTGGCTTACTCCTCCCCAGCAAGATATCAGGTTCACCAGCTTGTTCTGATTTGTGATACACCAGATCTGTTTAAGCTCGATATAGAAATCAATGTTTTAAAGACATTTACTTCACTGTCTAGTTCATTCTACTGGTACCCCGGGACACTTTCCTATTTGCTCAAAAAATTTAGTAAAAATAATGAGCAATACTCAGTCAGCTGATATATACTATCACCTGCCGTGTGCTGAGCATTCTGCTGGATGACAGGAAACATCTCTCCTTACACGATGTGATAAGGTCTCTGATGTCATGGAACTTATTTTGTCCTTTTCTCTCAATGGACAACTGACATTGATCCACCACTGCAACCATGACATATGCTTCTAGTACGGATCAAAACTTTCTGGTGCAAACTTCTTTTAACTTGTCAAGAATGGGTAAACAATGGTGAGTTGGTTAAAGCTCTTTAAATTTGGGTACTATGAGAGTTAGGATGTGAGTGATAGTCTATTCAAGTAAAGAGAGCTGAAACAGGGAGTTCATTATTCATATTTCAACAAGTCTGATGATAGGGTTATGCCTGTGTTGGTTAATTCACTGATAGAGCAATGCAGGGACACCAACCTTCCTGGTTTTCCCAGCGCTCAGAGGTTTCGTGGGACACAGCACTTTCAGGGCTAAAACTGAAACAGCCTTGGGCCAGCTGGTATGGTTGGTCATCCTATCCTCTCACCAAGGACCCAGTCCTTGTCTTTCGTCCTCTTGGAGCAGCTCTAAGCATCATATCTTCATCAAACAACTATTGAAAGCAGGACAGGGAGGAAATTCCTGTCTTATGTCTCTTTATATGAGAAAGAAAAACCTCTCCAAAAGCCACCTGGCAGGCTCCTCCTTTTACGTCATTGGCCAGAGTTGTGTCATAGCCCATGCCTTTTATGGTAACTCTCAAGGGATATGAGTTACTATGATTGTCCAAGATGAATCAATAATCATCTCTTGAGACTGGGAAGGGGCATCTGAAACGTATCTTGCAATATGTGAACACATACTGATTCTATGAGAAAGGAAGAATTGGAGAGAAGGGCTTCTCTGTAGACACTATTTGCATAACGTTAGAATAGACTTTTGCTGCTGTTGTTTTCATCCTGTAAGTTGGGTATTTTTTGGATCTCCACAACCTAACCATTTTCAGTATTGCTGTTTAAAAGTGTGTTTGTGTTGTTTGCAATCACAGAGTTACAGTTATAAATTCCTAAGATGACAACAAATTCTGTGTTAAATTTCTTCCTTGTCTCTCAGTAGAAAACTGGATGAAATTGTTGAAGAACAACCATAACAAGGCACTAGAAAATGACCAAAGGCAGACAACAAATTGAGGAGAGGCTTCTCACAAAAAATTGCTACTGGATCAGATCAGGTCAATGAGACTATGGGCTTCTTACCTGAAAGTGCTCCCATCTTTTCCCTTCCTCCAGCTCAAGTGGTAAAGACCATTATCCAGTAGTGGTGGGCTTGTTTGTCATGGGTGGTGAAAACCTGTATCTCTTCAAGCCAGAGGTAGCAGATTGAGTTTGGGGTGGGGAGACAAAACTTGTAACTTTACCAGTCAGAGGTTACTATTTCAATTCAGGACAGATGGTGAGCAGCTAGAAATTTAAGTGTGAGGCATTGGAAGTGAGAGTCATGGAATGGCTGAGATAAAGTTCCCCTTAAATCTCTGGATGATTGCTAAACTACCTCTGCATGGGGGAGATCCCAGAGAGTGCAGCAAAAAGCGTGGTCCAAAGAAAAGTTGAGGATTTGCTGTGCCTTTGAAAGTATTCCTCAACTCATACGCAGCTTGGATGAAAAAAATTAGAAGGTTTTGGACTCAAAATGTCTGCGTACAACCTCTGCCAAATAATCAGCCAACCACTAAACTATGCAGGCACACAGAGACCTTATGGAACAAGGCTAAAACAAACTCATAAATCTCAGCAAAGACATCACAGGTTGTATGTTGTGGTATAGACAAATCCCAGCTAGAATATAGGTAAGTTACTAAAACAAACAAAAAACAACTCTTGGAAAAAATAAAACAGAGTTTAATATGGAGTTGCTTCAGCATATTATCTACAATGTCCAGTTTCCAATGAAAAAATTACTAGACGTTCAAAGAAACAAAACTAATAAATTGGTTTAAATAAAAAAACAGTAGAACCTGGCTCCATTGGGCCTAGATGTTGGATTTTAGTATAAAGAGACTTCAAAGTAATCATTTTCAAAGAATTAAAGGAAAATATACTACCTATGAGTCAAAAATAAGAACTCTCAATAGAAAAATGGGAGCTATGAAGAGGACCACATGGGAATTCTGGAGCTGAAAAAGTGCAAGACTGAGATTAAAAATCCACTATATGAATTCAACTTCGGATTTGAGGTATCAGAAAAGCAGTGAATTTGAATATATATCAATAGATTGTAAACAAAACAACAAACAAAGAGAAAAGAGATGGAAAAAGATGAAGAGCCTCAGATATATGTGGGGCAATACCAAGTATTTCAAAATGTGCATAAATTGAGTCTAGAAGGAAAGGAGAGAAAAAAATGGACAGAAAAAAAATTTGAAGAAACAATGGCTCACAAATTTCCAACTGTTGTAAAAAATATTAATTTACAGATCAAGAAGCTCAGAGAATATCATGTTGGTTAAAAATGGAGAAAGTCTGACCAAGAAATATCATCATCAAAGTGCAGAAAGACAGGGAGAAAATCTTAAAAGCAGCAAGAGAAAAGTGACAGTTTACATATGAGGAACAACAATTTGAATGACTGACATTGTAAATAAAATAGAAAACAGAAAAACAACACAGAAAAAATCAAGGAAACCAAACGTCAGTTCTTTGAAAAAAGTCAAAAGAATTGATGAAACTTTAGCTAGATTGATCAAGAGAAAGAGAACAGAAAATAATTGCCAATATCTGGAATGAAAAAAGGATATCGCAATAGATTCTACAAAAATTAAAAGGACACGAAGGAAATATTATGAACAAATTTATGCCAATAGTTTTGACAACTGAGAGGAAATAGACAAATCCCTAGACAGGTGTAAATTATCAAAATTGACTCAAGAAGAAATAGAAAATCTGAAAAGACCTATATCAAGTAAATAAATTGAATTACTAATTAAAATTTTCCCATAAAGAAAACTTCTGGCACAGAGAAATTCACTGTTGAATTCTGTCAAATATATAAGGAATAAATAATCCAATTCAACCAAAAAAAAATTTCTTCCAAGAAACAGAGAATGAAGAAAACTTCCCAACTCATTTTATGAGGTCAGAATTTCCCTGATAATATAGCCGGAAAAAGATGTCATCAGGGAAAAACAGAAACAAACTACAGAGCAATATAATTCATAAACATAGATGCAAAAATCCTTAAAAATATGAATAATTCAAGACCTGCAACATACAAAGAGGATAATAGATCATGAACAAATGGGATTTATCACAGAAATGCAATATTGGGTTAACATTCAAAAATCAATACACTTGTAATAAAATCAATTAATACAATATAATTTGAATAATGAAGAAAATTTTCAATAGACAGAAAGCATTTGACAAATTCCAGCACCTATTTATGATTAAAAATTTTTTTCAACAAAGTAAGAATAGGTGGGAACTTTCTCCATCTAATAAAGGTCATCAACAAAGAAATGACAGCTAATCTCACGTGTAATGGTGAAAAGCTGAATACTTCTAACAAGGGTCAAGAACAAAACAAGGATGTTTGTTCTCACCACTTCTGTTCAACATTGTGCTGAAATAAGTCAACCAAAAGAAATTATAAGGGGTATAGATTGAAAAAAAGGAAGTAAAACTTCCTTTATTCACAGAAAACATGATCATATGTTTAGAATATTGCAGAGACTTTACAAAACCCTACTAGAAAGCATAAGTGAATTTAGGAGGTCGATACGCTAGAAACAATCTACAACTCAGACTTTAAAAATTCCATTTACAATCACACTTAAAATACATAGAAATAAATTTAAGAAAAGATTTCAGAGTCTTTGTACTGAAAAGACCAAACATTACTAAAACCAGTTAAAGATGACCCAAATAAATGTATATATACCATATTCACGGACTGAAAGACTCAATAGTGTAAAGATGACAATTCTCAAACTGATCTATAGAATCAATGCAATCCATATCAAGATACTAGCAGATTTTTTAAAAAAAGATTTTATTTTTTTCCTTTTTCTCCCCAAAGCCCCCAGTACATAGCTGTATATTCTTTGTTGTGGGTCCTTCTAGTTGTGGCCTGTGGGACGCTGCCTCAGCGTGGTTTGATGAGCAGTGCCATGTCCGCGTTCAGGATTCGAACCGACGAAACACTGGGCCGCCTGCAGTGGAGCGCGCGAACTTAACCACTCAGCCACGGGGCCAGGCCCCCTAGCAGATATTTTTGATGTGTGGAAATTGGCAATCTGATTTTAAAATGTATGTGAAATGCAAAGGACCTAGAATAGTCAAAACAATTTTTTAAAGGAAGAAAAAAGTTGGAAGAAGTATAATACTCGCGTTTAAGACATATCGCATAGCTTTAGTAATCAAGACGGTGTGGTATTGGCGTAGGGATAGACACGTAGATCAATGGAGCTGAACTGAGAGTGTAGAAATAAACCCACACAATTATGATTAATTCAGTCAACAAATTGCCATGTAATTCAATGGGGGAAAGAATAGTTTCTTTCAATAAATGAAACTAGAAAACTAAGTATCTATGTGGGAGAAAATTAATAGCATTTCTTCATGTCACAGACAAAAATTAATTAAAAATGGATGAAGGACTCAGGCAAAAGGGCTAAAGCTATAAAACTCCTAGAAGAAAAAAAAGAAAAAAATCTTCGTGACTTTGGGTTAGGTAAAGATTTCTTAAATAGGTCATAGAAAGCATTAACTGCAAAAGAAAAATGTGGAAAATTGGACAGCATCAAAATTTTTAAATGTATGCTTGTTGCAAAACACAGTTAAAAATGAAAATATAAGCAATGGGTTGGAAGAAAATATATATTTGAAAAAGAAATACAAAAAGAACTCTTACAACTAAGTAAGAAGACAGACAATTCAATGATGCGAAGACAGACAACTCAGTATATGTATGTCAATCGTACCTCGATAAAGTGGCTTAAAAAGATAAAATAAAATAGACCCCAAAATGGGCAAAAGAGTTGGACAAACACTTCAGAATATAAGACATACAAGAGGCCAAAATAAATACATGGAAAGATGTTCAACATCGCAGGGTATTAGGGAAATGCAAACTAAAACCATAATGAGAAACCTCTACACACCTACCAGAATAGTTCCAATAAAAAAAAGAAAGAACTGAATGGCAGTTCCTCAAAAAGTTAAACATAGAATTACCATACGATCTAGCAATTCCACTTCTAGGAATATGCCCAAAAGAATTGTAAAGAGAACTCAAATAGATAGCTGTACACCTATGTTCATAGCAGCATTGTTCACAAGAGCCAAAAGGTGGAAACGACCTGAATGTCCATCGATAGGTGAATGGATAAACAAAATGTATATATACACACAATGGAATATTATTCAGCCTTGAAAAGGAATGAAATTCTAATACCTGCTACATGGGTGAATCTTGAAAACATTGTACAATGTGAAATAAGCCAGAAAAAAGGACAAATATTGCATGATTCCACTTATATGAGGTACCTAGACCAGGCAAATTACTAGACAGAAAATACAATGGTAGTTGTCAGAGAATAGGAGAAGGGGAAAATAGGGAATTAGTGTTTAGTGGGTACAGAGTTTCCTCGGGAAGTTGAAAAAGTTCTGGAAATGAATAGTGGTGATGAATGCACAATATTGTGAGTGTACTTAATGCCACTGAACTGTACACTTAAAAATGGTTAAAACGGTAAATTTTATATTATGTATGTTTTGCCACTAAGGGTTCTGCACCCAATTCCAACATAGGAGACGGGATGGTTTTCCCACACCAAGCAACAATTCTCTGACACCAGCTGGGTGTCCTACAATTCAGTTCAATTGTGACGCAATCTACCAGGAGATAGCGTCAGATCCCACAGGTGAAGGGCTCAGTCCCACAAGACCTCCCTCCACCTCTGATACCATCTCGAGTCCAGGTTGTCACCTGTGCTTGGGACCGACTGGCTATAAATCAAAGGTTCCCACCACCCCCTCTTTGGGTTCCATTAATTTGCTAGAGCAGCTCACGGGACACAGGAAACCAGTTTACTAAGTAGATTACAGGTTTATTACAAAGGATATTAAGGGATACGAATCAACAGCCAGATAAAGAGATGCATACACAGGGCAAGGCACGGGGGCAGGGAGGAGCTTCCGTGTTCTCTGGGGCATCACTCTGAACCTCCATTTGTTCACCAACCTGGAAGCTCTCTGAACTCCATCCTTTCGGATTTTTATGGAGGCTTCATAGCACAGGAATGCTTGATTAAATCATTGGCCATAGGCTATGGATTCACCTTCCAGCCCCTCTTCTCTCCCGGGAGTCCGGGAGTGGGAGGGAGACTGTGGGAGACTGAAAGTTCCAACTCTCCAATCACATGGTTAGGTCCCTCAACAACCAGCCCCTATCCGTAGGAGATGTAGGGCCTTTCCCAAAGTAACCTCATTAACGTAACAAAAGACATCTGTGCCAATCTCTTCCCTTAGGAAATTCCAGCAGTTTTAGGAGCTCTGTGCCAGAAAAACAGGACGAAGACCAAATATATATTTCCCATTATAAATCACAATATCACAACCACAGTAAAAAAAAAAAAATGGTTAAAAAGGTAAATTTTATGTTATGTATATTTTACCCCTATTAAAAAATTAAGTACCAAACCTAAATTAACAAAATACTACCACATGCAATGACTTGGATGAATCTCAAAAATCTTCTATGAACGAAAGGAATGAGAGATAGAGTACACTGTATCATTCTGTTTGTGTATCTGCAAAAGCAGAACTTGGTGACAGAAAGCAAATCAGCAGTGGCCTGGTGCTGGGGTGGGAGCAGGGGTTAGTCACATTTCGGGGATGGTGGAATTGGTCTAAGGCATGACTGTAATAATGGGTTGCAGAACTGTGCAAGTTTACTAAATCTTACTAATATGTACAACTAAAATAGGTAAATTTGGTGGTATGCGTTAAAAAACAAAATTCAACTGAGTAAATCTGAAGATCCCATTGGCTTCATTCACTGATTGGTGATTCGGGCAGCATCCCAGCTCAGCAGGTAGAAAGTTGCTCAGAGGAGCTGTAGAAAGCAGAAAACTTCTGTAGGCAGAAGGCGGGGCAAGGGAGCTATTCTAGCAAAGAGTGGATTGTTTCAGGCAAGGCCTCTTTCCTTTGGGGGAAGGCAGGGGTTTATCAGGCAGATGACCTCACTAGTGCTGACTAGTAGTTCCAGATTGGTTAAAGGGCACATTCCTGGGAGAGGCTGAAACTGCAATTAGATATTGGGTCTTGGTTCCCTGATGTGGGCTTAGCACAAGCGACCCCATTTGCTTCTCTTGTTTCTTTTTTAACATATGTAAATTATACCTCAATTAAACTGAAAACAATTCCTTGGCTTCCTACCTATTCTGTTAGCCCTGCAAGCTAGCATTGATAAGGCCAATTCTCAAGCTGCATGACTTCCTCAAAATATTTTTTGGTTCTAAATAGCATAATTCCAAGAGGGTCCCCTATTACGAGGACCTCTGTCAGGCCAGAATGTAATTACCCAGTTTTTGAGGGAAGCTTTTACTTATTTTTGGACATATACTTCAGTTTCTTCTATCTAGTGTTTCTGTAGATGTTAATTTGGTAGTTGGGCTTTTTAGGTTTGTCTATTTTCCCCCAGATAAAAGAGAAAATACTTAAATTACTGTTCTTCTTAAAAGAGTTGTTTAAATTTTCCGAGTGAAAAATTTCCCCGCAAATTTCTCATTTAATGAGTAATTTCACTTCCTAAACAGCTCATGGGATAATCCGATAACATGAAGGCTCGCATTTAGAACTAGCTTAAATTGTGAAACTTGATTGGTTTTCTGCTCTTCCTGACGCCCTCCCACCATCTCCTTGTTCCTGGCTTTCCAGACTGCGTGTCAGTGTCAAAACCTCCCCGTTTTCTCTCACATTTCACGGGGTCCCTAAGTAGACTGCTAAGCTGACTTTAGAAACTAAACCAGGTTGATGTGTCTGTTCCAGTTACCTTTTAACGAACTTCCTGGAAAAACTTAAGGGGATATTCCAATGGGGGGAGTTTCAAATAGATCCGTGGTGCAGACATTTCTGAAGAGGCAGCGTTTTGACACATCTCATCAAGCAAAATGGAGTGGATGTGGGGGCCTTCCGGGAAGGTGGGCCCCACAAAGAGATTTAGTTATAGCCTGCATATCACCATCAATAACAGCTACATGGGGCTGTTCGTCTTTTGAGAAATCTAATACCCATGAGCAATTTTAACTCATTTCTTCGGCTGTGGCAGGAGTGCATTGCCGAGTATTAACATGGTTTTCTTTCCCATATATTTCTCTTCTCATTTGCTTCCTCACTTGTACCCTTCAGGGGGATCTCCAAGCCCGTCATGAAGCAGAAGCCAAGACTCAAAGAAACTGTTGGCCCAAGTGTGAGGCCCAAAGATTTGGATTTATGCTTTCCTAGCCAATCCCGACCTGCCCTCCTCCCTCCGTTACCCACCACACACCCGAGTGCAGGTAGGACCGGGGCCAGAAGTGACAACTGGGCCAGCAGAGGAAGCTGTGGAGGGACAGGATTCTCAGGAAAGAAATAAATCTTTTAAAATTGCATCAGTATCTCTGACCTCTTGGTCTAAGCCAGAGGCAGATTTACCAAGAAGCTAGTGAACCCTGTTTCAGGGCCCCGCCCCAGCACAGCCCTTTGCAAGGTCTGGAATGGGCTCTAGCAAAGTGTTCACACGGTCTGATGCTTTATGTGATGAGCAAGTTCTCAGAGTGACTTTGGGACCACTCTACACATCTTAAAATAACAAGCAAAAGTTTTAAGATTAATAATGTGTAACTATGTGTGGTGATGGACGTTAACTAGAGTTATTGTAGTGACCATTTTGCAATATATGCAATATATATGGGATCATTTATGTTGTACACCTGAAATTAATATAATGTGATATGTCAATTATATCTCAATAAAAAAAGATAAATAATGCATAAAAACCAAAAGGAAAAAAAGACAGTCAATTCAAGAGAGGAATGGGCAAAGGACATACACTGAGAATCTTCAATAGAAGCCTCGAGATAGTTAACAGTAACGAATAAAAGTGACATCCCTTTCACTCTGCCTTCTCTTCTACTCCACTCCGTTTAATGGTGTTGGAGTGGCGGCGGGCATTTTTAGGACCCAGCTAAGGGAGAGTCTTGTTGGTGATACACTTAGACCGGGTTTAGTCGGGGTACACTGCTCACGATCACCTCTGAGTATTATCATGAACTCCCTAGCTGTACCAGTGTAGTAATAGCTTCAGGATTCCTCCTACTGCCTGCGACACCATCTCCCCATAAGTCATGACACAAAGGTGTGGGACAAGGGAAACCATCACCATGTGGCCTTGAGCCACAGACCCGTACCAACCTGTGGGTAGTAGAGGAACACAGTTAAAAATGTATGGAAGATTGTCGTGTGGAATTGTGTAAGTGGCGCCTTTGACTCTCAATGATGCCCAGGCAAAACAGAAATTCTCTCCTGCCATGAATGTTCTCGATCAGGTAATACATAGAAAAACGCCCTGCAATTTTTTTCTATGATGGAATTATGTAAAATAGAATTTATTACAATTCCTATAGTATAGAGCAGCAACCTGTAGCTGTGCTATGAGGAGCAAGTGTGTCTGTGTGTGATGTCACTTGATTTCTGTGTCCCAGATATCAATAAACATTTTTCAGAAATCCATGCTGGAAGACGGACTGAATTCTCTTTCTATTTTCTGTATAAAAAAAATTACTACACAATTGTTGTCACAGGAAGAGGTGATCAAACGATATGAAAGGAAAATAGTATAATAAAGGGGTTTCAGACAGTTAATAAAAATATCAAGTAAATTTTCCGAATTTTCTTAGTTTTTAGATTTTTTTTTTCCTTTTTCTCCCCAAAGCCCCCCAGTACATAGTTGTATAGTCTTCGTTGTGGGTCCTTCTAGTTGTGGCATGTGGGACGATGCCTCAGCGTGGTTTGATGAGCAGTGCTATGTCCGCGCCCAGGATTTGAACCAACGAAACACTGGGCCGCCTGCAGTGGAGCGCGGGAACTTAACCACTCGGCCATGGGGCCAGCCCCTGAATTTTGTTAGTTTTATGGTGTATATCAATGTCTTAGTCAGGGTTCTCCAGGGAAACAGAACCAATAGGATATGTATAGGTATATATAAGAGGGGATTTATTATAGAAATTGACTGGCGGTTACGGAAGCCCATGGGTCCCATGATCTGTGTCTATGAGCTGGAAAACCAGGAAACCTGGCAGTGTAATTCAGTCTGAGTCCAAAGGCCTGAGAATTGCGGGGGCCGGTGGTGTTAAGTCCTCATCTGTGTCCAAAAGTCTGAGAACCAAGAGCCAATGTCCAAGGGCAGAAGGATGTCTGAGCTCAAGGAGAGAGAGAGCGAATTTGCCCTTCCTCCACCCTTTTGTTCTATTCGCGCCCTCAGGGATTGGATGATGCCCACCTAGTTGGGAGGGCTACCTGCTTTACTGGGTTCATCAGTTCAAACATTGATGTCTTCTGGAAACCCGCTCACAGACACACTCAGAAGTGACATTTACCAGCCATCTGGGCGTCCCTTAGCCAGTCAAGTTGGCGCAAAATTAACCATCACAATCAGCTTTATAACATTCATAACTACTTATAATTATTTTTGTCATTCCAAGTAAATATTAACTCTCAGACCTAATTCTGTATTCATAATTTTGTATTCTTGTCCTTAAGAGGACCCCCCCCCCCCCAAGTAGTATTAATTTTGGGCTGATAAAATCTGTATCACTGTTCCCCTCATTCGATTATTTTTCTTTTCACTTGGTTTAGATCCCAGGGTCCATCATCATATCTCTCTTTTGCAAACACCCTTAACACCACTGCCTTTTCTTCATTTCCTTAGTAAAACTCCTGCCAAGGTTAAGCACAACTAGACACCTACTCAGCAACCGCACGCAGTAACTGAACTGGATCACTGGCAAACACAACCCTGGTGCTGACCAGACTCACTTTAAATTCAGAACCATCCGTTTCAAATAGGCTCAATGTGTCAGCAATCCTACTGCACTTTCTTCATATGCGTGTTTCTCACTCTCTGAAATAATCACGCCACAACACGTTCCCTTTATTCAAACCTCCGGCATCTCCTCTTGCCCACATCTTCACTCTCAGCTGCCTCATTGATAAAACTGATGCCACCACACAAGAATTTCTTTATTTCTTTGCTATTTCCAACACATGCCCCCTTTCCAAAGGGCGAAGTGTCTTTGCTCCTATTAAAGTTCAAACCCTCCACTTTATTCTGGGTCCATCCTTCTCCAGCAAACATCACCTATTTTTCCTGCATCATCTATTTATCCCTTCCTACTGGATGATCCCCATCATTACATTAACGTTACTGCACAAAATGAGGTTCTTACCCAATGTACATAAAGAAGCCAATTAATTAGAGCATCAGCTCTTGGGAAAAGAAATCAACTTTATTCTGTGAGATCCATCTCCATGGAGACAGGGGGCGTGTGCTCTCAGATCTGTCTCCCTGATCCATGATTTGGGGCAAAATTTAAGAGGCTGGGGAGAACAGGTTGGCACATGGAAATGCTGGTGGGATAGGTTTTGATTGGCAGGCTTCAAGCATTGATGGTAAGGTTCTAAACATTTATGGTAAGGTTCTAAACATTTATGGTAAGGTTTGAAACATTTACAGTAAGATTTTAAACATTTACGGTAAGGAGGAGAAGGGATTTTAACACCAGATCTTCCTGAATGAGGGACCCCTTGCTTCTGATCGCAATCAACTTTTAAGTTCCAGTCATGTCCCCATCCTTTGGTTCTGTGGGGAAGGGAATCTTTGGTTCCAAGGTCATTTCAGGTCAAGATTTCTTCTGCATGTGCTCTGGCTACATGACTTTGCAAATTTTCTGAAAGACAATTCTTAATCACTCTGTTGATAAGATGGGGTCAGTTGAACTGGTCCTGGAGGGCCCATGGTTACACTAACTCTAATATCACCTACCTTCAAAAGAGGGAGGGGGAAAAAGTGACAGACGGAGAGAGAGAGACTTTCTAACTCCCTGTAAACTTCCTAGCTATTCACCCATTTCTCTGCTTTCCTACATAGCAGATCATCTCAAAGGTATTTTTATAGCCATTCTATAGCCAACCCCAGCCCACGTACATGCACACACACACTTCTCCAAATCAGACCACTTCTTACCACCTCCACCATTGTTATTCAAGTCTAAGCCATCATCATTCTAGCCTGGGTCCCTTCAAGCAACCAGCTGATTCCACCCTCACCCTCACATTCAGTTCTTCAAATTTCAGCAAGATCAATATTTTAAAATGCGAAATCTGATTAAATCCTCTATGGTGACTCCAATGGCTTCCCATCACACCTACAATAAAACTGGAACCCTTTCTCCTGGTCGACAAGACTTCCCTGATCTGGTGGCTTTCTTTCCAGTTTCATTTCCTGCTTCTTTCTGTCTCATTCACTGTGCTCCATCACACATCAGATTGCTTGCTATTCCTTGTACAAGTGAATTCCTGATTCAGAGACTCTGTAGATCCTGTTCCCTCTCCTTGGTGGCCTCATCTCAAAGATTTTCATGTAACTTTTCCCTTAATCCCCATTTGTTCAGTTCCACTCAAAAGTCATCTCCTCTAAAAGCCCTCCCCTGCCCACTCTATCGAAACCAGCACTTCCCATCCTCTTTCTCAGCTTTGTTTTCTCCTTAGCCCATGACACCACCTGGTCTTCATATTTATCTGTTTATTTGTTATCTGTTTATATCTTTGCTCTCTGTCTCCTCCACTAGAATGCAAGTTCCATGAGGGCAAGGGCATTATCTCCTTTGTTCTCTGCTCTATCCCAGGGCCTAGGACAGTTCATGGCACATAGTAAAACCTCAATAAATATTTTGAGTGAGTAAAAGAGTGAATGAATGGATTAGCTCTTCTATCTGCTTTTTTCGGGTTTATGTCCCAGTCATACGTCTGAAATTGTCAAACTCACCAATCAGCTCATGTTGCCTCTCTGCAAATTTCTTAATGTGTGGCTTGGTTATGGTGTAGGTTAAGCTGCTAAAACAGAGACCACAAAATACAGTAATTCTAGAAACAAGTTAATTTCTTTCTTTCACAGTGGAGTCCACAGTAGGTGGGCAGCTCTACTCCATAAGAACGTGAAGGAATCTGAGTTTCTTTTACCAGTTTATCTAATATTCCTTAGAGTACTGTCCTCAGGCGCATGATTGAAGCTAGGTCACCTCCATGTACACATTACAGGAAAAGAGAATGGGGCAATACATACTTAATATTTTAAGACCAAGTCTAGGAGATTGTGTAAGTTCCGTTTTCCCACAACCCACTGACTCGAACTTAGTCACATGGCCACACCTAGCCTGGGAAATGCAGTCTCTATACAGCCGTGTGTCCAGCCATAACTCAGTGTTCTAGCCTAGCTTTTACTATTAGAGAATTATTACTAAAAGAAAAATGGAGAAAATGAGTACAGGGGACAATCAGCAGTCTCTACTACAAGATCTTAGGAGCATTTGCCACAGTCAATCATTTTCTCCTTGAAATGTTTTTGTTCCAGTGGCTTCAGTGATAGAACCCTCTCCTGGTTTTCCTCCGACCTCTCTGCCAACTCTTTCTCAGCCTCCCTTGCTGGCTATAGTTCTTGTTTGACCTCTAAATGTTGGACTTCTCCAAGGCTATGTCCTGTACCATCTTCTATTCTTTCTATCTTCATACTTCTCTACTTAATTTTATGCAATCTTATGATATTATATACCATATAGTTAGAGATAATTTCTGAATTTATGTCTTTAGCCATGACCTCTCCCCAGAGCTCTAAACTCATATAGCTAACTGCCGTCTTAGCATAGTCCATCATAACTCTTGGCTGCTGGCCCCACTCTCACCCCTCCCCCAAACCTGCTCCTGCTCCAACCTTCTGCACCTCAGGAAATAGTTTCACCATCAATCCATTGCTCTGGCAAAACCCTAGGTATCATCCTTAGCTTTACTCTTGCTTTCACCTCCCTACATCCAGTTCATTGGCAAGTCCTACACTCTCAACTTCCAAAAATCGTATCCCAAATTTGTTACCATTTCTCAGTCTTCATTATTACCACCCTGAATGAAGTTAGCATCCTCCTCTTCCTGGACTCCTCATCTGCTTTTTCCACTCCTGACCCGTGATGACCCATTCCCACATAGCAGCCTGCATGATCTTTTAAAAACATGAGTCAGATCATGTCCTTGCCTAACCTCTCTGATGTTTCTCATCTCTGGCAGAATAAAAGCCAAACTCTTTACCTTGGTCTACAAGGCCATACAGGGATGGCACCACCTACCTCTCCAGCCTCATCTCATGCCACTTGCCCTCTTGGTGACCCCACTCCCACCACAGTGGCACACACCAAGTGCATCTCCACATTAGGGTGTTGTACCACCTGTTTTCTATGCATGGAATACTTATGCCCCAGATCATCCCCGGGCAGCTCCTTCTCATCCTTCTGGTCACATCTCAAATGCCAGCTCCTCAAAGATGTCTCCCTTGTCCACACAACCTTCAGTAGAACCTCCTTCCTACATAGCATGATATATTTATCTATTGTCCATCTTCCCTCACAGTGAATATGAACTTCATGAGAACAGGGCCTGTCTTGGGTACCACTGTAACTCCAGGGCCAGGCATCCATTGGGCCCTCAGTAAGGATTTGCTGAATGAATGCCTGAATATGGCTCAGATTTTGGAAGATTCTCAGCATCTCAGGAGTGTTTTAAAGACCTTGACAGTCTGATGTAACGTTACTTAAAGACTTTCCATCCTGTTTTAACATCATAAAATCTGCCCTTCTCTTCTCACATAAAGATGAAAACTGCGCACCTGGAAGTCTTGAAGAGAGACCACAGTCTGTGGTACAGGGATTCTTAATCCTGGTCCATTGTTGCCTAGGAGGTCCAAAATGAACTGAAATTCGGTACAAAAATTATGTGCATTTTTCTATGAGGTGGGTTCATAGATCTGTCAGATTCCCAGAGGAGTTAGTGGTCCAAATAAAACTAACTCATTGTAGAGAAGGTATTAGAGATGGATTCACAGGATCTATATCTGAGTTCTGGTGTTGTCACTTACAAATAATATAAATTTGTGCAGATTAGTTAATTTATTTGAATTCTACTTTCCTCTTCTCTAAAAATAATCTTTTGTGTTCCAACTTACATGTATCTGGTACTGTAAAAATGTATTCAATTTTGTCACTGATTGCTAGATGCTTTACTACAGCTCATGGATAGTGACAATAATGCTCTCCGCACATACTCAGGTTACTCGCCCAAGAATACATTTGTCCCCAGGTAAGTTCTAGACCGAGACCCACGCTTCTTCGCCCTCCACATTGCCTGCTCTTTAAAGAGTTCACACTACCGTACATTCTGCAGGGCAGTTGCCCTGGGTAGGAAACTTTCTTGGATGACTTCACTGCAAGGGTCATAGAGAGAAAAGTAGCTAGCTCTTGATGAGTCTCTCCCACCTGGTAAGTCTCATCTTGAACCAGACAAGAGTCCTGTGAGCTCAGAAGGGCAGATCTTATTATCCACTCTTTACAGAAGTGAAAACTGAGTTTCAAAGAGGTTATATAATTCACCTTAGGTCAGAAAGCTAGTGATTCGCAGAGATGGAAGACTATACTTCAAACTCTAATATTTTCTTAAATGTTCCATTAAGATGACCTTGGGAATCTTTATTCTGCTAAGCTTTTTGACTAGAGAGCTTGTTCCTCCACCTCCATAGTTCATTTGTTGGCTGTTCTTCAGAAAATTATTTTAAAGTACTTTGCAAAGCTTGAGTAATATTTTTCTCTAAGAGGACAAGAGGGTATGTGTCATGCCCATTGAACAAGGACTAACGACATCGTTAGGAAGGGAGGAAAAAGAACATCACTTCTACATCGATTTTAGGTCTTCCACATTAATACTAGCCAATGACCTCTAAAATGAGGAAAGCACCAGTTTAACATTGTGAATTGACAAGGATCTTGGAAATGAGGAATTAAGGTTGGCTAGAGATTCAACCCTATACGGGGCAGCCAAAAGTAACTCAAAAGCAACTGGCACGTGTTTGACTTAAAATTGTTTTCCTTTCACTCTATCTGTACCAATGGCCTACTACATTTTGTAAAAAAAAAAAAAAAAAAAAAGAGAAAATACTGAGACAATGTCCTACAGAGCCTTTAGGTGGCCAGTGATATCACACTGACCAGTCCCAGAGAACAGCTGTGCAGTGCAACTTTTGATTTCAAATACGTTTGCCCTTAACTATAAGCTAAAAGCTAAGTTTTCAAAACTTGTGTCATTGCATAGGAGCTTAAATACAAGCAATAGTTGGTTGGTCACTGAGAGGTTTTTATTGCCTTCCCATCCAAATGGACCTCTCGACCACATACTTTGGTCACATAGGCTTTCCAGAGACTGTTCAGGAAAAGGGCAGGTACTGCAAGGCCCTGAGTTTTCAGTGCATTTCTGCCCCATCTACCAGGGCAGTCTTCTGATTGCTTTATTTCTCTCCCTTTTTCCCTTTTGCTTCCTTTTCCCCTCTTCTATTAATGCCTTAATCTATTGACCAAATAGCTCATCTGCTTTATTCAACAGATTCACTTTGGAATAATTTTGGCACTTTCTTTCTTTCTTTCTTTTTCTAATTGCAATAACATTGGATTATAACACTGTATAACTTTCACGTGTCCATCGTGATATATTTTGAATTCTGTGTAGACTACATCATGTTCACCACCTAAAGACTAATTACAATCCATCACCACACATGTGCTAATCACCCCTTCCCCCATCACCCCTCCGCCCTTCCCCTCTGGGGATCCCCAATCCAATCTCTTTTGCTATGTGTTTGTTTGTCATTGTTTTTATCTTCTGCTTATGAGTGAGATCATATCATATTTGATTTTCTGCCTCTGACTTATTTCACTTAGCATAATATTCTCAAGCTCCGTCCATGTTGTCACAAATGGCCGGATTTCATTTCTTATGGCAGAGTAGTATTCCATTGTGTATATATACCACATCTTCTTTATCCATTCGCCCCTTGATGAGTACCTAGGTTGCTCCCAAGTCTTGGCTATTGTGCATCATGCTGCGACGAACGTAGGGGTGTATGTATTTTATGCCTTTGTGTTTTCAAGTTCTTTGGATAAATAGCCAGCAGTGGAATAGCTGGATCATATGGTAGATCTATTCTTAATTTTCTGAGGATACTCCATACTGTTTTCCATAGTGGCTGCACCAGTTTGTACTCCCACTAACAGTGTATGAGGGTTCCCTTCTGTCCACATCCTCTCCAACACTTATTTCCCATGTTGTTAATTATAGCCGTTCTGACTGGAGTGGGGTGATATCATTGTAGATTTGATTTGCATTTACCTGATAGTTAATGATGTTGAACATCTTTTTATGTGCCTGTTGGTCATCCATATATCTTCTTTGGAGAAATGTCTGTTCAGATCTTTTGCCCATTTTTTAACTGGGTTGTTGGTTTTTTTGTTGCTGAGTTGTATGAGTTCTTTGTATATTTTGGATAGTAACCCCTTATCTGATATATGGTTTGCAAATATCTTCTCCTAATTCTTAGGTTGTCTTTTTGTTTTCTTGATGGTTTCCTTTGTTGAGCAGAAGCTTTTTGGTTTGATGTAGGCCCATTTGTTTATTTTTTCAATTGTTTCTCTTGCCTGGTCAGACGTGGTATTTGAAAAAATGCTGCTAAGACCGATGTCAAAGAGCGTACTGCCTATGTTTTCCTCTAGAAGTTCCATGGTTTCAGGTCATACATTCAAGTCTTTAATCCATTTTGAGTTGATTTTTGTGCATGGTGTAAGGGAATGGTGTACTTTCATTCTTTTGCATGTGGCTGTCCAGTTTTCCCAACACCATTTATTGAAGAGACTCTCCTTTCTCCATTGTATGCTCTTGGCTCCCTTGTCAAAAATTAGCTGTCCATAAATGTGTGGGTTTATTTCTGGGCTCTCGATTGTGTTCCATTGATCTATGTGTCTGTTTTTGTGCCACTACCATGCTGTTTTGGTTACTATGTCTTTGTAGTATATTTTGAAATCAGGGAGTATGACAACTCCAGCTTTGTTCTTTTTCCTCAGGATTGCTTTGGTTATCTGGGGTCTTTTGTTGTTCCATATAAATTTTAGGATTCTTTGTTCTATTTCTGTGAAATTGTTGTTGGAACTTTGATAGGCATTGCATTGAATCTATAGATTGCTTTAGGAAGTATGGACATTTTAACAATGTTAATTCTTCCAATCCAAGAGCATGGAATATCTTTCAGTTTCTTTGTGTCGTCTTCAATTTCTTTCAACAATGTTTTGTAGTTTTTGGTGTACAGATCTTTCACCTCTTTGGTTAAGTTTATTTCTAGGTATTTTTGTTGCAATTGTAAATGAGATTGTGTTCTTAATTTCTCTTTCTGCTACTTTGTTGTTAGTGTATAGAAACGCAACTGATTTTTGTATGTTGATTTTGTATCCTGCAACTTGACTCTATTCATTTATTATTACCAAAAGTTTTTTAGTGGATTCTTTAGTGTTTTCTAAATATAAAGTCATGTCGTCTGCAAATAGTGACAGTTTCTCTTCTTCTTTTCCAATTTGGATCCCTTTTATTTCTTTTTCTTACCTGATTGCTCTGGCTAGAACTTCCAATACTATTTTAAATAAGAGTGGTGAAAGTGGGCATCCTTGTCTGGTTCCTGTTCTTAGAGGGATAGCTTTCAATTTTTCTCCATTGAGAATGATATTAGCTGTGGGTTTATCATATATGGCCTTTTTTATGTTGAGGTATTTTCCTTGTATACCCATTTTATCTGGAGTCTTTATCATAAATGGATGCTGTATCTTGTCAAATGCTTTCTCTGCATCTATTGAGATGATCATGTGAATTTTATTCTTCATTTTGTTAATGTGGTGTATTGCGTTGATTGATTTGTGGATGTTGAACTATCCCTGCATTCCTGGAATAAATCTCACTTGATCATGATGTATGATCTTTTTAATGTATTGTTGTATTCGATTTGCTAGCATTTTGTTGAGGATTTTTGCATCGATGTTCATCAGTGATATTGGCCTATAATTTTATTTTTTTGTGTTGTCCTTGTCTGGTTTTGGCATCAGGATAATGTTGGCTTCATGAAATCAGTTAGGAAGCTTCCCCTCCTCTTCAATTTTCTGGAACAGTTTGAGAAGGATAAGTATTAGGTCTTCTTTGAATGTTTGGTAGAATTCACCAGGAAAGCCATCTGGTCCTGGAATTTTACTTTTTGGGATTTTTGATTACTATTTTGATCTCCTTACTGGTGATTGGTCTATTCAAATTCTTTACTTTTTCTTGATTCAGTTTTGGAAGGTTGTATGATTCTAAGAATTTATCCATTTCTTCTCGATTATCCAATTTGTTGGCATATAGTTTTTCATGGTATTCTCTTATAATCTTTTGTATTTCTGAGGTGTCTGTTGTAATTTCTCCTCTTTTGTTTCTGATTGTATTTATTTGAGTCTTCTCTCTTTTTTTCTTGGTGAATATAGAGAAAGGTTTGTTAAATTTGTTTATCTTTTCAATAAAAAAAGAATGAACTCTTGAATTCATTAGTTTTTTCTATTGTTTTTTAGTCTCTATTTTATTTATTTCTGCTCTGATTTTTATTATTTCCTTCCTTTTGCTGCTTTTGGGCTTTGTTTGTTCTTCTTTTTCCAGTTCCTTTAGGTACAGTGTTAGACTGTTTATTTGGGGTATTTCTTATTTGTTGAGGTAGGCCTGAATTGCTATAAACTTCCCTCTTAGAACCACTTTTGCTGTATCCTATAGATTTTGGCATGTTGTATTTTCATTTTCATTTGTCTCTAGGTATTTTTTGATTTCTCCTTTGATTTCTTCATTGACTCATTCGTTGTTCAGTAGCATTTTGTTTAATCTCCACATTTTTGTTGCTTTTCTGATTTTCTTCCTATAGTTGATTTCTAGTTTGATAACTTTGTGCTCAGAAAAGATGCTTGGTATTATTTCAATCTTCTTAAATTTATTGAGACTAGTTTTGTGGCCTAATATGTGATCAATCCTAGAGAATGTTTCATGTGCATTTGAAAAGAATGTGTATTCTGCAGTTTTTGGATGGAATGTTCTATATGTATCTAGTAAGTCCATCTGGTCTAATGTGTCATTTAAGGCCAATGTTTCTTTATTGATCTTTTGTTTGGATGATCTATCCATTGGTGTAAGTGGAGTGTTAAAGTCCCCTACTATTATTGTGTTACTGTTTATTTCTCCTTTTATGTCTGTTAATAGTTGTTTTACATATTTAGGTGCTCCTATGTTGGGTGCATAGATATTTACAAGTGTTATATCCTCTTGTTGGATTGTTTCCTTTATCATTATTTTGTGCCTTTCTTTGTCCGTTGTTACAGTTTTTGTTTTAAAGCGTATTTTGTCTGATAACTATTGCTATCCCCACTTTCTTTCCTTTGTCATTTGCATGGAGTATCTTTTTCCATCCTTTCACTTGCATTTTGTGAGTGTCTTTGGGTCTAAAGTGTGCCTCTTGTATGTAGCATATATACAGGTCTTGCTTTTTTATCTAGTCAGCCACCCTATGTGTTTTGATTGAACTATTTAGTCCATTGACATTTAAAGGAGCTATTGATAAATATGTGTTTATTGCCACTTTATTACTTCTTTTTTTCTGGGTGTTTTAGTAGTTCTTCTCTGTTCCATTCTTCTTCTCTTGCTCTCTTCCCTTGTGGTTTGGTGGCTTTCTTTAGTAATATGTGTGATTTCTTTCCTCTTACTTATTTGTTTATCTATTATAGGTTTCTGGTTTGTAATTACCATGAGCTTCCTGTATAATATTCTACATATATAGCAATCTATAATGAGTTGATAGTCTCTTTAGCTTGACCTTTTTCTAAAAGCTCTACTCTTTTACTTCCCTCTTCCCACATTTTACGTTTTTGAAATCATATCTAATCTCTTATTTTGTGTGTCTGTCCATTACCCTCTTATCATTGAAATAGGTAATTTTAATACTTTTGTCTTTTAACCTTCATATTATTTTCATAGGTGGTTGATCTGCTACCTTTACTCTATTTTTCCCTTTACCAGTGATTTTATTGCCTGTTTTGGTGGCAGTTTTTTTCTTATACTTTTCTTATCCCTATTTGTGGTCTTCTCTTTTCCACTTAAATAAGTCCCGTCAGTGTTTCTTGTAGAACTGGTTTCTTGGTGATAAACTCCTTTAATTTTTGCTTGTCTGGAAAACTCTTCTTTCATGCTGAATGATAACCTTGCTGGATGGAGTATTCTTGGCTGTAGGTTTTTCCCTTTCAGTACTTCAAATAATTCGTGCCACTCTCTTCTAGCCTGTAGGGTTTTGGCTCAGAATTCTGCCAATAGCCTTATGGGCTTTCCTTTGTATGTCACTTGTTGCCTTTCTCTTGCTGCTTTTAGGATTCTCTGTTTATCTTTAATTTCTGACATTTTAATTATAGTTGTCTTGGTGTGGTCCTCTTTGGGTTTATCTTGTTTGGTGCTCTCTGTGCTTCCTGTACTTGGATGTCTGTTTCCTTCCTTAGGTTAGGGAATTTTTCAGCTACTATTTCTGCAAATAGAGTTTCTGCCCCTTTGTCTCTCTCTTCTCCTTTCTGGGACACCTATAATATGAATGTTAGTGCACTTGATATTGTCCCAGAGTTCCCTTAGACTGTCCTCATTCTTTTTAATTCTTTTTTCTTTTGTCTGTTCAACTTTGTTGATCTCCAAATTTTAGTCTTTCATCCAACTCGCTGATCTGTTCTTCTGTATCATCTACTCTGCTATTGAGTCCCTCTAGTGAATTTTTCATTTCCAGTATTGTATTCTTCACTTCTCATTGTTGCTTTTGTATATTTTCCAATTCTTTGTTGATGTTCTCACTGTGTTCATCCAGTCTTCTCCCAATATCAGTGAGCATCCTTATGAGTTTTTGTTTGAACTCTTTTTCAGGTAGATTGCTTAGTTCTGTTTCATTTAGTTCTTTTCCTGGGGTTTTGTCTTGTTCCCTTGCTTGGAATGTATTCCTCCTCATTATGCCTCTTTCTCTGTGCTTATATGTTTGTATGAGGTGGGTCAGCTATGTCTCCTGATCTTGGAGAAGTGACCTTATGTAAGAGACATCTTTTGAGGACTGGAAGTGTGCTTCCCTCTCACCACTGGTCCAAATGATCCAGGAGTGTCCTCTGTGTGGGCTACCTGTGTCCTTTTGCTATGGCAGAGTTGCTGTTACTACAGGTACCCAGGGAGTCTAGGCTTTCCCTCCCTGTCTGGCTGTTTATGAATCAAGTTTGGGGACCCCCAGCACCATTGGCTACTAGGTCTAATGGCACACCCTTGATGCAGTTTTCCTGTTAATTGGGTAGGCACCTGCTGTAGCTGGTTGCTAGGCTCAGGTGCTTACTGTTGCTGTAGGCCTCAGGTCTGCAAGGCTGTTGTCAGCTCTCTTAGGATTGCAGCTGACTGGGACTGGCCTCAAGCATGGGAGCACCCAATTGTTTCATGCTTTGGAAGGTGGGGTTGATCCCCTATGAGGCTGTTGGTGAGCACAGGTCTTCTGCCACTGATAAGCCCCACCTCCCACAGGACCATACACACCATCAACACAGTCCTGGCTCATGCACACTTCCCGACCCCCTGCAGTGTATCCAGTCACCCCACTGCAAAGGCCCCCACCTCTCCACCATGTCCCCCGCAGTTCACCTGATCCTCACACAGGCCATGCCCCACAGAGGTGGACACCCTTGCCTGCCTGCAGAGGATCAATGTACCCAGTCTATGCAGGCCAACAAGTAGCCTGAGGGCTTGTGTTGGGTGGGGCTTGTCCCTAGGGCAGGCTGCCTGCTCTGACTGAACTGGATTAAATCTACACTCTAGTGGGTGTTGCAGACCCCAGGGCTAACAGGCCAGGCGAAGAACTTCAATGGTGTCTCCCAGCATCTGTGTCAGCAAGCCTGTACTAGGTCACAACAATGGCTGCCACCAATGTCTCAGTCTCTGGAGAGGTCTCACGTCTCACTGAGATGCACACAGAGCCTACCAGATGAATCTCTTTTCACCAAAGGACTATGCAGCTTTCTTTCTGGTGATTATAGATTACTCTCTGAAATGAATGAATTTGTGCATGGACCCTTGAAGAGTGGGTTTTTTTTTTTTTTTGGCTTTTGTTTCATAGCTTTTCTGGGGGTATTCCCCATTGCAGTTAATAGCTGGTGAAGCCAGATAGTAGGACACTCATCTCAGTTGTGCTGAGTCTGAAGGATGCTTATAGTGGTAATGGGCACCACTCAGGTCCCCACTCCTCCAGGCAAGGCTGTGTACCTTATGGCGTCTCCTGCCCGGCCAGCTGTGAAGCTCCACTGCTCCCAAAGGTGGTTTTTTTCTGTCCAGAATTAATTTCTGCCTCTTCTTTCTCAGTCAGGACAGTCCCTTGTTGTGGCTCTTTTTATCTAGTTTTCAGTTCTCTCTATGGGGTAATTTTTCCAAGAATAGTTGTAACCTGGTTGTGTTTGTGGGAGGAGGTGAGTTCAGAGTCCACCTATGCCACCACCTTGATGAGATCTCAATTTGGGCCATTTCTAAAAGTCAAGTAAGTCTTCAAAGGATGAAGATACGTTCCCTCCGAGCAACCGCTGACACCAAAGGAAATTTAAACATAAATGGCCCAAAGGTACATGATGTTTGAATTATTTCCTTGAACTATTTTCCTGGCTTTCTAGTGTCATTCTCTGTAGCTCTTTTGTCAACATTGACAAAGAAAGTGCTTCTGGTTTGTGAGGGCTGAATTGGAGGACAGAGAAAAAGAGAGGAAAAAGGCCCATGGGAAACATTGGTCTTGGCTGTCTCACTCCAGGTCCAAATCCTGTTCCGGGAAGTTTGGGAACAGCCAGATAATTTGGGGCTACTGTGAAGTGAATGTTCATATGTGGAAGCTCTAATCCCCAATGTGATGGTATTTCACGATGAAGCCTTTGGGTCCATCTCATGAATGGGATTAGTCCTCTTACCCGAAGAGGAGACTAGATGTCTCTCTCTGCCATGTGAGGATACAAACCAGGAGGCAGGGCATCCTAGGACACTGCATCTGCTGATGCCTTGATCTTAGACTGCCAAGCCTCCAGAACTGCGGGAAATAAATGTTTGTTGTTGGCTCACTCAGTCTAGCAGCCCACACTAACCAAGACAGGGCATTCCCAGAACGGTGAGGTTCGTCTCTGTTTCCTTGGAACCGATGCAGGCTATGTTGAGCCTTCCGGAGAGTCACCGGGTCAACACAGTGCCAACTAGACCAAGGTCAGAAGTTGTTGAGGAAGGATTCTAAGCTGAGAAGGCCTGAGCTGGCCCTCAAGTCAGCCTTGGGCTGATGGGACACCCTGAGACCCAGAAAAGTTCCTGGGGTCCCTCAAAGTAGTGAGGGGCCACAGAAGGTGACTGTTATTCAGAGCTGGTGGTCACTTCATGCAGGGCAAGGAGACTTTGCAGCAGAGGCTGTTGAGCAGATGGCCCAAACCTAGGAGTCGCACCAGGGAGGAGCAGAGAGCTAATGGAGAGGTCACCAGCTGTGGACTGCAGCGACCAGAGACACCAGGGCATCCTGAGATGGTGTCTGCCAGCCACAGCACCTGCACCTTCCTCTGTGAGCACTACACTTTCCATCCACGGAGGCATCTTGGCCAGGAAGAAGGGGGGTCTTTGCAGGAAGTTTGCACCTTGAATTTGACTGAATACTGACACCAAAGAGACTAAGTGCCGTAAGTATAACCTGAAAGAGGTTGTTTCCAATCACAAGGGGCTGAGTTAGATCAAGTCTTGCCATCCCCTGTCACTTCAGTGAATAGGACTCTGGAGTAAGATGCAATCAGTCACCGGAAATAAAGAAAGTGTCATATTTTTATATTTTAAGCACTGGCATTGGGATTTGAAGTGACAACACCTATTTGGATTTTTAAAATTTTTTTTTTAAATTAAAAAAATCTATCCTATTTCTTTATTTTCATGCCTTTTAAGCAAGGCAGACGAGTCAGTCAAATCACTGATCTAACTAATTCAAGGCAAAAAAAGAAAAATCTTGTCCTAAATGAATATGTTGGAATTCATATTTGTACACAGTTGCATGAAATGCACCAGACATATTTCATAATAACGCTGCAGTACACGAAGTTCACCTGAAAGAATTATTCAACTAGTTATGGGAAGTAATGTCTTTAGAGACCTCATGGAATTTCCCACTTTCCCAGGCTTTTCTTGCCCCTAAATCCTCCTCAATCGTCCTGGCCTGACATCTGGCTTCCTCCCCTCCAAGAACACGCAGCGGATAGAGTCAATGTAAAAGCTACACAAGGAAATCATAACCGTGACTTCAGAGTCCCGCCACTCTGGACCACAAACAATCACCAGTTTGATTATCTACTTTATCCATCACATTTGCTTATAACTAACTCTCAGAGCTAAAAATCACTTCCACACTCAAAGGACAAATGTTTGTAAGACAATTTTTTATTGAGGTCATAACAGTTCATAACATTGTGAAATGTTTCAGTTGTACATTATTATTTGTTCGTTATGCTATATATGTGTCCCTTTACCCCTCATGCCCTCCCCTCACCCCCTTCCCCTCTGGTAACCACTAATCTGTACTCTTTGTCCATGTGTTTGTTTATCTTCCACGTATGAGTGAAATCATATGGTGTTTGTCTTTCTCTGTCTGGCTTATCTTGCTTAACATAACACCCTCAAGGTCCATCCATGTTGTTGCAAATGGGACGATTTTGTAATTTTTGTGGCTGAGTAGTATTCCATTGTGTGTGTATATATGTATATATATATATATACATATATACACACCGCATCTTCTTTATCCATTTGTCAGTTGATGAGCACTTGGTTTACTTCCACATCTTGGCTATTGTGAATAATGCTGCAATGAACACAGGGGTGCATAAGTCTCTTTGAATTGCTGATTTCAAGTTCTTTGGATAAATACCCAGTAGTGAGATAGCAGAGTTATATGGTATTTCAATTTTTAATTTTTTGAGGAATCTCCATACTGTTTTCCATAGTGGCTGCACCAGTTTGCATTCCCACCAGCAGTGTATGAGGGGTCCCTTTTCTCCACATCCTCTCCAACATTTGTTATTTTTTGTCTTGGTAATTGTAGCCATTCTAACGGGTGTAAGGTGCTATCTCGTTGTAGTTTTGATTTGCATTTCCCTGATGATTAGAGATGGTAAACATCTTTTCATGTGCCTATTGGCCACCTGTATAACTTTGCAAGACAACTTTAAAAATAAAAATATATATATCTTTTTGGAGATGAATATTGGGGTTCTCTAAAGATTTGAATGATGCTATTATTTTTAATGTGTAACAAACTATTTAGCATCTAACTATATACTGCCTTGCATTATTGTCAAATTTCTTCATTTACAACAATCCTGTCTTCCAGAAAAGACTGCAAATTCTTTGAAGGCTGAACAGCTGGTCTTCCACTTTTCTGTTTTGATTCGCGGAAATCAGCAGAGTGGTAGGCATATAATAATGTTAAATGTGTATTTATTGCATGATTGAAAGGGCTATATTAATGTTAAACCATATTAGCATAGATTAAGAATCTAGTCAAGAATTTTTATGAGACAAATATAAGCAAAAAATTGGACGCAGTTTAGAACCTCTTATGAGCCTAGTTAAAAATAAACCAGCCAACCTATCCACTCTGAAGTTTGTATAATAATTTGTACTGCCAAGAGATTTAAAAATATGGCTCAAACAGCAATCTGTGCTGTTAACGTGGTATAATTCTTATCTATTAAGGTAAGACATTTAATACTTGGACATATTAAAGTTTTTCTTTTAATTGTAAACAAAGCTGGTTTTTTAGGTTTTTTTATGTAGACTAAACACAGACTTTTAAAGAAAATTCACTGTTGGAAGAAAAATATCTGTTGTGGGCTCTGCATTTTCTCAGAGTTGGAAGAGAGCACCAGGTTGCACTGTGTTATGTAAAAACCATGAGACAGTATCTGCGCTTAACAGTATCTTTGTCGATAAGTGGTTTCTTTCTGCAAAAATCTAAGCCATGTCTGTCTTTTGTGCACTCCCTGTACTGATATTGTTTTCTTTGCAGCATCCATTTAATTAAAATAGAATCAAGAATTTCTGCTAAACACTCGCGTAAGAGCTAAGGGGCCTCTGGGGAGAATCTCTAAAGAAACTTCGGACAAAACTCCAGTTGGCTCCCATGCTTAGGGTCCCCCATTCTTAGCAATGAGGCAGCGTCACAGATCTCTGCCTTCCTTCTCCAGACAGACTTGCCGCTGGCCCCCAAACACATCTTCGCCGTCCTTCTCAGCCAGTGCTCATTACTTGGAATGACCTCTGGGCTACTGCCCAGCTCTCAGTTCTACTCATTCTACAATCCAACTCACGTACTACCTCTTCCAGGAAGCCTTCCAAGACCAGGTCTCCAGTAGCTGATATCTATTATTCTTATTGTCTGTTTCCTCATCTGTAAAATGGGGAAAATAATAGTACCCACAGCATGAGGTTGTTGTGAGAATAGAATGACTGAAGTCATGTAAAGTGATTAGAACATGCTAGGAACAGAGTAATACACTAACATAGTTTTATCATTAATTGCAAAGCATTTGAGTTTTTACAACATCTTTTTGTTTAATGCTTGTTTTCTTTGTTTGCTTGCTTGCTTGTCTATATGCTTGTGTATGTCTCCTCGAGAGGGAGATGAGTAATGAGGATGCATGGGTGGAGAGCATCTCTTGTTCTTTATGCGTGTGTCGCCATGTGGAGAAGGATGGGGGCACAATGAGCAGCGTACAGAGAGCCCAAGACCAAGTTCTCATAGACTCAGTAGACCAAGGACCCACAAGACTGGAAACCACTGATGTTTTAAACTTGTTATTAAAATCTTATTCTGCCATTTGACCGCTCAATTCCCAGGCAGAGAAACAGATCGGGCCGGCTTGTATTAGCCATTATTGCAATATGGGCACTCTAACTCAAAAACTTCCGAAATAGTCCTGCTTCCAGCGGAACAGTAAAAGAAGAGGGTCTGAACTGACCCTGGTGGTCTCCCACTGCCAAAGCTCGGAGAGCTGGGCTTTCCAAGAGAGGGAATGCCCCAGGCCTTGGAATGAGCAGCAGTCCTGAAGATAGCGGCACTTTGCCAAGGCGAGTGGTAACACCAGGCAAAACCCGCGGATTCGTGTTCCTTTCATGATCCCATGAGGCATACATATCACAGGGAACAGCAGAACTGCTAATTAGACTAGGGGTTTTGGGGTGGTGAGGGCTTCTTTCTTTCTTTCTATATTTTTAATCTCAAATAATTTCTTTGATGATCATTCGAATGTTCTAGCAGGATGCAGATGTGTTCTCCATTCCCCCCACGTCTTATCTCCACTCGGCCAGCCATGGAATAGTGGGACTGGGCTCACGATGCTTCAGACCCTTCATATGAAAACTAACCTTTTCCTTTGACACATATTTACTGAGTGACCATCACCTGTCAGCACTCTTCTATGTGCTGAGGAAAGAGCAATGAAAGAATGAGACAAGATCACAGCCCTCATGATGTCTGTCTTCTAGTGAGGAGAGATACACAACAAAGAAAAAATGCGAACATTCCTGATCATGGTAAGTTCTGTGGAGAAAATTAAAGAAGGTCAAGGGAATAAAGAATGTAGGTGTGTGTATGCATTAGGTATGGGCTAGCCAGGGAAGGCTCCTTTGATAAGGCAACATTGGGCAGACACTGGAAGGAAGTCAGAGGGCAAGCCATGTGGAGATCTGGGAAAAGAACTTTCTAGGCCGAGGACACCACAAATGCAAAAGCCCAGATAGAAGAGCAAATGTTTTTTGTCTGATGAACAACAATGGGGCAGGATGAGTAGAGAAAAGTGATAGGGGATGAGGTCATCTTGACAGTGGGGCCACATGGCACAGAGCCGTGGAAAGCCCTAGAAGGCTGTGGCTTTTACTCTGAGTGTGTTGGGAACCCTCTGTAAGTTTTGAGCAGAGGAATTATTCCGGCTCTGTGAAGAGGATGGAATATAGAGCAAAGGCCTGGGCGCAAGGAGGAGGAACAGTAGTGCCTGCTGATGGTCATTCATAGCCACTTGTCCTTTCTTACCTTAGTAACAGAACCCTGATTTTTTGGTGGCAGCAGTGTGCCCAGCTGAATCGTCATTTCTTAGCCCTCCCTTGCAATTTGACGTAGCCCTTTGACTACGTTCTGGTCAAGAAACTGTAAGTAGCACTTTTGGAACTCTGCTTAAAAAGAGCCTACTCCATTGGGACGGAGTTTTTTCCCCTCTTTTGCTTCCTCTTTTTGCCAGCCTGGAACACAAATGTAATGGCTGGAGCTCCAGTGGCCCTCTTGAATCATAAGGTTACCTTTGAAATGAAGCTACATGCTGAGGATGGTGGAACAGAAAGCTTTGATAGGTCCCTGATGAGAGCATGGAGATGCCTCACCAGCTCTGCACCGCCTATTTCTGGACTCGTTTTCCGTAAGAGAGAAATACTCTTCTATTTTGTTTAAGCTCTTGTTACTTTGCGTTTTTCAGTTTTACACAGCTAAACCTAACCATAGCTGATATAGGAGGCCATTGCAATAATCCAGATGAGACAAGATGGCGTCTTGGAGCAGAGTGGCACAAAGGGAGTCAGATTCCGGATAGTTCTTTGAAGGGAGAGCCTATAGGATTTGCAGATGGTTTAGACACAGGAGTGAATACCAGGGAAAAGTTCTGGGTTTGCACCCAAGAGACTCGATAATGCCATTATTTACAGAGATGCAGAAGGCGAGGCAGAGAGCATGCGTGGCTGTGAGGTCGGGTTCGGGTGGAACCAAGAGGCGAGGGCGGTGTCAGGCTGGCCTTGCTAGAAGCGAGGAGGGTCACAATGAAACAGCAGGGAAGGCAGAGAGCGTGGGGCATAGACTGGTGGGGAAATGAGGGAGCGTCTGTCCTATTGCTTCCATTTTCTCAATAAAGTATGAGGCCAGGTCATCAGCTGAGACTGAAGGGATGAAAGTAGAGGGTGGAGATGGGAGAAGAAGAGAAAGAGAAGTGTGAAATAGGCATTTTAGAGGGTGGGGTTGCTGGGCAGCAACGAGTGAGCATCCCTTTGAAATTTGTGCTATCTCAAAATGAAGCTGTTAGCAATGCTGTGTGTCTTTCTGCAATCCAGCCCCGTGGCACTGTTGGGTCTAGCTGGGTTTTGCCAGTCAAGTACTGTACCACCTAAAACAAAAAGAACAAGGGAATGAAAGTGTGTCTGCGAGACAGGGATCAGAACAATGGATCAGGAACCCAAACTGGATAAAGGAGGAGGTAAACACACGAGATGGCTGATGGATTAAGAAGTTGAGGGCTCTTGAAAAGACGGAAACATTGCTAGAGTATGGACACTTGAGAAGTGAAGCAGAAGTGATGATGATCCAAGGGTGGGATTGTTGAAAATGAGTGGCTCAGATGAGAGAGAGGAAAAGTCACGGGAGACAGAAAGAATGACGAAGCTCAAGATATTGAATAGAGGGCAAGGTTTTAAATAAAGTATACTAAATTATGACTAATAATAAAATTTGTTCACAAATTCTCATAATTAGTAGATTCATTAACTGGTTGAATAAAGATACCATTCATCAGTATAAATTCTTTAAACTAAGAAGTCTTTTTTTTTTTTTTTTTTTTTTGCTGAGGAAGATTCGCCCTAAGCTAACATCTGTGCCAATCTTTCTCTACTTTATATATGGGTTGCTGCCACAGTATGGCTTGACGAGTGGAGTAGGTCCACACCCAGGATCTGAATCTGCAACCCAGGGCCACTAAAGTGGAGCATGCTGAACTTAACCACTAGGCCACAGGGCCAGCTCAAAAAGTTTTTTTTTTTGATGAGACATTTACAGGACTTCAGAGAATAAAGTTGTACCCAAACCTCTAAGTTTTGTTGGGTGAAAACACAAAGCATTTTTTTAAAATGTGAAACTTCTTTGTATCTTATTTTTTATTTTCCTTCTGTGAGTTTTTAAGGCAGCTCCTCCACTAATGTACTCTTTTGAAAACTCCCTCTAAAATTTTTCATGTCAAAGTTTGTTTCTTCTAAGCTGGACCTTGCCCCCTTGTACTTTCCTCATAACTTTTGCACTGCTTTTTTTTTTAAAAAAAACTCATTCCCATATTTACTTATTTTTTCAAATGTTTATTTTCTTTCTTCCTGCTCCATCTCCCTGTTATAACCTCATTCCTGCTTAGATTCCTTTCCTTAGGAGAAAGAACTGGGAGGTTAACCAACGCATTCTGAGAGAGAAGTCTCTAGATCCCAGGCAGGCCTTGGGAGCACAGACAGGATCTCCCACACTACGTTACATCTAACGAAAAACATTCCGCTCACAGGGCCAAGCCTCCAGTACACGTCCCATTTGTCAAAGGTGGTCTCGGAAACATTAGGAAAATTGCTTTGCTCCGCCCTCTCCTAGCCGCTCTTCATTAACTCAAAAATTATTAATTGGGAGGGGCTGGCCCCGTGGCCGAGTGGTTACGTTCGCGCGCTCCGCTGCAGGTGGCCCAGTGTTTCGTTGGTTCGAATCCTGGGCGCGGACATGGCACTGCTCATCAGACCACGCTGAGGCAGCGTCCCACATGCCACAACTAGAAGGACCCACAACGAAGAATATACAAAACAACTATGTACGGGGGGCTTTGGGGAGAAAAAGGAAAAAATAAAATCTTTAAAAAAAAAATACAAAAAAAAAATTATTAATTGGGAGCCTATTCCGGGCTACTCAGTGCTGATTAAAGTAATTCACATTAATGGGCAGTGACGGATGGGCTTAATTCTCTCAGGAGCATTCATATTTCTAAAATGTGCATATTAATCCAACAAATTTCAGATCCACGCAATAAATGTGAAACAAACCATTAACACTCTATTTAGCATTTTCTGGGGCAGAACAAAGGGACTTTCCTTCTCTTGGGAAGCAGCCTTCCTCTACCGGAGAAGGTAGGCTAGGGCAACATAAAATTGGGAAGTGGAATTTGTGAGCATGCACGTGTGAGTGTGTGTGTGTGGATGTGTGACACCACCCACCCCATCTATAATTCTCCCCAGCTTAGGATCGATGTGTCTTCTTCATTGGTTTCAAATCAGAAACCAGAGATGCTCATGCATGGATTTTAGCTAAACCATATTATTCTTACACTGTAAGTTCTTAATCTCAGGAACCTATTTCCTAGTTTTCCATAGAAAATTCTTCAGACACCCAACTTTACGAAGGTTTTCAGGAGCACAGGCACAGAAACATAGCTGTAGCTGACTCCCCATTCTTCCTTTCATCCTGTTGTCAGCTACCAGAACGTACAGAGCAAGTAGGGAGCCAGAGACGAGAGGCACCAGAAATTGAGGTTTCCTTCCTCAAGGTGGCCTGGGCTAAAAATAAATTATAACTCATTCTCCAATCTCCATGCAAATTATGAGGGAAAGGGCCCGAGCTGGGTGATAATACCGTGCAGTGGTTTGTATAGTGGGCTTCAGGGTCAAAGAGATTTGAGTGGCTCCTAACCCGACTCCTGGTAGCTCCGTGACCTTGGGCAAGTCACTTGAGCCTCAGGTGGTACAGCCTGTGTATACACCAATGAATTATTCTTCCTGAGAGTGTGCTGGTGCGAGCAGCTCTTTCGCGCATCACCCATCCCGCCAGCGGATCTGTTCGATGCAGCCTTTCTGCCCGGAGGTCCTCTTTTAGGTCCAGAAGATTCTCTTGGAAAGAAGGGAGGCAGGGATGAAATGGGTATGAAAGGGTTCTTTCCCCTTCATTTCTGCTAGCAGAATGACCTCCTTGAGTCCGCTCTGGACCTCCCCCACCCCCTGCCTCTCCGGTCGCTACGTGGATGCGTAGCTGGACTGCCAGGGCCAGCAAGAAGAAAGCATCCTCTTCTGTTTCTCTTCCAGGGAGACGGGGCGAGGAGCGGTTGGTTTAATTATCACGTACACCGCTTGCTCTTAGACCATCTCAGCAAACTCTTGAAACCTATATCCAAGTACCTTTTATCGGCCTTTTGGAAGCAGCTTGGGATAGAGAAGGAGAATCAAGTTTCTGAAATGCAAAAAAAATAGAGTAAAAGAAGTCGTGCTCCTTCCTGCCGGTGACTGTTTACGAGAGGGAAGTCTGCGGGGCCCCCAAGAGGTCGCTGGTGGCGCAGGAACGGAGGCCAGACTGGAGAGAAAGGGGGAAAGAAAAAAACACCCAGAAACTTTCTTCCTTGTTGCGAATAATCGCCGCCCCTCTCCCCGCACTCTCCCCTCCCCGGGCAGAGGCAGTAACGTGACACCCGAGAGAAACCAGGAGACCCGGCGGAGAGCGAGAGGGAGGAGAGAGGAGAAGGAGGAAAACCCCTGTCAAGGAGGTGGAGCGAGGGGATGGTGTCCGCCTCCTGTTCCTCCCTGCCGTTTTTTAGAGGAGCCTGAACCGGGACAAAACACGCCGAGACCGACAGACACAAAGCCGGGGGGTCCACGCTGGCGCTGGAGGCGAGCCCCGGCGGCCGCGAGCGAGCCCGAGGCGCGGCGGGGCGTGGGGCGCGGGGGCGCTAGCGGGCGCGGGCCGGGCGCGGGCA